>NC_056729.1:1452896924-1453196924 GCF_019279795.1 Protopterus annectens | reverse complement strand
CTGATGCATGTAGGCACAGTTTTTCCATGAAATGAGTAACAAAAGTCCTCACCACTGGCTTGGCTGCTGTGCGTTCCCTGCATGTGCGGGTAGGATAACTAGGATACTCTTTACCCTCTATCGGGACCCAGCTATACCTTAAAAAGAATCCTTGCACTCCTTGGAATACCTGAACTATATCCAGTACCCCCCTCCAAGACATTAGTCGGGGATATCTGCCTATATCACAAGGAAAGACTGCCTAAGTATGTTGAAGCTATATGTTTGACCTTAAACATTCTACCTGTGTGACTAGCATAACCTACCTGCCCTGGACTATCAGCAGCAATCACCAGTCCCCTACATCTTTCTGACCAGACCCTTATTCAGATACCGCCATTACGACGACTGATTTTCTTATCTCTTCTCTCTCTCCATACTGCTCTTGTCTTTCTTACTTTTATTCCTTTCTTTATCCCATTACTAAACCCTTGCCTACTACGCGACTCCCCTCTAGCTGTTGTTATTCCTTCTCTGGCTATTTCCTAAACTATTCTGGCTTTACTGCCTTCTACCAGGATCTTTACTCTATTTTATGCACTTTTCTTTCCCCTGGCCAAACTACCCCCTACTGAAACCTGTCTACTGCATAACTGCTTAAAATATACCTAGTTACTCCTTACTATTTATTCTACCCGCTTTACCTTACCTACTGTTATTTTACCTGACTGATTGTTTCTTCTCAGCAATTTTCTACTCCTTTGGCTCCTGCTACTACTTTTATCTCATTTCCCTGCCAGATCCTTATCTACCTATTTTACTCTCCTATCGCACCTACGCTTAACTGTCCACTCACCCCCCACCTCATCAGGCCCACCCCCTACTCTTGATACTCCTCTCTCATTGCTTATTTTTCCCGCCTATCCCCCTGATCTGTGCCCTTCCCCCTTACCTCTCCCATCCCTCCTAAACAACCTTATAAATATCTCCCCGAATCCCAGGACGCCATCTTTAGTCCTTACCAATGGTTTGGCTGCTGTGCGTTCCCTGCATGTGCGGGTAGGATAACTAGGGTGAGCTACATGAAAAGATTTCATTTCTAATTATTCTTGTATTGTGCATTGTTTTACGAGTTATAAATGAAGGATATACTGTAAGCCATTTGTTTAAAGGACGCTGTACTGTTTACAGCATCATACTGGGGCGGCGTTTCTGCTTCCCCATGCCTTTTCTATAGATAAGATAAGAAGTACAGCAATGATTGAACTAATATGTTGCCGCGTATGAATGCGTTAAACACCACTTTTTGAGGCTAAATCTCACTGTATATCTATTGTATATTCCATTGTGGATGTCCCGTAAACTGTTTCATAGAACTTTTACATAAGACTGCATTATATGCAACGGTTATTCTATGGTTGTAAAATACTGTCTTTATGCAATGTATATACGATAATTGCCAAAGGCTAATCAGTGGTTTTCCCGCTCTATACCTCCCTACCGGACTAGCATTACAACTCTGATTACTCATAGTAAATTAGTAATACTATTACTTTATAATTGTTTATTACTGCATTACAGAAATGCCCCAGATTGCTTAATGCCACAATAGCGTTGCTGCATATTTGTTTAGCCTCAGGCTTACCCACTAGTTTGTGTGCCTTTTTAAATCTACTACATTACGGAGATGCCTCGCTTTGTTTAATGCCTCAGTAGCGTTACTGCTTACCGGTGTAGGCGCAGGCTTAACCACTACTTTATTTGCACCTTTATAAAGCAGGGAACTTGTTATGATTAGTCTAACATAGTCTAACAGTGGTGTTTAATCTTTATAGGGGTCTGTTTTAGCATTCTACGCTAGTTACCTTGCTTTCTTAACATCACACAATAGCAGCGTTTAGAGATACTAAATCGGACTGTAACACTGAATACAGCGCTCTTAACTGTGTAACATATTTAAATGGGAATGTGTACATACAAACTGTTTTTTCACCTGTGAAAGTCATGTTATTCTAGAAGCATTTGTAAACCATTTTATTTGTACTTTGTGATATTTACATATACCTTCTTGTTCTCTCCTCACTATCTCTCTCTCTTTACCAGATACTCTTTACCCTCTATCGGGACCCAGCTATACCTTAAAAAGAATCCTTGCCCTCCTTGGAATACCTGAACTATATCCAGTACCCCCCTCCAAGACATTAGTCGGGGATATCTGCCTATATCACAAGGAAAGACTGCCTAAGTATGTTGAAGCTATATGTTTGACCTTAAACATTCTACCTGTGTGCCTAGCCTACCTACCTGCCCTGGACTATCAGCAGCCATCACCAGTCCCCTACATCTTTCTGACCAGACCCTTATTCAGATACCGCCATTACGACCACTGATTTTCTTATCTCTTCTCTCTCCATACTGCTCTTGTCTTTCTTACTTTTATTCCTTTCTTTATCCCATTACTAAACCCTTGCCTACTACGTGACTCCCCTCTACCTGTTGTTTTTCCTTCTATGGCTCTTTCCTAAACTATTCTGGCTTTACTGCCTTCTACCAGGATCTTTACTCTATTTTATGCACTTTTCTTTCCCCTGGCCAAACTACCCCCTACTGAAACCTGTCTACTGCATAACTGCTTAAAATATACCTAGTTACTCCTTACTATTTATTCTACCCGCTTTACCTTACCTACTGTTATTTTACCTGACTGATTGTTTCTTCTCAGCAATTTTCTACTCCTTTGGCTCCTGCTACTACTTTTATCTCATTTCCCTGCCAGATCCTTATCTACCTATTTTACTCTCCTATCGCACCTACGCTTAACTGTCCACTCACCCCCCACCTCATCAGGCCCCCCCCTACTCTTGATACTCCTCTCTCATTGCTTATTTTTCCCGCCTATCCCCCTGATCTGTGCCCTTCCCCCTTACCTCTCCCATCCCTCCTAAGCAACCTTATAAATATCTCCCCGAATCCCAGGACGCCATCTTTAGTCCTTACCAATGGCTTGGCTGCTGTGCGTTCCCTGCATGTGCGGGTAGGATAACTAGGGTGAGCTACATGAAAAAATTTCATTTCTAATTATTCTTGTATTGTGCATTGTTTTACGAGTTATAAATGAAGGATATACTGAAAGCCATTTGTTTAAAGGACGCTGTACTGTTTACAGCGTCATACTGGGGCGGCGTTTCTGCTTCCCCATGCCTTTTCTATAGATAAGATAAGAAGTACAGCAATGGTTGAACTAATATGTTGCCGCACATGAATGCGTTAAACACCACTTTGTGAGGCTAAATCTCACTGTATATCTATTGTATATTCCATTGTGGATGTCCCGTAAACTGTTTCATAGAACTTTTACATAAGACTGCATTATATGCAACGGTTATTCTATGGTTGTAAATACTGTCTTTATGCAATGTATATACGATAATTGCCAAAGGCTAATCAGTGGTTTTCCCGCTCTATACCTCCCTACCGGACTAGCATTACAACTCTGATTACTCATAGTAAATTAGTAATACTATTACTTTATAATTGTTTATTACTGCATTACAGAAATGCCCCAGATTGCTTAATGCCACAATAGCGTTGCTGCATATTTGTTTAGCCTCAGGCTTACCCACTAGTTTGTGTGCCTTTTTAAATCTACTACATTACGGAGATGCCTCGCTTTGTTTAATGCCTCAGTAGCGTTACTGCTTACTGGTGTAGGCGCAGGCTTAACCACTACTTTATTTGCACCTTTATAAAGCAGGGAACTTGTTATGATTAGTCTAACATAGTCTAACAGTGGTGTTTAATCTTTATAGGGATCTGTTTTAGCATTCTACGCTAGTTACCTTGCTTTCTTAACATCGCACAATAGCAGCGTTTAGAGATACTAAATCGGACTGTAACACTGAATACAGCGCTCTTAACTGTGTAACATATTTAAATGGGAATGTGTACATACAAACTGTTTTTTCACCTGTGAAAGTCATGTTATTCTAGAAGCATTTGTAAACCATTTTATTTGTACTTTGTGATATTTACATATACCTTCTTGTTCTCTCCTCACTATCTCTCTCTCTTTACCAGATACTCTTTACCCTCTATCGGGACCCAGCTATACCTTAAAAAGAATCCTTGCCCTCCTTGGAATACCTGAACTATATCCAGTACCCCCCTCCAAGACATTAGTCGGGGATATCTGCCTATATCACAAGGAAAGACTGCCTAAGTATGTTGAAGCTATATGTTTCACCTTAAACATTCTACCTGTGTGCCTAGCCTACCTACCTGCCCTGGACTATCAGCAGCCATCACCAGTCCCCCACATCTTTCTGACCAGACCCTTATTCAGATACCGCCATTACGACCACTGATTTTCTTATCTCTTCTCTCTCCATACTGCTCTTGTCTTTCTTACATTTATTCCTTTCTTTATCCCATTACTAAACCCTTGCCTACTACGTGACTCCCCTCTACCTGTTGTTTTTCCTTCTCTGGCTCTTTCCTAAACTATTCTGGCTTTACTGCCTTCTACCAGGATCTTTACTCCATTTTATGCACTTTTCTTTCCCCTGGCCAAACTACCCCCTACTGAAACCTGTCTACTGCATAACTGCTTAAAATATACCTAGTTACTCCTTACTATTTATTCTACCCGCTTTACCTTACCTACTGTTATTTTACCTGACTGATTGTTTCTTCTCAGCAATTTTCTACTCCTTTGGCTCTTCCCGCTCCGTTCGCCCTGCGGGCTCACTCCGCTCCCTTCCCTGCCCCCATATCCCACCCACCCCTGGGACCTCTACATTTATACCTACATAACCACTCCCTCCAAAACCTGAACCAATCATAATTACTTCCTCTCTCCACCCACTCTACAATAGTCTCCTCCCTCATCCACCCATTACCACACCAAACACATATCTATTATACACAGTCATATTCAACTCAACATGACCTACACTCGCCTTCCTCTCCTACTACTAACCTCTTTTAACTTTTCTCTCCTCTACCTATCTTATTACCTACTATGAGCAACCTTTACATCCCACTTTTAACATCCCACAAAAACACACTCTAACTTCCCCCCCAAGTATACTTACAACCCATCTCTGTCCCATATACAGTAACTCATATCTTGAATCCAAATACCATCGTCTCTTTCATATCAAATACCTTATACATATACTTACAAAACATATCTACTGCTTCAAGCCCTCACAGTTAACTCACCTTATACAAAGTTTGTCACTAATTGATGGGGACATACACTCCAACCCAGGCCCAGACACCATTGTACTATCCACTAATCCCCAACAAAAGAAAACTAGGTATACACCACACACCAAACCTCCCAAATCTCTCTCTGTAGCTCATCTTAACATCCGTAGCATATGCAACAAGGTTACTGCTCTACATGCCCTACTAGAAGTCCAACAATTTGACATTCTCTGTCTTACTGAAACCTGGCTTAAACCCACAATAAAAGATAATGAAATTATCCCCCCCGGCTATAACATCCTAAGACAAGATCGTCTTAATAAAAAAGGGGGAGGAGTAGCTATACTCTTCAAAACTGGACTTGAAGTAAGTAAAACTACTCATACCCCGCCACACGGCAATCATGGTGAAATTCTAATCTCCAAACTCTCCCTCAACACAAACAAAACTATAAACATTATCTGCACTTATCTTCCCCCAGGCAATAATCCCCCCATATTAGAAGACCTATTAAACTGGTTCTCGATTAATCTCCCTCAAGAAACTATATTGTTAGGTGACTTTAACATAGATTGGAACATTTGCAAACAAACTAATCCATCAACCGCTATCAACCTATATGGATTCCATCAAACCATTCACTCAACTACTAGAACAAATAAAAGCAATAATAAAGAAACCATACTAGACTGGATCTTGACAAATAGTCCCCCACAAAAGTACTCAACAGGAACCCTCCCAGATGACCTTAGTGACCACTCACTAACATACATTATAAGGCACAAAACACATCTAGAAACACCTCCCCTAATTCACTTATCTCGCAGCAAAAAACATTTTGACCCCCAACAGTTTCTATATGAACTTAGCCTAGTTAACTGGTTACCACTAAAAAGTCTCCCAATAGATGACGCTGTTAACCACTTTAATACAACCTTCCTTACTATTCTTGATTGTCATGCCCCCATGCGTTCTATACACACGAAAAGTAAGACAGCTCAATGGCTTACAATCAACACTAAACAACTTATCCTTACTATGAATAAAGCCTGGACTAAATGGCGAACCACTAAAGACTCTTTTGATCACCTTAGCTTCAAACAAAAAAGAAATATGACTAAACTAGCTATCATACAAGATAAAAAGAACTTTTACACACAACTACAGCAATCCTCCCACCACCAACCAAAGAAATTCTGGAAATCTATTAACTCACTACTATCCTCTGGCAAAGTTGAAACTCCTAGTCCACTAGGCTCCTGCCCAGACTCTCCCTTACAAACAGCAAATGCTTTCAATAACTTTTTTACTTCTACTATACTTAACCTAGCAAACCAACAAAGCCCGGACCCCTCACTACTAGGTAACCCAAGCTGCACACCACCACCATTTCAACTCAAACCCATACCTACTTCCTATATTCGATATCTACTTCAGAAACTCAAACCCTCCACTCCCTCAGCAGACAAATTGCCAGCTGAATATCTTCAGCTAAGTGCTAAAGCTATTGCTTACCCTATCTCTATACTAATCAACAGAACCATTAGAGAAAGTACTATACCTTCACTCTGGAAAATCTCCCACATCATCCCTCTCTTCAAAGGAGGTGAATTATTTGAGTATTCTAACTACCGCCCTATAGCGCTACTATCGCCTATTGCAAAAATAATGGAGAAATGCATCCACAAACAGTTACTTAATCACCTCCTATCCAACAATCTCCTCGCAAACTGCCAACATGGCTTTTGGCCCTACCATAGCACCACCTCAGCCTTAGTATCCTTTATCGACTCCATTAACAAAAACCGCAATAACAATCTTCTTACATCAGCATTTTTTGTAGACCTGTCAAAAGCCTTTGACATGGTGAACCACCAACTACTCTTACATCGTTTAAAATCTCTCTCACTCGATAACTTTGCCTTGAGCTGGTTTACTTCATACCTTCAAAATCGGAAACAAGCCGTGTTATGGAACAACAATCTTTCAGAACTTCTCCCCACCACTTTAGGAGTCCCCCAGGGCTCCATCTTAGGTCATCTTTTATTTTCCATCTTTATTAACGACCTGCATCTTGCCACCCCTCTAACTATTTGTATTCAGTACGTTGATGACACTACCATCATTTGCTCTGCCACAAACCAAAGTGACCTCCACTCCATTACCCAAAAAACTTTACCACCATAGAGCAATGGTTCTCCAATCACTGTCTCCTCTTAAACCCTAAGAAAACTAAACTTCTCCTCTTCCTACCTACACACCTCTCTCCCTCTATTAACTTCACACTTTCTTCAAAAAATGGCACCCTTATCTCTCCAGACCAAACAACCAAACTTTTAGGCATAACTATTGACAACCTACTTAAATTTGACTTCCATATTAACTCCATCATAAAAGCAATGAATAGAACATTAGGTTCCCTCTACAGAATCAAATCTTTCTTAACTCCTGAAGCAAGAACTACCATAGCTAGAACCCATCTTACCTCTACTCTACTATATGCTTCCCCTATATATACTAATCTTTCTAAACATAACATCAACAAGCTTACTGCAGCCTACAACAACATTGCCAGATTTGCCACTGCCTCACCATATAAAACTCACCACTGCCTGAACCTTCGTAACCTAGGATGGCTAGAGTTACCCCACCTAATTCAATACTATCAGCTTACAATTACCCATAAAGCCCTTTACCACCCAGAAAATACACCGATGCTCTCTACCCTTATAAAACCCTATAACAACCTAAAAAACCTTCGCTCTTCCAATAAACTACTGATTCAAACTCATCGATCAAAAACACAGCAGGTGACTCTATTTTCCAACTCAGTTGGCAAAATTTGGAATCAACTTCCTCCAGATCTAATATCCCAAACTTCCATAACACTATTTAAAACTAAACTGAAACACTTTCTAACCAACCACTGGCTATGCTCCTGCAATAACCCCAACTGATCTTAACCCCCTCCCATCTCCAGTATCCTTTTCACCTTCTCCCATCTCTATTTTTTAATCTATTCACTCCTACTGAGAAATTACTCTCGTATCTATAATCTATACTTGTCTCTAAACTCTTTTGCTAACTTTTAAACTATTTAACTTCTCTGTCTCACACTATGCTTATCAGTACTCTAGTAATATCGGTATCTCCCTATCACCTTTTTTTCTACATCCTCATATTGTGGTTTAAATGCCTTGTGCATTTTGTACTTTAAATGCCTTATGTATTTTGTATATACTTGTGTTATCATGTAGTAGATAACGGAGCTTTTCTCATCGGGCCTCCACTGAAAATGGACATGCATCCAGTTGGACTAGCCCGGTTAACAAATGTAAAATAAAAAATAAAATAAAAATAAAAAAAGCGTATGCAGTGGGCTATCCATTTTGAGATTGTCTGTTTGGAAATAGCCTTTCCTTGAGCACCTGTAGCATAGGACACAAAAAGTTGCTCGGATTTCCTGAATGGCTTTGTCCTGTCCAAATAATAATGAAGTTGTCTGTGAATGTCCAAGGAATGTAGTAGTCTTTCCCCTTTGTTTTGCGGATTAGGATAAAAGGTAGGTAAGTGGATAGTCTGATTCAAAGCTACACTGGATACTACCCTTTGGCATAAAGGTAGGGTTGGTTCGTAAGGAAACTCTGTCCTGATGGAAAATGATGAAAGGTTGCACAGCCATGAGGGCCTGTAGCTCGGAAACCCTGCGTGCTGAGGTGATAGCCAGAAGGAAGGCTGTTTTCCATGAGAAGTATTGAAGTTCTGTTGAAGAAGCTGGCTCGAAGGGAGGAAGGGTCAGCTTTTCCAATACGAAGTTTAGGTCCCAAGCAGGAACTGGTGGTTTCCTTGGGGGTTTTATATTCTTTGCCCCTCTGAGGAACTGCCTTAAGAGAGGATGAGAGAATAAAGGAGGATCTGTATTGTATTGTGCAGAAATGGCTGAAGCGTGGATTTTGATGGAGCAGAAGGAAAGTCCATTGTTTAACATCTCAGCTAGGTACTGTAAAATTTGAGGTAAATTTATTACCCAAGGATTCTGGCCCTTTTCCTGATTCCAGGCACAAAATCGTTTCCATTTGGCGGAGTAGGCTTTTCTAGTAGAAGGTCTTCTGGCCTCCAAGATGACATCCTGCACCTCCTTGGAGAGGACGGTCTGTTGGGAAATCAAGGAATTCTCCATGCAGCTAGATTTAGGGTTTTGAGCTGGCTGTGAAGGGTTTTGTAGTTGTGCTGGGACAACAGAAGAGGGACTAGAGGTAGGATCCATGGTGGGGAATATGTCAGGCTCTTAAAGGTTCATAGGTTCATACCAAGCTATCTGCCCTAGGGCATTTATAAGCCTAGCCAGAGTGTGCTTGGCTTTCACCACCCATTTTAAATTAATTTTGCTATGCCTTTTTTTAGGTTAGTATACTGTGCATCTGTCTAACAGTGACACAGAAGTGATAGCTGGGGTAAACCTACGATCTCCCATCCACTCATCAAGATTCCTCTTGAAGAGAGGAAATGTGGGATTCTGCCTAACCTGGACTGGGATTTTATTCCAGAGTGAAGGGAGCCTCTGGGTTATGAATCTGTCCCTCCAGAATGTCCTATTTATTTCAGTGCTGAGGTTCAAGTCTCTCGAGCGCGTAGCTCGATGGGATTTGGATTTTCTGAGGTGCAGCATGTCCATTAATTCCGGGTTGGACATGGCTTTATACGTCAGGCACAGATCGCCTCTGAACAGGCAGTATGCCACTGAGTAGAGCTGGAGTTTCTTTAACCGGGCAGCATATGGCATCTGTTTGAGCCCTTTGATCCTCTTGGTGAGGTACTTTTGGGGTCTTTCCAGTTGCTGCAGGTGTCTGGTAAGGTACATCCCAAAGGGGCATTGTACTCAATTATAGGCCTGATGAGGGATGAGTAAAGAGGCATGATGACCTCCCTGGATCTAGATGTGAATCCCTTCATGATTAGGTGGGCTATATAAAATGTTTTTCTAACCACTTTGGCCACGTGGTTGTCAAATGAGAGATTGCTATCAACTTGGGTCCCCAGGTCCCTAATGACTTCTTCTGTACTTAATGGATTACCACCTATGTGGTAATTTGTGGGCACTTTGTTTTTGCCAAAGGGGATGACTATACACTTTTTGGCGTTTAGCTTGAGGCCATGGCTCTGGCACCAGTTGTCTGTTTCTATGAGGCCCTTTTGGAGGATGCTTGTGTCGGCTGGAGAGTTGATTAAGGCGCCCTGTTTGCAGTCATCTGCGAACTTGGTCAGCCACAGTCCTTCCGTGTTGGCCTGTACCACCGAGAAATATATACTGAACAAGAGAGGTACCAGGACTGAGCCTTGTGGGATGCCACTTAGAACTGGTTTGGAGTCTGACATGGCTCCAGCAATTCTAACCATGTGGGTTCTGTCCTTGAGCCAGTTTGCAACCCATCTAGTGACATAGGGGTTTATATTTAAGCTGGTGAGCTTATCTATAATGCCCGAGTGGGGTATTGAATTGAAGGCTTTTGCGAGGTCCAGGTAGGCTGTGTGGACCACTTTCCCCTCGTCAATGGCCTTGGTGACTGTTTCAAAGAAATCGACCAGGTTTAAGAGGCAGGATCTGCTCTTAAAGCCAAACTGGGTAGGATCCAGTGTTTCTAGGTCCCCAATATCTTTATTTATGAGGTCCATGATGATCCTTTCCATAGCTTTGCAGACCAAGCTAGTCAGGCTTATGGGGCGATAGTTTCCAGGATCCGTTGAGGCACCACCTTTGTGGAGAGGGACCACTGTTGCTGTACGCCACTCTTTGGGTACATATCCTGTAGTAAGGCTAAGATTGAACAGTAGTTTTATGTTTGGGTTTAGCTCTTTTTGGAGTTCATGTAGGACGCAGCCCGGGACACCATCTGGTCCCCATTGATGCTGTGTTTTTTTGCTTTGGAGAGGGCGGCTCTTACCTGAGCAGCTGAGATGTCAGGGGGGCAGCACTCTGTTGGGATAGATATTTGCCCTTTTGGTGGGGAGGGGGGGGAGTTTGCACTGAACCTGTCAGCTAGGATGTTAGCAATGTCTGTGGGCTTGGTGTTTTTTTTGTAATTTTGGACTAATTCTGAGCATATCTGGGAATTCCCACCCAGGTTCCTAACATAACTAAAGAAAGCCTTGTGATTATCCTTAGTGTCCTGTGCAATTTTTCTCTCGAAGCTGGCCTTAGACGATTTTATGAGTGCCCGTAGTTTTTTGCTAATACTGATCAGAGATGCCGTCCCTTTTTGGGATGTTGCTCTATCATGTAGTAGCTTCCTCCTTCTATTGTATAGTTTGTTTATGGCTGGGGTCCACCAGACAGGACGTCTGCCTTTGGAGGATTGGGTCTTAGTTTTATCTGGGATTGCATGATCCATGCATTCCTGAAGGTGTTCATAGAATGCGTTTATAAAGGATTCTGCGGTCTGGGCCATATTTTCCACAGGCCCGGGGGCTTTGAAGGATTTCACCTCTGTTTTGAGGCGTGTGAAGTTTGCTTTAGAGAAGTTTTTTACTGTGGTTTTCTGGGCAGGGGGTGGGGTCGGGATGTGAATATCCAGTGAGATTAGTTTATGGTCTGATCTTACCAGTGAGGGATACACTTCTGGTCTGGAGCATAGTGTCCTCATGTTGGTGATGATCAGGTCCAGTATGTTTTTCCCTCTTGTGGGAGTGGTAACAAGTTGTTTCATAGCATTTGAGTTTATAAATTCTAGGAACCTTTGGGCTAGGGTGTTGGAGCTAGAGTATGCTCCCAGTCTATGTTTGGGTAGTTGAAGTCGCCCAATACAATGGTGTTTGGAGAGACCTTCATATTTCCCAGTATTCTCAGGAAGGCCGAGTGGGGTTCCTGTGTTTGGGAGGGTGGTCTGTAGCAGGCTATAAACTGGAAGGCAGTTTTACCAACAGTTAGTTGCACATGGATAGTCTCTGATGCTTCGTGCTGTGCCACCAACCTGGAGGTGTGGGTATCTTTGACGAATATTGATACTCCCCCTCCTTTTGTGGTTCGGTCCAAGTTTTGGGGCCGAAAAGCATGGTATGAGGTATAACCTGGTAGTGCTGGGGTGCTCTCAGGAGCCTTGAACCAGGTTTCTGTTACTGCACAGATATCAATGTTTTCCATGCTAAGAAGAGTTTTGAGTGCGCGCATCTTGAGGTTTAGACTTCTGGCGTTGAGTAGCATTACTCTTAGTTTCTTATCCCTTGTGATACCTATGGAGGTGGGTTTGTCTTTTGAGCCTTGCCTAAAAAAGGCACTATGGGGGTAGCAAGAGCCTTTGCCAATATCCGAAAGCCCAGGGGTGACAGGTGCAAGCCGTCCCTAGCGAAGCATCGTGGCTTGTCGAGCATGTCATCCCAGGCTGACAGGCATTGGATCCCCTTTGAATGACACCAACACTTAAGCCAATTGTTGAAATTGATCATCTTTTCTTCATATTGTGGCATCATTCTTGGTGAGGGTAAGATGCTACTCAAGGTCAGGGTCACACCGGCCTGGGCTACATGCTCAGAGAGCTCCTCTATGTCTCTCTTCATGTATCCTCCAGTTTGACTATATGGTTGCATCTCTCACACGTGTTGGAATTTGTTGGGAGGAGGAGAGGGTTGTCTGTGTACATGAGGCAGTTGTAACATTGCCTCAAGATTCCCAGATTCACCAGCTGGACTGGAGAGGAGATTGACAACTGACCTTTGGACATGCTAGAATAGTATTGGGAATTCCTTTAAAATTGAAAAAAGGGGCCAATGGGGAACAAGGTACTCAAGGGGAGTTTGTGAGGGTGTAGTGCTTTTAATTTTTTAGAGCTGACTTATATAATTGCTTTAGTGAGCAAGTGCCAAGTAACTTAAATGCAATGTGTTACAGGTAACTTAAATGCAAAAACGACAAACAGGAGCGGATACCAGTGTTGACAAACAGGAGCGGATACCAGTGTTGACAAACAGGAGCGGATACCAGTGTTGTCTTGGCCAGTCTGCAGCAATGAGAATCATTTTTGGCCTCTCTGCTCTGGCTTTTAATAGAACTTTGGGCAGCAGAGGAAGAGGCGGAAAGGCATAGACTGTCAACGTTGTCCAACTGAAAGAAAGTTCGTCCACTTTCCAGGCCTGTGGATGATGGGTCCTTGAACAGAATTTTTTCAACTGGTAATTTCTGTGGGTAGCAAAAAGATCTATGTCTGGCTGTCCCCATGCCTGAGTTATCTTTGTGAAAACTTGAGGATGCAACTTCCATTCGTGTGGATCTATCATATTTCTGCTTAGGCTGTCTGCCAGTGTGTTTTCCTTCCCTGGCAGGAATTGTGCCTGTAGTTGAATTTGCAATTCCAGTGCTGCGTTCCATAGGGTCATGGCTTGCCTGCACAGGGGGTATAAAAGAGCTCCCCCCTGTTTGTTTATGTACCACATCACTGTGGTGTTGTCTGTCCTTATCAACAGCTGGCCTGGATGCAGTAGGTCTTTGAAGGTCATAATAGCATTTTGCACAGCTAGCATTTCCTTTTGGTTGATGTGTAGGTGCTTTTCTTTTTGGGACCATTTTCCCTGAATGCACTGATCTGTCATGTGTGCTCCCCAGGCGTAGTCTGAGGCGTCTGTTGTGATGATTTGAGTTGCTTGAGGTACACAGAAAGGGAAACCTGTGTTTCTTTGGCATGCTTGAGCCCACCACAGAAATTCCTTTTGAAGGCATGGAATGACTGGTATAATTGTTTCCAAGCTGTGGCTGTGTTGAGACCATAAGATTTTTAGGTACCATTGAAGTTTCCTCATATGCAGCTTTGCACATGGGATTAGTAGGATTCAAGATGCCATGAATCCTAGAGCCTGCAGGACTTTCCTTTTAGTCAGCCTGGTGAAGGTTGCCATTTTGCTGAAGTATTGAGACAGTTGCCCTTGTTTGTCTGGCGTGAGGTAAGCCATCTGGGTGGTTGTATTCAAGCTGGCACCCAGGAAAATTATTTGTTGAGAGGGTATTAGTTTTGATTTCTTTTTGTTGACTGTGTATCCCAGAAAGTTCAACAGTTTTATTACAAACGCCAGGTGTTTCAGTAGTATGTCCATGCTGTCCGCTTGGATCAGGCAGTCGTCCAGATATGGGTAGATTTGTATTCCTTGTAGTCTGCAGAAGGCGATTACTGATGCCAGGCATTTCGTAAACACTCTGGGCGCAGTAGATAAGCCAAAGGGCAATGCAGAGAATTGATAATGGGTTGAACCTGCAAGAAATCTGAGGTATCTTCTGCAATCTTGTCAGATAGGGACATGCAGGTATGCCTCCTTGAGGTCCAGTGTTACCAGCCAAGACTCCTTGCCCAGCATGGGAAGAAGCTGCTGTAATGTGAGCATCTTGAATTTTGGTACCTGTAGATATGTGTTTAGGATGGATAGGTCTAAGATAGGTCTCCAATCTTTGTCTTTCCTTGGTACCAGGAATAGTCTGGAATAAAACCCTTGACCTTGTTCTTTTGCAGGTACCTCTTGAATCGCTTTCATGTCCATGAGAGCTGAAATTTGTTTTTGTGCCTCTGCCCTTTGATTTTGTGGCAGGTTTGGCATGCCTCTCATTTTTGGAAGGGTGTGAAAGTGGGAACCTGTAGCCTCTGTCTATAATGTCCAGAATCCATTTGTCCTTTGTAACAATATGCCAATTTTTTGAGAATAATGCCAGTTTTCCACCCAAAGGTGCTGCCATTAAAAGCTTTGCTTGGCAGGTATAGGGGGAAGTCATTGTGACGGTTTTCTAAATGACTGTGATCTATCTTCTCCAACTCTTGGGGTTGGTGCTTGCCACTGTCTGGCTCTGAAAGATCCTTGAGGTTGCCCTCTACCCCTTGGGCGTCTGTATCTGCCCCTTTGAGGTCTGTCTGTGGCTGGAAAGGACCATTTTTTTGAAGACCAGTTTCTGCTGAAACGTGGAGGTTGTACCTGCAGAAAATTTTTCACTGTTTGCATTGATTTCACTTTTTCCTCCATTTTCTTTAGAACCTCCTCAGCTTTAACACCAAACAATACATCTTTTTGAAAAGGTGCATCTAATAATTTAGCTTTGACATGATCTGGTAAGGCTTGCTCTTTGAGCCAAGCATGCCTACGTATAACAGACCCCGTAACAGCAGCTCTACATGAGGCCTCTAAAGCATTAAAACCACACTGCAAGGTATGTTTACCCACTTGCTCTGCACCATGCAACAAATCCTGCAACTCTTTTAAATCTGGTTGTTCGGGTTGTGTCATTTTGCTTTTCAACTGAGATGACAAAAACTGTTGATACTTTAACATATGGAACTGACAGTTTAATGCCCTCATGGTTAAAGTGGCCGAGGTGTACACCTTTTCCCCCCACCTTTCTAAAGCTATGGAATCTCTCTCTGATGGTAATGGGTTTTTAGCAGTAGAGGCCTTAATTCCCTTGGGACCCTGTGAAATAGTTTCTGGGTCAGCAGTATGGCTTTTGTATAGGAACTGGTGAGAATCAGGAACCTGGTAATACCTGTCTGGTTTAACAGGAGCTGGAGGCAAAGAATCTGGATTAAGGCTGGCTTCTGTGTACACATCATCCAATATAGCTAAACAGGAGGGATAGGGGGGCCTATGCTGGGGGAGCAAAAGAAAATCCCTGAGCCTTTTCTTGGCATCTGAGTAATCGTGGCCTTCCCAGTGAAAGTGTTCCCTCAATGTATGCAGGGTTTCCCCAAAAGAGTAGTCCTCGGGGGGGGGGGGGGGAGAGACAGAGGGATTAGACTCCTCTGCATCAGAGTCTTCGAAAGGAGAATAGGCATAATCCTGGTCCTCAGAATGTTCAGAGGTAATAGAGGTTTGATCTGACGAAGAGTAGTCTTCCTCTAATCTGGGCCTTTTGTCAGAGGGGGGTTGAGAAGTACAGTTTTGTACCTACCATAAATGTAGATGTCCGAACAGGATAGCATCTACAGTCCTAACAAATGGGTTGTCCTGTCGTCAGGCAGCCCTTCGGTCGGCCGGATTCCAAAGTCTGGGTCTGGCCTCGGCTGGTGTCGCACTTCAACCGACGTCATCTCTGCTGGTCTTCAGGTATAAAGGCATCAGCCGACGCCATTTTCCTCAGTGTTTCTTGCCCCATATGCCAGTTGCCCTCTTGGAAAACTAAATTTTGGATAAATGCCAATGTTTCCAAAAAAAATAGTAGGCAAACACAAAAAATAAGCATGTATGTACATATATACAAACAAATACACCATAAGAGATCCCCCCCTAGCTAGCTATTAGGAGGGTAAATACCCTAGGAGTACCACAGAGGGGAAGGAGGGTGGGTAATCCTGACTGCAGATGCTATCCTGTTCGGACATCTACATTTATGGTAGGTACAAAACTGTACTATGTCCTTCAAGGATGCATCTGCAGTCCTAACAAATGGGTAGAATACCATAGCCAAACTAGTGGAGGAGGAAGATGAATTATGGTGTAGTTAGGATCCCTTGCAATACAGCAGTGGCAAACCCTGCTCGGGATCTAGAGTATAGAGGTAAGTTGTAATGCTTGGCAAATGTATGCACGGAGGTCCAAGTAGCCGCCTCAATAATGTACTTGGTAGCCACTCCTCGTAAGAAAGCTGTGGTAGTGGCTGTAGCCCTTGTAGAGTGAGGTCTTATGTTCTGTGGAATTTGCTTTCCTTGGTAGGAGTAACAGAATCTTATGCAATTTCCTATCCATTTGGAGATTGTCTGTTTGGAAATTGCTTTTCCTTCCCTTCCTGTTGCATAAGCTACTAAAAATAGGTCAGTTTTTCTATTGCCCTTGGTTCTGTCCAGGTAGTAGTGCAATTGTCTATGTACATCCAAGGTATGCAGCAGTCTTTCCCCCCTGTTCTGTGGATTGGGAAAGAAGGTAGGTAGGTGGATTGCCTGGTTTAGAGACACTCTGGATACCACCTTAGGCATAAATGTAGGATTAGTTCTCATGGACACTCTATCTTGATGGAAGATTAGGAAGGGTTGAACTGCCATTAAGGCCTGTAGTTCCGAAACCCTTCTTGCTGAAGTAATTGCCAGTAGGAAAGCAGTTTTCCAGGATAGGTGTTGAAGATCTGCTGTTGCTGCTGGTTCAAATGGAGGGAGTGTCAATTTTTCTAGCACAAAATTCAAGTCCCATGCTGGTAATGGTGGTTTCCTAGGAGGTTTTACATTCTTGATTCCTCTGAGGAACTGCCTGAGTAGAGGATGTGAGAAGACAGGGGGATCGAAGCTGTATTCTGCAGAAACAGCTGATGCATGTATCTTGATGGATGAATAGGACAGGCCTGTATGGAGAAGCTCTGCCAAGTATTCCAGGATGTTAGCAATATCTATCTTTGACACATCTTTTCCTCTTTCAGTACTCCAAATGACAAACCTTTTCCATTTTCCTGCATAGTTCCTTCTTGTTGAAGGTCTGCGGGCCTCAAGGATAATGTCTTTAACCCTTTGGGATAAATCTGGGTTAGTTGGTGTTATGTAATGTTCCAGGCAGTCAGTTGCAGAGTTTTTAGGTTTGAATGCATGATGTTGTAGTCGTTCTGAGTTAACATCAAAGGCATCAGGGGTAGTGTCCACGTTCTCCCCCGAGACATGCTCCTCGGCAATGGATACCAGTGTTGTCTTGGCCAATTTGGAACTATCAGAATTATCCTTGGACGTTCCTCTTTGATTTTCAGTAGTACCTTGTGCATCAAAGGAAGAGGTGGAAATGCATATGCTGTCAGGCCTTTCCAACTGAAGGATAGAGAGTCCACCTTCCATGCAAGTGGGTGGTATGTCCTTGTGCAGAATTTCTTGAGCTGGTGATTGAGTGGGGATGCGAATAGGTCTATTTGTGGCATTCCCCATTTCTTTGTGATGGCCTTGAAGATGTCCGGGTGTAGCATCCATTCGTGAGCATCCGAGGTAGTTCTGCTTAACATGTCTGCTAGGATGTTTTCTTTTCCTTTTGCCTGTAACTGGATGTTGTAGCTCAGAGCCATATTCCAAAGGTCCAGAGTCATTCTGCATAGGGGTATGAATGAGTGCCTCCCTGTTTGTTGATGTACCACATGACTGTGGTGTTGTCTGTCCTTATCATTAAATGGCCTTCTTTGAGGAATGGTCTGAAATTCTGGATTGCTAGTTTTACTGCCAGCATTTCTTTTTGATTTATGTGCAGGCGCAGCTGGTCTGGAGTCCATAATCCTTGTATGCATTTGTCCAGCATGTGTGCCCCCCAACCTAGGTCTGAGGCGTCCATTGTGATGGTTTGGCTTGCTTGAAAGTTGTGGAAGGGCAAGCCTGGGTTTGACTGACATGCTTGAGCCCACCATAGGAACTCTTGTTTCAGGCATGGGATTAGTGGTATTTCGGTTTCTAAGCTGTGCCTGTGTTGAGACCATAAATTCTTTAGGTACCACTGTAGCTTTCTCATATGCAGTCTGGCATGGGGGACCAGGATTATGCATGATGCCATGAAGCCCAAGGCCTGCAGTACTTTCCTTGCTGTTAGTTTGTTCTGCTTTGTTAATGCCAAGAAGTAAAGAGGGAGTTGTTCTTGTTTTTCTGCAGTTAGGAATGCCATCTGTTTTACTGTGTCCAATTCCGCACCCAAGAATGTTCTTGTTTGGGATGGTGTCAGTCGTGACTTTTTTAAATTGACTGTGTATCCCAGGGCTTGTAGTAAGCAAATGACCCTTTATAAGACTTTTGTCAGCTTGCTTTTGTTGTCCGCTTGTATCAGGCAGTCGTCCAGGTATGGATAAATTTGGATTCCCTGTAGCCTGCAATGAGAGATTACTGATGCCAGGCATTTTGTGAACACTCTGGGCACAGTAGATAAGCCAAAGGGCAATGCTGAGAATTGATAATGCTCTGATCCTGCAAGAAATGAGGTATCTTCTGCAATTTGGTCGTATGGGGACGTGCAGGTATGCCTCCTTGAGATCTAGAGTTACCAGCCAACACTCCTTGCCCAGCATGGGAAGAAGTTGCTGTAGGGTCAGCATTTTGAATTTTGGGACAATGATGAATGTGTTTAAGGCGGACAGGTCGAGAATAGGTCTCCAACTTTTCTCTTTTCTTGGTACTAGGAAGAGTCTGGAGTAGAATCCTTTGCCCTGTTCTGTTGGTGGTACTCTTTCCACAGCTCTCATCTTTGTTAATTGAGCTATCTGCTTTAGAGCTTCTGTTTTCTGGTTTGGAGGTAGGTTTGGCATTCCTCTTTTTACTGGTAAGGTGTGGAAGTGAAACCTGTAGCCTTGGTCTATGATCTGCAAAATCCACTTGTCTTTTGTGATATAGTGCCAATTTTTTGAAAATAAGGCTAACTTTCCGCCTAAGGGTGCTGCTATTTGTTCCCTGGTAGGCGGTGTCAGAGCCAAGTCACTGTGATTGTCCTGTTGCAGTGGCAGTGGTTGTGTCTGTACCTTGCTGGTTATTGCCTTGCCACTGGCGTCCTCTGTAGGCATCTCCTCTGGATTGATTTCTGCCTCTGGAACGCCTATTCCTGCCTCTCTGAGATTTAGAGGAGTCTGGAAAGGACCAATTTTTGGAAGGCCAGTTCCTGCTAAACCTTGGGGGCTGAACCTGTAAGAAATCTTTAACTGTTTGTACAGATTTTGCCTTCTCTTCCATTTTCTTCATTACTTGCTGAGCAGGAGAACCAAATAGACTGGCCTTATCCATAGGAGCATCTAACAGCTTTGTTTTAACATGATCCGGCAAGACCTGTTCTTTCAACCATGCATGCCTTCTTATAACTGTGCCAGTCATGGCTGATCTAAATGAAGCCTCCAGTGCATCATAGCCACATTTTAAAGAATGGTTACTAACCTGCTGAATGTTATTCACCATTTCTAAAACATATTTCTTATCTAAGGAGTCATCAGAGGACAGTTTCTTAGTTAACTGATCAAGCATAAACTCTTGGTATTGGATCATATGAAACTGACAGTTCAAAGCTCTAGCTGATAGAGTAGCAGAGGTGTAAACTTTTTTACCCCATCTCTAAGGACCTGGATTCCCTTTCAGAAGGGAGAGGGTTTTGCTGAGGTCGGCTACTGCCTTAGGCCCCTGGGATATAGTCTCGGGATCTGCAAGTGGGGCCTTGTATAGGTGGTGATGAGTGTCCGGCACCCTGTAAAACCTATCTGGTTTGGCAGGGGCTGGAGGTAAAGTATCAGGAGCAGTGCAAACATCATTAAATGCATCATCCACAACAGGCAGAACTGGAGGTATAGCTAAGGACCTATTTTGCGGTAAGTGTAGAAAGGTCCTAAGCCTTTTTCTTGAATCTGAGAAATCTTGTCCCTGCCATTGGAATTGCTCTCTCATGGCATGTAAGGTTTCCCCAAAGGAAAATTCCTCTGGTGGAGAGGCAGATGGAATAGATTCTTCAGCATCGGAATCTTCATAAGTAGAAAAAGGAGCCTCTGGATGGTCTGTAATGTCTGAGTCATCAGAAGAATCAGCTGAGGACACTGGCTCTGGGGGCTCTGCTCTAGGTCTCTTTTCTGGAGGCTGAGAGGCCCTGACTGGGTGAGATTGGATCCCCTAATTAAAGAGATGAGATCCTCTGCCAGAGTAAGCATTTGAGAATTGGAACTGGGCCTGTGTGAGGGGGGCTTAACAGGCACTGATTTAGCAGTTTTGGCTGCTTTAGCCCTGGCAAAGGCCTTAATAGACATGGCTGCAGGAGGCCTAGCAGCACCACGTGCTGGGGTAGAGACATCCAAAGGGATGGTGTCTGATAATTCTATAGGAACCACATTAGTAGGCAAAACTTCAGAGGCCGATTCAACTAGGGTAGCAGGAGCCTCGGTAGTAGTCATGGATTCGGCTGAAGATTGACCCGTTTGCTCGGTTTCGGCCGAAACCGAGACACTCGCGGTTTGCTTAACCGTGGTTTCGGCCGAAACCGTGGACCGCGAGTGTCGGTCTTTTTAGGGGGTCTGAGGTCCCTGTTTTTTGGTTTTCATGGCTGCTTTAGATTTAGTGAAAGCTTTAATAGAGAAGGAGGAAGGCCTGAAGACACCTTGAGAAATGGCAGGCCTGTCTAAACTCTGAGTTTCCCCGCCAAGAGTGGCGTCGGTATCTGCAGTAGGAATGGGGGCCGAGGAGTCTGCCACCTCGGGTACTGAAGACAACGGTAATGAAGTGTCATCGGTACTCAGGGGCTGTGTAGGCGCCGCGCTGAGAACCGGAGAACCGGTAGTCGGCCTTAGCGTGGTGTCAGTAGTCAGTGCGGACCTCGTATGTCGGTCCTTATCTTTGCGTCTTTTGCTCAAAACTGGAGTCGGAGTATCCGACGACATAATATAATTAAATTTTTTACCAAAATAGTGAAGGGCGAACTCCGCCCGGCGTTTAATAGTGCGCTTGTTGAATCTAGCACAAAAACGGCAGGCCGAGACGTCGTGGTCTGGGCCTAAGCAAGGTATACAGAAAGAGTGGAAATCCTTATGCAGTATTTGCTTCCCACATGAAATGCAATTGTTAACTTTGTCTTGACATCGGTCTGAGGCAAGAAAAGTTTCCCAAACGGGGTACTTGGCTTTCAAGAAGACTTCAGCTGAAATATTTTCGTAAATCTCAGGAGCTGACCGACCGGCACTTGAGAACTGTTTCTGCTTCAGGCACCGTGTGGCAAGAAAGACTGAAGAAGATGGCGTCGGCTGCCTCTTTTATACCCCTGCCGCACTGACGTCAGGGAAGAAGCGACGACAACCGACACCGGACCTAGACTTTGGAATTCGGCCGACCGAGGACCCGCCTGATGGCAGGATAACCCATCTGTAATGACTGCAGCTGTATGCACGATGAACATCACTATCTGTAGACAAGGTACGACAGGAATCATTGATTCTAGATCCTGGGAATGTTGACACCATAGGCTTTTTAGATACCATTGTAGTTTCCTCATATGCAGTCTTGCATATGGAATTAGAAGAATGCAAGAGGCCATGAACCCCAGGGCTTGCTGATAGCTGGGTCTTTGTGGCCAGCAGTTTGAAGTAGGCTGTCAAATTAACTTGTTTCTCTGGCGTGAGGCAGGCCATCTGGAAAGTTGTATTCAAGTTTGCTATCAGGAATACAATTTGATGGCAGGGTACAAGATGTGATTTATTTTCGTTTATAGTGTACTCCAGAGAAGTTAGCAATCTCTTTACAAATGCCAGGTGATTTAATAATATGTCCTGGCTTTCTGCCTGAATTAGACAATAGTCCAGATATGGGTATATCTGAATATTTCTTTGCCTGCAAAATGCAATGACTGGAGCTAGGATACCCTGGGCTCAGTACATAAGCCGGAGGGCAGTGCAGAGAACTGATAGTGCATGTAGCCTGCTCTGAAGCATAGGTATCTTCTGCAAGATTCCCTTATTGGGATATGCAGGTAGGCTTCCTTTAAATCCAGTGGGGCCAACCAGGCATTTTTGCCTAGCATAGGAAGCAGAGTTAGCATCTTGAAATCTGAGATTACCAAAAATGTGTTTAGGATAGACAGGTCCATGATAGGATGCCAGGAACTGTCTTTTCTGGGTACCAGGAAAAGTGTTGAGTAAAAACCTTGTCCCCATTTTTCTTCTGGGACAGGCTGAATAGCTCTGATGCTTAAAAGATAGGGAACATGCTTTTGAGCCTCTGCTCACTGATTTGGGGGTAGGTCTGGCCAACCGTTTAGGGTTGGTAAGGAGTAGAAGTGGAATCTGTATCCTTGGGAAACTATATTTAAAACCCACTTGTCCTGGGTAATGAGTTCCCAATTTTTTTGCACAGAGGGCGATCTCTCCCCCTAAAGGAACAGTCAGTTGAGCAGGGCATGGAAGGTTTAAAGTTAAGTCACTGAGACAGTTTACCATAGGGGGGAGTCTTATTACTCCCTGCTTTGGAAGTGGGAGCCCCCTACTACTTAGCCTTTGAGTACCTTGGGACTGAAGCCTGGGAGTTCTGCTGGTTCTGGATATGGACTGAGAAGGCCTGGAAGAGGCAGGAAAGGACCAATTCTTAGAGGGCTAATGCCTACTAAATCTGTGAGGATGTACATGGAGGAAATCTTTTAACAGTTTGCATAGATTTAGCTTTTTCCTCCATCTTTTTAAGTACTCCTTCTGCTTTGTTGCCAAACAGACGGTCTTGGTTTAAAGGAGTATACAGTAATTTAGCTTTAACATGATCTGGCAAAGATTGCTCCTTAAGCCAAGCATGCCTTCTCAGTACAGACCCAGTGAAAGCAGCCTTGCAAGATGCCTCTAATGAATCAAAACCACATTGCAAAGTATGTTTTCCAACTTGTTCAGCAGAATGCATTAAATCCTGTAATTCTTTTTTTTCAGCACAGTCAGGAATCAGCATCATTTTCTGTTTAAGCAATCCAATATTAATATTAATCCAATAATATGCTGCTGATACTTTAACATATGAAATTGGCAGTTTAAGGCCCTAATGGCCAAAGTTGCAGAAGTGTATACCTTCTTACACCATCTATCCAGCGCCCTGGAATCTCTATCAGAGGGGGTAGGGTTGTTGGCAGTAGTAGCCTTAATGCCCTTGGGTCCCTGTGAAATGGTCTCAAGATCTGCAGTAGGATGTTTGAAGAGGAACTTGTGAGAGTCAGGTGCCCTATAATACCTATCAAGTTTTCTGGGAGCAGGAGGTAAAGTGTCAGCGGCCAGGCTAGATTCCAAGAAGGCATCATCTACAATGTCCAGTACATGAGGGTTAGCTAAAGGCTTGTGTTGAGGTAGGAGTAAGAATTCCCCTAAGCCTCTTTTTAGAGCCAGAGTAATCCTGGCTTTCCCAGCAGAAATGCTCCCTAAAAGTATGCAAGGTTTCACCAAAAGAGAGAGGGGGATCGGGGGACCCTTCTGACTCATCCAAGTCAGTGTCAGATGTCAAAGACTCCTGTGGGGATTTCAAGTGTCTCCTCTTGCACAATCTCTTCTTGGGGACCTCCTCAGTGGGAGCCTCTGGGGAGGTCTAAGAGCAGGGGGCGCTGTCCGCCAGAACATTGTCCTTCCCTGGTACAAACTGGGATTGTAGCTCTATTTTCAATTGTAGGGAAATATCCCAGAGATTCATTGCCAGTCTGCAAAGAGGGTAGGAATGGGTACCTCCTTGCTTGTTTATATACCACATAACTGTGGTATTGTCTGTCTTTATTAGTAGATGACCCTGATGCATGAACTTTTCAAAGGCCTTGATTGCATGTATCACTGCCAGCATTTCTTTTTGGTTGATGTGCAGGTGCTTTTCTTTTTGTGTCCATTGTCCTTGAATGCATCTGCCCTCCATGTGAGCCCCCATCCATGGTCTGAGGCGTCCGTTGCTATGGTTTGACTTGTATGAGGCTTGCTGAAAGGCAGACCTTTGTTTATCTGGCTTGCTTGAGCCCACCACAGAAATTCCTTTTGAAGGCATGGAATGAGTGGGATCAATGCTTCCAGGCTGTGGCTGTGTTGAGACCATAGACTTTTTAGATACCATTGTAGTTTCCTCATATGCAGCCTTGCGTGTGGAATCAGAAGAATGCAAGATGCCATGAAATCCAGGGCCTGCAGGATTTTCCTTGCAGTCATCTGGGTGTGTGTTGACAATTTTCTGAAGTATTCTGGTAATTGTTTTCGTTTTTCTTTTGTCAGAAACGCCATCTGGGTGTTTGTGTCCAGTGTGGCACCCAGGAAAGGTATTTGTTGGGATGGCATGAGATTTGATTTCTGAATATTGACTGTGTATCCCAAGGCCTGCAGTAGGTGAATGACATAGTCCAAGTTTTTTAACAAGTCTTGTTGGCTGTCCGCTTGTATAAGGCAGTCGTCCAGGTAAGGGTATATTTGTATCCCCTGAAGTCTGCAATGTGCAATTACTGTTGCCAGGCATTTCGTGAACACTCTGGGCGCAGTAGATAAGCCAAAGGGCAATGCTGAGAATTGATAATGCTCTGAGCCTGCAAGAAATCTGAGGTATCTTCTGCAACTTTGTCTGATTGGGACATGCAGGTATGCCTCCTTGAGGTCCACAGTTACCAGCCAAGACCCCTTGCCCAGCATGGGAAGGAGTTGCTGTAAAGTCAGCATTTTGAATTTTGGCACAATAAGGTAAGTATTCAGTGCGAACAAGTCCAGAATGGGTCTCCATTGGTTTTCTTTTCTTGGAACAATGAACGGTCTTGAATAAAACCCTTGGCCTTGTTCTGCAGAAGGAACCTTTTCTATTGCTCTTATTTGAAGTAGGTTTGTTATTTGTTTGAGTGCCTCTGCCCTTTGATTTGGTGGCAGGTTTGGCCTGCCATGTCTTGTTGGTAGTGTATGAAAATGGAATCTGTATCCTTTGTCTATTATGTCCAGTATCCATTTGTCCTTTGTAATATTGTGCCAATTTTGTGAGAATAAAGATAATTTTCCGCCCAAAGGTGCTTCTAATTGAGCCCTGGATGGCGGAGTCAAAGTCAAGTCATTGAGATTGTCCCTGCGGAGCAGTGGAAGGTCCTGCCCCACCTCTCTGGTTCGGAGGCTGCCATTGACGTCCTCTGTAGGAGCCTCGAGTTTGCCCTCTACCTCTGCCACGCCTGTTTTGCCTCTTTGAAATTTGTCTGTGTCTGGAAAGGACCAATGCTTAGAAGGCCAATTCCTGCTGAATCTTGGAGGCTGTACCTGGAGGAAATCTTTGACTGTTTGCACTGATTTTGCCTTTTCCTCTATTTTCTTTAAAACCTCTTGTGCAGTAGCACCAAATAGCTTATGTTTCTGTAGTGGTGCGTCCAAAAGCTTAGTTTTCACATGGTCTGGCAATGTTTGTTCCTTTAACCAAGCATGTCTGCGTATGACAGCACCTGTCATTGCTGCTCTACATGAAGCTTCCAATGCATCATATCCACATTGTAAGAAATGGTTGCTAACCTGCTAAGTATTATGAACCAATTCCTGTAACCCCTTTCTATCTAATGGTTCAGGGGAAGCCAATTTCTTTTGCAAGTCATCCAACATGTATTCCTGATACTGAATCATATGAAATTGACTATTTAATGCTCGCATAGAAAGGGTGGAAGATGTATATACTTTCTTGCCCCACCTCTCTAAAGCCCTAGAATCTCTTTCCAAAGGAAGTGGATTCCTAGCAGTAGTGGAGGAAACCCCTTTAGGCCCCTGAGAAATAGTTTCAGGGTCAGCAGTATGGCCCTTGTACAAAAACTGATGCGTGTCTGGGACCCTGTAGTACCTGTCTGGCTTGACAGGAGCAGGGGGGAGGGAGTCAGGGGAAACACTAGATTCTAAGTACACATCATCTAAAACATTTAAAACTGGAGGAATAGCTAAGGGCCTATGCTGAGGTAGCTTTAAATATTCCCTTAACCTTTTCGTAGACTCAGAGTATTCTTGGCCTTGCCATTTTAAGTGTTCCCTCATGGAATGGAGCATTTCCCCAAAGGAAAACGCCTCAGGAGGAGAAGCAGAGGGAATGGATTCCTCCACATCAGAATCCTCGTAGGCCGGGAAGGCCTCCTCCTGGTAGTCTGAATGTGCAGAATCACCTGAGGCCTCATCGGAGGACTGGGGATCTACCTGCTCAATCCTAAGCCTCTTGACAGAAGGCGGCTGAGAGCCTCTATCTGGATATGGCTGAGTACCCCTAATTAAGGAAATAAGGTCCTCAGCTAAACTTAAAATTTGAGAACCAGAAGTGGATCCCAGAGAAACAGATCTTGGAGGGAGAGACATAGCCTGTTTGGCAGCCTTAGCACGACACTGGAGGCCTGGCAGCCCCATGTGCTGGAGTAGTCTTATCCACTGAAATGGTGTCAGAAAAATCCTGGGCTACAGTCTCAGAGGGGAGAACAGAAACCGGCACCGAGCTGGCCTCCGGTACCGAAGTAACCGGTGGGGCGGTGTCGTCTGTCTGTAGCGGTTGTGAAACCGGCTGAAAAGAGACCGAGACATTCGCGGTAGGCCTAAGCGTGGTTTCGGCAGAGACCGCGGGTGTCGGTCCTTATCCTTCCGTTTTTTAGGTAAATGTCCTGTCGGAAGCTCCGACGGCATGATACAACAGAAATCTTCCCCAAAATAATCCTGTGCAAACTCTGCCCGACGCCTAAGAGTGCGTTTATTGAAAGAAGCACAAGCTGTACAGGCCGAGATGTTGTGTTCTGGGCCTAGGCAGAATAAGCAGTAAGAGTGGAAATCCTTATGAGGTATTTGTTTCCCACAAGTTAAACAATTAACTTTTTCAGTTTTATCTGACATCGGCTGAGGCAAGAAAAGGTCCCCAACGGGGTACTTAGATTTTTTGAAGACTTCAGTAGCTGATAACACAGGAGCTGGTCGACCTGCACTTGCGAACTGCTTCTGCTTTGGGCGCCGCGCGGCAAGAAAGACTGAAGAAGATGGCGTCGGCTGACGCTTTTATACCCCAGGCGCTCTGACGTCGGGGCAGGGGCGACATCAGCTGAGGCCGGACCCAGACTTTGGAATCCGGCCGACCGAAGGGCTGCCTGAGGCAGGACAACCCATATGTCAGGACTGCAGTTGCATCCTTGAAGGACATCCACATTGCAAAGTATGTTTTCCAACTTGTTCAGCAGAATGCATTAAATCCTGTAATTCTTTTTTTTCAGCACAGTCAGGAATCAACATCATTTTCTGTTTAAGCAATCCAATAATATGCTGCTGATACTTTAACATATGAAATTGGCTGTTTAAGGCCCTAATGACCAAAGTTGCAGAAGTGTACACCTTCTTACCCCATCTATCCAGCGCCCTGGAATCTCTATCAGAGGGGGTAGGGTTGTTGGCAGTAGTAGCCGTAATGCCCTTGGGTCCCTGTGAAATGGTCTCAAAATCTGCAGTAGGATGTTTGAAGAGGACCTTGTGAGAGTCAGGTGCCCTATAATACCTATCAAGTTTTCTGGGAGCAGGAGGTAAAGTGTCAGGGGCCAGGCTAGATTCCAAGAAGGCATCATCTACAATGTCCAGTACATGAGGGATAGCTAAAGGCTTGTGTTGAGGTAGGAGTAAGAATTACCCTAAGCCTCTTTTTAGAGCCAGAGTAATCCTGGCTTTCCCAGCAGAAATGCTCCCTAAAATTATGCAAGGTTTCACCAAAAGAGAGAGGGGGATCGGGGGACCCTTCTGACTCATCCAAGTCAGTGTCAGATGTCAAAGACTCCTGTGGGGAGTTCAAGTGTCTCCTCTTGCACAATCTCTTCCTGGGGACCTCCTCAGTGGGAGCCTCTGGGGAGGTCTAAGAGCAGGGGGTGCCCTGTGGGGTTACCTAAGGCTCAGGGTCTCCACACCTAGCCTGGACGATGGAACAGAAGCGGACACAGGTGCTTTGGGGGAAGTAGTAGTCAGACCTGGTATTGAGGATGTCTTTGGGGACAAGGCTCTCCTCATGGCGTTGAAGGCATCACGGCTCCAATGAGAAGGAGTTGACAGACCCAAAGGAACCGCCAGCCCCTCCCGCACTGAGGCAGTGGGCTCCGAGACAGAGGTAGGAGCGAGCTCATCCGAGCCGAAGCCCCAAGAGGAAGAGTCAGCACCTACAAGTCGGTGTGACTATCCTCTCCGGACCCAACAGGAGAGTGTTGGCTCCTAGAGTCCCCTGTCGGTGCTGAGGACGTCAGAGTAGATGGAACCAAGGACACCGGAGCAGGTCTTGGCTCCAAAGGCTCCACGATCTACAGGTCGGCCCCCTCTGGCTACGAAGGTCTGGTACGGCTCAGAGGAGAAGCAGTCAAATCCGGGGTAGTGGTCTTTGGTTCCAACGCTAGGGTCGAAGCCGACAACAATTTAGCAAGGCCTGGTGCCCATAAGAGCTTCTCTACCAATTAGTCCATATCCAAATCCAGGAGGCTGACAAAAGACCTCGAGGAGTGCATAGATAGTGCCAACTGAAGAAGTGGAGCTGCAGGTCTCTCAGATACTGGCTCCAGAGCTCTAGTCCAGCTCCGAAGTGAAAAGACAGTCGGCTCCGAGATGTGTGGAGTTGATGTCCCAGGATCTTCCACTTTCTTGGACTTCTTAGTTTAGATTCCTTGGAGTTCCCTGAAGCCTTGGAGACTTGGAGGACTTACTGGCTCCATCTTGGTCACTCAATGCTTCTTGAAACAGATGCTTCAGCAAGCCTCTGTCAACTAACTTTCTTTTCCTCTCCAATAAGACCCTAGAGGAAAAAGAGTGGCAAATACTGCAGGACTCCTGCAAATGTACAGCACCTAAGCAGTAGACGCACTGAATGTGGCCATCAGTTACAGACATCTTTTGCCAGCAGTCTGGACATTTCTTGAATCCAGACTTTGGGTGCTTGTCCTTATCCTCAGACATATCCAAACAACAAATTCCTTAGGCTTAACACCAAAAACAAAGCCACAAAAAGCCTAATAAAGAAACACTCAGCGTATATCAAGAACCACACCTAGGCTCAAAGCACACAAGGCCTAGAGACAGCCAAATTATCAAACATGACTGTAATAAAACACACACACAGACACACACACACACACACTAAGCAATGGCCCAAGGGAAAGAAGGGCCAACACCAGCTAAATGTATATATCTATATAAGTAACAAAGCAGATAATCAACTAGGCCAAAACACGAGGCCACTACAAACTATGTTAATAGCACACACAGGAAAAGGAAAGCTTGTAAGAAGCTACACAAACTACTCTAATAACTACTCTATGGAACCACAGCAAAAAATGTGTAAATAACTTGCAAAAACGTGTTTTTTTGATGAAATATTGGCTTGAGCAAAACTGGAACCTCTGAGATCCGTGCCGTGGCAAACTAGATCTGAGGTAATTCCAGCTGTGCATCATGCAATAAGGGGCTTGGTCTCAAGCTACTGGTAAACCTCGAGCTTTGCAAACAGCCGCATCGGAGCCGATGGATCGGCTCTGAACCCATCAGTAAAGAATGAACAGCGAGATTGAACATCTTCACATCAATATCTTTTCCATTTTTCAGCATTGGATTTCATAGTACTAGGCCTTCTGGCTTCAAGAATGATGTCCAGCACTTGTTTGCTGAGGGTTGCTGGTGGGGTATTCAAGGGATAAGCCAGATTGCAAGGTTTAGGGTTTGCAATTTTGGATGCAAAATCTGTCCCTCCTGCTCAGACACCAGGGTAGGAGTCTGGTGTAGGTGCCAGGGTGGCACCGTCAGGCTGTGCAGGAGTAGGTAAGCAGTGCTGGCGTGGCCAGTCCGGGGCAATAAGAATTGCCCTTGGCCTGTCTTGTTTCATCTTGAGTAGTACTCTTGAGAGAAGGGGCAAAAGGGGAAAGACATAGATTAAGAGGTTTTCCCACTGAAAGGATAGGGCATCCACTTTCCAGGCCCTGCTGTGAGGGTTCCTGGTGCAGTATTTGCTTAACTGGTGGTTCTCGGGGGAGGCAAAGAGATCCACCTCTGGATCAGAAGGTTGAAGGTGTTGTGCTCCAATTTCCACTCGTGTGGGTCTAGATTTCTGCTTAAGTCGTCTGCCAGTGAATTTTGTTTATCTGGCAGGAATTGAGCTTGTAGATGCACTTGGTTGCTCAAGGCTGTGTTCCACAGGGCCGTGGCAAACCTGCAGAGTGGGTAAGAATGGGTTCCCCCCTGCTTGTTTATGTACAACTGTGGTGTCTGTTTTTATCAGCAGTTGTCCTGGAAGGATTAGGTATCTGAAAGCTGTCACAGCATTCTGTACAGCTAGCATCTCTTTTTGACTGATGTGCAGGAGAGTCTGCCTTGGGCTCCAGTGTCCCTGAATGCATTTGCCTGCCATGTGAGCCCCCCCATGCATAGTCTGATGTGTCTGTTGTCAGGGTTTGGGCGGCGAGGGGTTGAGTGAAATGCAGTCCCTTGTTGTGGTGGCTTGCTTCTGCCCACCAAAGGAAATCTGCCCTTAGACAAGGTATGATAGGAATGATTGTTTCCAGGTCCTGCGAATGTTGGCACCAAAGATTTTTTAAGTACCATTCAAGTTTTCTCATATGCAGTCTTGCATATGGAATTAGCAGAATACATGAGGCCATGAACCAGAGGGCTTGCAGTATTTTTCTTGCAGATAGCTGGGTTCTGATGGCCATTTGTTTGAAGTAGCCTGTCAGATAGACCTGTTTTTCTGACGTGAGAAATGCCATCTGGGAAGTTGTGTCCAAGCTTGCTCCCAGGCATACAATCTTTTGACTGGGTACCAGATGAGATTTCTTTTCGTTGATGGTGTACCCCAATGAAGTGAGAAGGCTTTTTACAAATGCCAGGTGCTGAAGTAGGAATTCCAGACTGTCCGCCTGAATCAGGCAGTCATACAAATAAGGGCAAATTTGGATATTTCTCCTGCAGTATGGAATAGCTGGAGCCAGGCACTTTGTTAATACTCTGGGCGCAGTAGATAAGCCAAAGGGAAGTTCACAGAACTGGCAAAGCATACAGCCTGCCCTGAAACATAGATATTTCCTGCATGACTCCCTTATGGGGATGTGCAGATAAGTTTCTTTTAAGTCTAAAGTGACTAACCAGGCATCCTTGGCTACCATAGGGAGAAGCTGTTGCAGGGTAAGCATCTTGAATTTTGGGACCACCAGAAAGGTGTTGAGAATTGAAAGATCCAGGATTGGGCGTCAAGAGCCTTCTTTTCTGGGCACCAGGAAAAGTATGGAGTAGAAACCCTGACCCGTTTGTTCTACTGGAAGAGGGTGAATAGCTCTGATATTGAGCAAGAAAAATACTTGCTTTTGAGCCTCTGCCCACTGGTTTGGAGGAAAGTCTGGAAACCCAGTTGGGGTTGGCAGTGAATGGAAGTAGAACTTGTACCCCTGGGATACAATGTTGAGGACCCATCGGTTCTGAGTGATGGATATCTAGTTTTTTGCATGAAAGACAAGTTTTCCTCCTAGGGGCACAAGCAGTTGGACAGGGCTGGGATGGAGATCTGAGAAGTCATTGTGAACTTTTTCCATAGGGGGACAGCTTACCACTCCCTGTTTTTGGGGTGGGGGCACTCCATTGTTTAGATATCTGCATACCCTGAAATTGTAGTCTCGGTGGCCTGTTTCCCCTGGGTCTTGTCTGGGAAGGCCTGGAAGGGGCTGGAAAGGACCAGTGTTTTGAAGGGCAATGCCTACTGAATCTAGGTGGGTGCACTTGTAAGAATTTTTTTTTACAGTTTGTATAGATTTAGCTTTTTCTTCCATCTTTTTAAGAACAACTTCTGCTTTGGTGCAAAACAAACGGTCCTAAAGGAGTGTCTAGTAATTTGGATTTGATATGATCTGGCATAGTTTGCTCTTTCAGCCAAGCATGTCTTCTCAGTACAGAACCAGTGACTGCAGCCCTGCAAGATGCTTCTAGGGCATCAAAACCACACTGCAAAGTATGCTTACTAACTTGGTTTGCAGAATACATTGGCTCTTGTAAATCTTTATTTTCTGCACATTCTGGAAATACCATTTTTTGTTTAAATAGTTCCATAATATGTTACTGGTACTTCAACATGTGAAACTGGCAATTCAATGCCCTGATAGCAAGAGTTGCAGATGTATACACCTTCTTACCCCATCTGCCTAAAGCTCTGGAATCCCTGTTTGAAGGAGTAGGATGTTTGGCTCTAGTAGCCATAATACCTTTAGGTCCTTGGGAAATGATCTCTGGATCAGCAGTAGGATTCTTGAAAAGAAACTTGTGGGAATCGGGTACTCTTGTAGTACCTGTCAGGTTTGCTAGGGGCCAGGGGTAATGTATCTGGAGTAAGACTGGATTCCATAAAAACATCATCTACAACATCCAGGACAGGGGGTATAGGAAGAGCCCTGTGTTCAGGCAACACAAAATTCTCAGAGTCACTTTTTGAACTGAGGGTAGTCTTGACATTCCCAGTGGAAATGCTCTCAAAGTATGTAAGGTTTCACCAAAAGAAAAATCTTCTAGAGGGGAGGCAGAGGGAATGGATTCCTCTGCATCTGGATCCTCATAGGCTAAGGGCATGTCCTGATAATCAGAAGGGTCAGAGTCATCGGACTCCTGATCTGTAGAGTCAGACGGAAACTCAATTCTTTGTCTCTTAGCAGGGGAAGGCGGTCTTCCACTAATTAGGATAATAAGGTCTTCAGCCATTCTAAGCATTTGTTTTTGTGGCATGGGAGCATGAGCATGCGGTTTGGTCGTCAGTTTTCTAGGCATAGTGCATACTCTGGGCCTAAGAAACTCAGTAATTTTAGCTAAAAAAGAAGTCATCGGTTTGATTCGAACATCGGTAGGACGGAATACACCCTCAGAAGCCGGTGCCTACACAGCGGCTCTGGACCCATCCAAGGTAGAGACATCAGCAGGTTACATAGTGGAAGAAGCATCTCGCAGCATACCGGACTCCGAATGGGTCTCAGTAGAGGCCTGCGAATCCACAGAAGTGGGCATCAGGGGTTGCAAAGACGCCTCACTGAGTACTGGCAACTAGCTTAACAGAAGCTTCGTCGGCAGTCTTGCACCTATGCAGTCTGTCTCTGTCTTTATCTTTACGTTTTTTCGGAAGATTGGATTGGTAGTCTGATGGCTTATCGAAGCCACTTCGGAATACGGAGAATGAGAGCAAAAGAATTTAGTGACAAAAATAGCCCAATGACGAATGGTTCGGGCATTAAACCAGGCACAAAACCAACAGTGAGGGACTTCGTGGTCTGTGCCTAAACAAGTGATGCAGTAAGAATGAAAATCTGTGAAGTATTTGCTTTCTAAAGGCAAAACTTTTAGTTATGTACTTACCATAACTTTAGATGTTTGGGATCCATCTCGCCTACATTCTGTACTGATGGGATCGGCTCCGACTCGGCACGCTATGCTATAGAGCGAAGTCTCTTATTGGCTGAGCTATTCTATATCCCAGGATGCACCACCACTACTTCCCCAGATCTTGTTTGTCCGCACTCATGCACACACACATAACTGTTTATATAACATTGCCAGATGTTTCAAGATGAAACGATAGTACTCGGACCGTCCGGTCTCTTCTGATCTCCAAGGCAGGGGGAAGGAGGGTGGGTTATTAGGAATGTAGGCGAGATGGATCCCAAACATCTAAAGTTATGGTAAGTACATAACTAAAAGATGTTATGTGATCCTATCTCGCCTACATTCTGTACTGATGGGACAGTGTCCCTAGCACCTGATTCGTGGGTGGCTCACTGGAAAACACTCCTGAGAACTGTGGAACCAAATGAAGCTCGGCCCAGAGATGCCACATCCAATTTGTAGTGGGAAATGAAGGTGTGCGGGGAAGACCACGTAGCCTCAGCACAAATGTCACTAATGGCAAGCTTAGAATGGAATGCTATTGAAGTAGCCATAGCTCCTGTAGAGTGAGCTTTGACAGAGGTTGTAAGCTCTTTATTAGAAGAGGAATAAGCCTGACTAATACAGTCCCTGATCCATTTGGCAATAGTGACCTTTGTGACGGCTTTGCCCAATTTATTATCCGAAAAGGACACAAACAATTGATCTGTTTTCCGTGTTTGTTGGGTCCTGTCTAAATAAAAGCGCAATTGCCTGTGAACATCCAATGTGTGGAAGATGTATTCCGCTTTGAGTACTTTGGGAAGAAAACTGGAAGTTCTAATGACTGTTGCAGGCAAAAACTGGAACAAACTTTATGGACAAAAGATGGGTTAGGCCTGAGGGATACTCTATCTTTGTGAAAAACCAGGTACGGTGGTTTGACAGATAGAGCTTGAAGCTCTGAAACCCTTCTGGCTGAAGTAATCGCAACCAGAAAGGCAGTTTTCCAAGAAAGAAATTTCAAATCACAGGTTGCTGCCGGTTCGAAGGGGGAGGAGGTTAAGGCACGTAATACCACATCGAGATCCCATGGAGGAGCAGGATGAGAAATCAGAGGTCGTAAAAGCGCAGCACCTTTCATGAAGGTTTTACACAATCTGTTGCTCATTAAAGGTGGGTTTATAGATTCATGAAAATAGGAAATAGCTGCCAATTGGACCTTGATGGTAGAGACTGAAGAACCTTGATTGAATAGGGAAGTTAGAAACTTCAGGACTTCTGACACCGGGACAGTGATGGGATCTAGACCCCGGAGTTGAGCCCAAATAGCAAATTTCTTCCATTTGCTAGTATACAATTTCTTAGTGGCAGACTTGTGGGCCGAGGATAAGATACGTATGACTTCCGGGTCTAAAGTATGACTCCTGACTATAGTCGGAAGAGGAAGAGCCAAGCTGTTAACTTCAAAGTGTGAAGGGACTGATGGAGTTGTCCCGACTGATGAATTAATAGGTCCGGGATCTGATCCAGGAACCATGGACCGTCCAGTGCAAATTTACGAAGATAGGGAAACCATACCAGACAAGGCCAGTAAGGGGCAACTAAAATAATTTTGCTCCCTAGGTGAGACGCCTTTTGGATCACTCTGGGAAGGAGGGGAACTGGAGGGAAGGCGTATAGCAAGCCGGTGGGCCAAGGATGGGCTAAGGCGTCCATGGGACTCTCCCCCGGAGCTGGAGTGAGAGAGAAGAATTTTCTGCACTTCGCATTCAGTGGGGTTGCGAAAAGGTCGCAACAAGGAGTTCCCCATTTGCTGAAGATCTGAGTTGCCACTGCATCGTTCAGAGACCACTCGTGAGGAGAGAGAATAGTTCTGCTTAGTCTGTCGGCTATCACGTTGGATCTCCCAGGGATATGAGTCGCTACCAGAAAACGTCTGGTCACCACTGCCCATTCCCAAACTCTCATGGCCTCTCTGCAAAGGGGGTAGGATCTGGTCCCTCCCTGCTTGTTCAGATACCAGACTACTGACATGTTGTCGGACTGAATGGCAATTACGCCCTGAGGGAGGTAATCGTGGAGGGCTTGTAGAGATAGAAACACCGCCCTCATTTCTAGAATGTTGATATGAAGGAGACTCTCGTCGGAATGCCAATTGCCTTGGACTGACCTGCCCAGGTAATGCCCCCCCCCACCCCGTCTGGGAGGCGTCCGTTGTCAATGTGGCCATAGGAGGAGGTGGAACGAAGGGTCGTCCCTGATCCAGATTGGAGGACACCAGCCACCAGTGAAGGTACCGTTTGCAGGTTTCCGTGATCCGTATGAGGTGACTGACAGGGAGATCCTGAAAGGACCACTGGGTCGATAGGAGCCACTGGAGAATTCTCATATGCAATCTTGCTAAGGGGACTAGGAGAACAGTGGCCGACATAGAGCCTAATAGCTGCAGGACCATCCTGGCTGGGGCTTTGGATCTGAGAAGCAAGGCTCGGACTTGAGCCTGTATAGTCTGTATCCTTTCTGTAGGAAGATAGACCCGCATTTGGTTTGAGTCTCTCTCTACTCTGATGAACCTTATGCGCTGAGATGGCAGCAACACAGACTTTGGCCAATTGAAGGTGATTCCAAGGGAAGTGCCTAGTGATATGGTGGCTTGTAGGTTCTGCAATAGTAGACGCCTGGAGGTGGCAGTTAGGAGCCAGTCGTCCAGATACGGAAACACCTGGAATCCTAGACTCCTCAGGTGAGCAGTCACGACCGCCAAACATTTGGTGAACACCCTGGGGGCTGTGGTGAGACCAAAGGGCAGTGTGCAGAACTGAAAATGACTGTCTCCCAGACTGAAGCGCAAATGTCTCCTGGACTCCTGATCTATCAGGATGTGATAATAGGTGTCCTTGAGATCTATGGAGCACATCCAAACACCTTTCTCCAGCAGTGGGAGAATGGATTGTAAGGTGACCATTCGGAACTTGGACTTTTTGACTGATCGATTTAGGTTGCTGAGATCCAAAATGGGCCTCAAGTCCCCGGTCTTTTTTGGCACCAAAAAGAATCTTGAGTAAGTCCCTAATCTGATCTGGTATGCGGGGACCGGTTGGATGACTCCTTTTTGAAGCAGCTTTGAGATTTCTAAGGCTGCGATTTCCCGTTGACTGGGTGGCGGGTCCGGGATTTTCTTGGACGGCGGTGGAGGGTGTGAAAAGGCGATGGCGTAACCTCCGGCGATGATTCGAAGCACCCATCGGTCCTGAGTCATACCTTCTCAGGCTTTTAGGTGCCTCGAAAAACGACCCCCCGACTGGCTCCGGAGCTGCACAATCGGGCAATCCTTCAGGGATTGTGGAAGGCTGAAGAGCCACGAAAGGACTCGCGGTCTCCAGTGTTGCGGGGGACTCTGCCGCCTCTGGGACGGCGTCTTCCAGAAAAATTTCCCCCTCCTCTGCCTCTAGAAGGGGGATCGTCCTGCTGCGAGGGATAAGACTTCTGGGATTTACGGAACCACATTTTCCCTCCTCTTTTAGCCTTGGGGTAAGGCCGAAAGGGAGTGGAAAATCGTGCCCCTACGGCAGTCAAAGTCTTACCTTCTTGCTCACAGCGGGTCAATGTGTCCTTTACCTTGGGTCCAAACAAAGAGGACCCATCAAAGGGAGCGTCGGCAAAGGAAGACTTAAAGGCTTCCGCAAAATGACACAAGCGGAGCCAGGCTTGCCTCCGTAGAGCAACACCCGTACCCGCCGCTCTACTCGCCTTGGCTGCATATGAAATGAGCCTCATGGACGAGTTTGATATCGATGACAGAGTAGCCAACTGAGAGCCAACCGTCTGGGCCAGCTGCTCAGGTAGGTTACCCAAGAGGGTATCTGAAAGCTCCTTGATCAGATCCATCTGAAGTCTAGTGAAGTGCGTCAAATAGTTCAGGGACCTTAAGGTAAAGGCCGCTGAACTGAGGGTGCGCTTCCTGTACCGGTCCATGCTCCTAGACTCCTTATTAGGAGGATGGACGGACGTCGAAGCCTCTGCTACATCTTGCTGGGTAGCAGATGCCACCATCAGGGCATCTACAGCCACACCTTTGGTCAGAAACTCCTTCTCTGGGGGTGCTGATAAGAATTTATTTGGGCGAGCCGGCACCGGTTCCACAGAGTCTGGATGCTCCACGCCTTCGACAGATCAAATCTAGGAGCTCGTCGAGGCGGAGACACCCAGGAGGCGGAGGGCTGAGCCCCGAAGGCCTTGAGGAACACCGACTCATCAGCGGAAGGGGGTTTGGAATGCCAGCCGCCTCGTTGTTTGAGGGCTTCCAAGATGTCTGCAAAGGAGACATCATCCGAGGACGACTTAGGGGACCCCTCCGCATCATCAAGATCGGTGTCCGACGTGAGAGACTCATCGGGGGAGTCGACGTGCTTCCTCTTGCACAGTCTTTTCCTTGGGGGTTCCTCCGAAGAAGCTTCAGAGGGACCTCCAGGAGGGGGGGAAACCCCACTGGGGGTGACCTCAGGCCCCGAGGCTCCGCTGTCTAGCGACAGGGGGACTACAAAAGACCCAGTCCCCGTGTGTAGGGAAGGTACCGGTGAGACCGTGGAGGTAGCCAAATAAGATTTGGCCAAAGCACTCCTCATGGCCCTGAAGGCCGGACCGCCAGAGTCCTGGGAAGGTCCAACCCCCGGGGCCACAACAGTAGACGGCACCCCCGCAGCCGATGCACCGAGAGGAAGGCTCGGAACCGAAAACATCTGTCCCGAAGCGTCACCCCCGGGGCCGACCGAGGAGGTCCGTGTACCGAACTCCGACCCGAAAGCCGGAGTTGGAGTAAGGGTCGGAGCCGACCTGAAAACCTCCATCGGCTCCACCAGCACCGGCTCCAACGGTGCCGAGGTTGTTGGAGGAGGAACCAGAACTACAGGGTGGGCCATCGGCTCCGAAGCCGATTGGGCTGCAGCCGAAACTAATTTCTGGAATACAGGAGACTGAAAGAGTCTTTGGAGCACCCTGTCGATGTCCGAATCCGACATCTTGGAAGATCGGGAGGAGACCGACCGGGTCCGAGCAGACTTCTCCATCGGCTCCAAAGGACTGGGGGACTGGCTCCGAATAGACTCGACCAATATCGGTGCCGAGAGAGATTCCATAGCAATTTCCCTCAGTGCCAAAGAGGGCTTCGGCGCCGAAGGGGAAGTGTCTGAGCCGGCAACCCTCATCGGCTCCAAAATCAGTGGAGCCGATGAAGGTGACCCGCCTCTCGAAGCCCCAGCCATCGGCTCCGAAACCAGAGGAGTCGAGGCTGGAGGCATCGAGGAAGACCGTTCCGCCCTCGGCTCCGAAGTCCGTGGAGCCGATGGAGAAGCCTACCTAGATTTCTTAGTGGTCGGTTCTGACGGGCTGGTCGGAGCCGACGATTTCTTTTTCTTAGCTGGAGAGGAAGAGGAAGATAAGGCCTCTTCGAAGGAGGGTTTGATAAGCCCTTTTAAGATCAATTTATTCTTCCTCTCTTGGAGGACCCGAGAGGAAAAAGCGTGACACACGCTGCAAGACTCCTGAAGGTGTTTGGCGCCTAAGCAGTACACGCATAAGGAGTGATCGTCCGTGATGGACATTTTGTAGTTGCATCTCGTGCATTTTTTAAAACCGGAGGGTCTATGCTCCTTAGACATAATTGTAGACACTTGTCAGAGAAAAACACAATATATGGCTACACAACAATAAAGAAACTTTTTTTTTTTTTTAACAAGAGCGAAAGCCCAAGAAACTTAAATGAATGACAAACACCAAAAAGAGGGCCAAGAACCCTCTAACTAAAACAGGTACTTGACCTCTGAAACAACAAGAAGACTCAATAAGAACGAGGGGAAGGCCCCTCTAACTTAAACGGAAACCTTTCCCTGTCCAAACACAAAATTTTTACCACAAATTTTTCACAAAAACACAAGTATACACAACGATAGCTGTTAAAACAGCTTTTGGGTAAAGATTTAAGAAATTCCTGACAGAAAACTCTCAGAAAAAAACAGCACTTAGCTCAGCCAAGTTCGAGACCACATCCTAGTTTGTAAGCGGCAAACGAGATCTGGGGAAGTAGCGGTGGTGCATCCTGGGATATAGAATAGCTCAGCCAATAAGAGACTTCGCTCTATAGCATAGCGTGCCGAGTCTGAGCCGAGGATCGGCTCCGAACCCATCAGTACAGAATGTAGGCGAGACAGGATCACATAACATCAATTGTTAACTTTTTCTGACATCGGTTAGAGCAAGAAAAAAGGATCCCAAATGGGGTACCTAGCTTTAGAAGCCTTCAGGATTATGAACTCAAAAACGAAAATTTCAGGTAGCGGCCGACTAGCACTTGCGAACTGCTTCTGCTTCAGGCTCCTCCTCGGCAAGAAAGACTGATGTAATGGCGCCGGCTGCCTGTTTTACACCCCTGATGACCTGAAGCAACAGCATCCAACACAGAAATACTAAGACTCTGGTATTCGGGCCGACTGAGGGCTACTTGCAGGCAGATAATCCAAGTGTGATGACTGCAACAGTGAAACAAAGAACATTGGCATCTTCCATTGTTAATTCCCCCTCTGCCCTGGGGGGAGAAGTCCTTGCCGTGTGAGTCCTAGAAAGGCACTTGGGACTTTTTGAACCATAACCTCCCACTTTTCTGGTTCCTAGAGTACGGCTGTTGAGGAGTAGAGAAGCGTACGCCTATGGCAGTAAAAGTATTCCCATCTTTCTCATATCTGAAAATTTAAATGGCTCCACAAAATCACACAAGCGCATCCAGACGTGTCTCCTGATGGCTACACCTGAACCCATTGCTCTTGTCTTCTCTAGGGCTCCATGGGCAATTAGCCTAATGGACGAGTTAGAAAGCAATTCAAGGGTGGTGAGCTGAGTGGTAACCTTGTCCCAGACATCTTCAGCTACTGCTCCTGTAGGAGGATCTGACAGCTCTTTAATCAGACCTCTCTGCAACCTGGTAAAGTGTGCCATGAAGTTCAAAGACCTGAGAGCAAAGGTCGAAGCATAAACACACTTCCCAAACCTATCTATAGTCCTAGACAACTTGTTAGGAGAATGGATAGTAGGACATTCGTCTGTAAGTTCCTTTTTTGTGGCTGCCACTAATACCATGGCATCTATAGGGACACCCTTAGCCCAGTGCTGCTCGTCCTTGGGGCAGACAGGATCCGGTCATGCCTCTTGAAGATTGGCATGATGGAGTCAGGAATTTTCCAGGCCCATTGAGTGATCAGTTTAATAAGTTCATCAGAAGGTGGAGAGATTCAAGCGGTAGAGGGTTGGGCAAGAAAAGCCTGCAGGTATACAGATGCCTCTGAGGAAGGCTGGAGGTAAGTCCAGCCACCCCGCTGTTTTAGGATTTCCAGGATGTCCTGGAAGGAAACATCATCAAGGGGGACTTGGGGGAACCTTCACCTTCATCAAAATCAATTCAGTATCCTCAGTGAAAGAGTCCTCCAGGGAGTCTAAGTGCTTCTTCTTGCACTTTTTCTTCAAAGGTACTTCCTCAGTGAGATGTTCCGGGAAAGTGTCCAAAGAGAAAACCATCAAGGTGGATCACTCCTGAGGCTTTTGTACCCCCTTGTCCTAGGGATGAGGCTGGTGGAAGCTTTGGTTAAGGGGATACAGATGTTTGGCTTGACTGGGGTGGCAAGGACAGAGTCCACAATGGACAAAGCCCTCTTCATGATTTGAAAGGCCCCCCCCCCCCCCCCCATAGAGGGATGGGAGCCCAGAACCATGGTCCCACCCCACATTGAGGAAGCCACCTCCGAAGAAGAAGCCTGGATTGAGCCTACAAACACCGAGGGGCATGGAAAACACCGAAAGAATCAAGGTTGATCACTGCCCCTCGGAACCAGCACCAAAGCCTCGACCGCAGGAGATCTCCAGTTCAGATAAACTGGAAGAACTCAAAGAAATTCTTGGTTCTGGAGAAGAGACTCTAACCAGAACAGAGGAAGTCGGAGCTGGGCAAGTCACTGCCAGGGGCTCTAATGACTTCGCTGGAGTTGGAGGAAGAATGTGACCAAAAATGGAGGTTCCATGAACGGGCTGGGTGGTCTGTCTGAAAATGGATCAACCGAAGGGGGAATATGTAGTTCTCGGTAAGGCAATAAAAGTAGTCTGCTTTGGTACTGATAAAAAGTACAGTTTTGTCCCTACCATAAATGTAGATGTTCGAGTGTAAACACTGCTGCAGTCATTACACTTGGGTTATCCTGCCGTCAGGCGGTTCCCCAGTCGGCCTGAGTTCCAAAGTCTTGGTCTGGCGTCGGCTGCTGTCGCCTCCTCCCTGACGTCAGTGCGACAGGGGTATATAAGATGCAGCTGACGCCATTTTCTTCAGTTTTTCTTGCCCCAGATGTCAGGTGCCCCCAAATAGGTAGGCAATTCAAACTGCTAGTAAAATATACAAAAGAAAAGCAAAACCATTTTTAGTTACCAGCAAATACTCCCCATAGGTAATAAAGGGTAGATGACCTAGGTAAGTACCATAAAGTAAGAGGGGAAGGAAGGAGGGAGGGTAACCTGGACTGCAGCAGTGTTTACACTCGACCATCTACATTTATGGTAGGTACAAAACTGTACTATGTTCATCGTGTTACACTGCTGCAGTCATTACACTTGGGTGGAATCCCAAAGCTGAGGTAGGGAGGCTGGATCTAAAAGGCATTAGGGGTGGCTATAAGACCCTGCAGTACAGCAGTGGCAAAGCCAGCTCTGGATTTGGAGTATAAAGGCAAATGGTAATGTTTGGTGAAGGTATGCACAAAACTCCATGTTGCTGCTTCCAAAATATCCTTGGTAGGTACTCCTCTGAGGTAGGCAGTTGAAGTGGCTGTTGCCCTGGTGGAGTGAGATCTAATGCTGCTAGGTACAGGTTTCCCATGGTGGGTATAACAGAAACGTATACAGTGTCCTATCCATTTCGAAATAGTCTGCCTTGAAATGGCTTTTCCCTGTGCTCCTGCAGTGTATGCTACCAATAATTGCTCCGATTTTCTGAAAGCTTTGATTTTATCCAAGTAGAAGCATAACTGTCTGTGAATGTCCAAAGAATGCAGTTGTCTCTCCCCTTTGTTCTGTGGTTTTGGATAAAAAGTTGGCAAGTGAATAGTTTGGTTTAGAACCACACTTGATACCACCTTTGGCATAAATGTATGGTTAGTTCTTAAAGACACCCTGTCCTGGTGGAAGATGAGGAAAGGTTCCACTGCCATTAGTGCCTGTAATTCTGAAACTCTTCTTGCTGATGTTATTGCCAGCAGCAGAGCAGTTTTCCAAGAGATGTATTTTAATTCTGCTGTGTTAGCTGGCTCAAAAGGAGGTAAAGTTAATTTTTCCAAAACAAAGTTGAGGTCCCAAGTTAGTGTAGCTGCTCTATGGGGCGGTCTTATGTTTTTAGCCCCTCTGAGGTACTGTTTGAGCAAAGGATTAGAAAAAAATCGGTGGATCCATGTTGTAATGAGCAGACATAGCTGAGGTGTGGAGCTTGATGGATGAAAAGGAGAGCCCTTGTCCAGCATCTCAGTTAAGTATTGTAGTATCTGAGGAATGTTTGGGACAGGAGGGTCAAGGCTGTGCGCTTGGTTCCAGGCACAGAATCTCTTCCATTTATCCTATGCTTTCCTGGTGCTAGGCCTTCTGGCCTCCAGAATGACATCCATAACAGCTTTGGAGAGAGGCATTGCTTGCTTGACTAAGGAATTTTCCATGCAGCTAGATTTAGGGTCTTTAGCTGGCTGAGAAGTATCTAATTATTGTGCTGCGTCAGCAACTGTGGGATTTGAGCCAAAATCCAGGGTGGTTCTTGTGCCAAGTTCTTTAAGATTGGGTACCAGTGCTGGCATGACCAGTCTCGTACAATCAGGATCATATCTGGCTCTTCCTGTCTGGCTTTTATGAGTACCTTTGGAAGGAGAGGTAAAGGGAGGAAAGCATATACTTGTAGTTTTTTCCAGCTGAATGAGAGGGCATCCACTTTCCATGCTTGTGGATGATAGCGCCTTGTGCAGAATTTCTGTAATTGGCAGTTCATTGGGGAAGCAAACAGATCTATATCTGGGCTCCACCATTTTTGTGTTATCATTCTGAATATTTGTGGGTTCAATTCCCATTCGTGGGGGTCCATGATGTTTCTGCTTAGGTCGTCTGCCAGTGTGTTTTTCTCTCCTGGCAGGAATTGAGCTTGCAGATGAAATTGGTAGTTTAGAGCTGTGTTCCACAAGGTCATGGCTTGTCTGCAGAGGGGGTAGGAGTGTGTGCCCCCTTGCTTGTTTATGTACCACATAACTGTGGTGTTGTCTGTCTTTAGTAGTAACTGTCCTGGATGCATCAGGTCCTTAAAAGCTATAATAGCATTTTGTACAGCTAGCATCTTTTTTTGATTGATGTGGAGATGTCTTTGCTCTGTGGGCCACTCGCCCTGGATACATTTTCCTGCCATATGTGCTCCCCAGGCATAATACGATGCACCTGTTGTCAGTGTTTGGCTGTGGGATGAGTGAACGGCTGTCCCTTGTTGATGTGACAAGCTTGTGCCCACCATCGAAACTCCTGTTTAGGCAAGGAATTAGTGGTATAACTGTTTCCAAACATTGACAGTGTTGAGAACATACACTCTTTAGGTACCATTGTAGTTTTCTCATATGCAGTCTGGCATATGGAATTAGTAGTATGCAAGATGCCATGTAGCCCAAGGCCTGCAGAAATTTTCTTGCAGGGAGTTGGGTCTTTGTTGCCAAATACTGAGTCAGTTGTCCTTGCTTGACTGGCGTGAGATAAGCCATCTGGGCCGTTGTGTTCAAGCTGGCACCCAGGAATATTATCTGTTGTGAGGGCACTAGTTTTGATTTCTTTTCGTTTACTGTGTACCCCAGGCAACTTAACTTTTTTACGTATGCCAGATGCTTTAGTAGAAGGTCCTTGCTCTCTGCTTGAATCAGGCAGTCGTCCAGGTATGGATAAATTTGAATTCCTTTTTGCCTGCAAAATACAAATACTGGTGCCAGGCACTTTGTGAAGACCCTGGGCGCAGTAGATAAGCCAGAGGGCAGTGCAGATAACTGATAGTGCATTGAACTAGCTAGAAATCTGAGGTATGTTCTGCAGTTTTGTCTAATAGGGACATGCAGGTATGCCTCTTTGAGGTCCAAAGTCAAGAGCCAAGCTTTACTACCCAGCATGGGAAGAAGCTGCTGTAATGTCAACATCTTGAATTTCGGAACATCCAGGTAAGTGTTTAGTGAAGAAAGGTCCAGAATGGGTCTCCAGGCTTTGTCCTTTCTGGGAACCAGAAAGAGTCTCTAGTAAAATCCTTGTCCTTGTTCCTGTGGTGGTGCCTTCTGAATAGCTCTCATGCCCATGAGTGCTGTAATTTGTTTTTGAGCCTCTGCCCATTGATTTGGTGGCAAATTTGGCATTCCTTTTAACCTTGGCAGAGTGTGAAAGTGGAACCTGTAACCTTGAGATACAATGTTGAGAACCCATTTGTCTTTGGTGATGCAATGCCAGTTGAGATAGAAAAGTGCCAGTTTTCCTCCTAAGGGGGCGGCCAAGAGAGAGCTGTTTGGCAGCTGCAGTGGAAAGTCATTGAGGCTGCTTTTTATAAGGTTGAGGCCTGTCTTCCCCTTCTTTCTGGCCTGGTGTACCCCATTGTCGAGGCCTGTAAGGGCCCTGTGCCTGACCTCTGCCTCCTGGACGTTTGTATCTGCCCCTTTGTGGTCTATCTGTGACTGGAAAGGACCAATTCTTTGTTGGCCAATTTCTGCTAAAACGAGGAGGCTGAACCTGTAAGAAATCTTTCACCGTTTGCATAGATTTTGCCTTATCCTCCATCTTCTTTAATACCTCCTCTGTCTTAACTCCAAACAGCACATCCCGCTGCAAAGGTGCATCCAATAATTTGACCTTGACATGATCTGGTAACGTATGTTCTTTTAACCAGGCATGCCTTCTAATGACAGAGCCTGTAACTGCTGCTCTACAGGAGGCCTCTAAGGAATCAAACTCACAGTGCAAAGTATGTTTTCCCACTTGTTCAGCTGCACGCAATAAATCCTGCATTTCTTTAAAATTAGGAGGATCTGAATCTGGAAGCATCTTTTGTTTCAACTGAGACATCAAACATTGCTGATATTTTAGCATGTGAAACTGGCACTTCAAGGCTCTCATTGCTAAAGTTGCAGACATATATACCTCCTTTCCCCATCTGTCTAATGCTCTGGAATCTCTGTCAGAGGGAACTGTTTTTTTTGCTGATGAGGCCTTAATCCCTTTGGGTCCCTGAGAAATAGTTTCAGGGTCAGCAAAAGGGCTTTTGTACAGAAATTTGTGAGAGTCAGGGACTCTGCAATATCTATCAGGTTTAACTAGGTCTGGGGGTAAGGAGTCAGGGTTTAAACTGGATTCAGTGTACACATCATCCACAATATCTAAAACTGGCGGGATAGCAAGGGGTCTGTGTTGAGGCAATAAAAGGAAGTCTCTGAGCATTTTCTTGAATTCTGAATAATCCTGGACTTCCCAATGGAAATGTTCCCTCATAGTATGTAAGGTCTCCCCAAAGGAGTAATCCTCAGGCGGAGAGGCTGATGGAATTGATTCCTCAGCATCAGAATCCGCATACGGGGGTAAAGAATATCCTAGGTTCGAGGAAGAGTCTGGGGGAAATGGACACCTGGTTGGAAGATTAATAGTCTGCATCCTGTCTGGGCCTTTTATCAGGAGGGGGATGGGACCCCCTGATCAGGGTGATTAGGTCCTCGGCCATTTTTAGCAATTGTTTCTTAGGCATGGAAGCCTGTCCTGGAGAGAGTTGTGTCTGTTTCCTTGGTTTTAGGGGAAAGCTCAGACTTAGCTGAGGGCTTAATGGTTAACTGGGTAGGTCTGAAAACACCCTCTGTAGCTGTGGATTGCTCAGCTACTTCGGTTCCCTCTGTAGGGTTAGGATCGGATAGCTGAAAACCTAGTGCGTCCGAAGGCCCAGCCAGCTCCACGTGGGAGTCGGAGGCAGTCTGTGGTTCTGTGGAAGCGGTCGTCAGGGGCTGTATAGGCACCTCGCTGAAAACCAGAGAACCGGCGACCGGCCTAGAAAAGGCCTCGTCGTCAGTTTTGGGCCTCGGATGCCTGTCCTTGTGCTTTTTACGCATTGCGGTCGTCTGAAGTTCCGACGGCATGGTGTAATTGAATTTTCTGCCAAAATAATGTCGGGCAAAATCAAACCGACGTTTAATAGTGCGCTTGTTAAACCTAGCACAAAACCGGCAACCAGTGACGTTGTGGTCAGGGCCTAGGCATGGAATACAATAGGAGTGGAAATCCTTATGAGGTATTTGCTTCCCACAAGAAATACAGTTATTAACTTTTACTGACATCGGTCTAAGGCAAGAAAAAGTTTCCTAAATGGGGTACTTAGCTTTTTTAGAAGACTTCGGTTCTGGATTCGGAAAGAAAATCTCAGGAGTCGGCCGACCAGCACTTGCAAACTGCTTCTGCTTCGGGCACCACGCGGCTAGAAAGACTGAAGAAAATGGCATCAGCTGCATCTTATATACCCCTGTCGCACTGACGTCCAGGAGGAGGTGACAGCAACCAATGCCGGACCAAGACTTTGGAACACAGGCCGACTGGGGAACCGCCTGATGGCAGGATAACCCAAGTGTAATGATTGCAGCAGTGTAACACGATAAACATCCACTGGTACTGAAGCTGCAGGTTTCTGTTCCGTAGCAACGCTTGGCACCAAATTATTCTTGCCTATCGGGCCACGGAAGCTGTCGACACTGTAGGCTGTTTAATTTGGAAGGTGGTTCAAAGAGCTTCTCAGAAGCGAATGAGATAGTTTCTTTGGTTTAGAAGATGCCGAAGAAGAGGATGACAAGCTGGCGTCAGTTCGTGGACCAGACATGGCCTCCATAAAGCCTCCATTTACCAGAATTTTCAATATTAGTTTCTCCACTCAAGGTCCTGGCAGAGAAGCCATGACAAATGGCGCAATCCTCCTGAAGGTGGACAGAGCCTAAACAGTATACACAGCAGACATGTCCATTTGAATAGGCCACCTTTCTCCCACATTTATGGCACCTCTTGACACCAGAGGTGTCCTTGGAAGATTTATTAGCCATGCTAGATTAACAAAGCCTTGCGCTGACAACACACACACACACACACACATACACACACACACACAGAAAATGGAAAAAAGACATTACATTTTATTTTATACAGATAGAAAATAAGGGAGAAAGGTACCAACAATGGTAACCAGAATTATTTTAAAGGTAAAGGGAGAGGATAGTACCAACAATGGTACGTAAAGGAACTACCCAACAGCAAAGTGAAGGGAAAAGAAAAAGATCACTCAAACATGCAGAAAGCAAAGGAGAAGAGTGGGTAGAATAAAGAATGCACGTAAATAGAAAAAAGTAGACTATATGAAGAAAAAATAGAGAAAGACTTACTCTAACTGCCAAAGCTCGAGAGAGGTTGGACACGTCTGCCACATGAAACGGCAAACGAGCCCTGGGGTATTTTACGGAGGAAAATTATGGGTAGAGCCTAGCTCAAGAGTTTGGAAGGTGTGAGCTGAAGTAAATGGCAGAGTCAGTTCCGAGGCTCGGAAACAAGCCCACAGTCAAGGATTACATGAAGACTGACAACATCACATCTTAAATGACCTTGACAAGACAATTTCAAGTATTAGAGACCTTTAGATTAATTTAAAGGCAAAATAAACAAATAAAGCAAAAAAAGAAATCAGTAACATACTAAACAGTTAACTGAAGTTAAAACAATAAAATAAATCTTTTAACGACCAAGGATGGAGCAGGATTAACTCAGGACCCCCTCAGTGTGGGTAGGATGCCAAGCAGATAGGAGCTCTGGGAAAATGAGCAGAAGAAAATTTATAGTAAGTTAGGATTACTCAAGTGCAAAAGTGGTTTACTGGGTGTGCACTTAGAATTATGGATATATGAAAAACAAAGGGTGACAAAGTACTTAAATAAGTTACACAATAGACAATAACAATGAAAGAGGGCATGGGGGACTTTGGAAGTCAGATGAGGGGCAGAAGCCAGAGACACAGCCTTTTAAAACCACAAGAAAAGGGTGGGAAGATTGGGGGAAAATTTCAAACAAGAAATCAAGCCCTGTGGTTAGGATTTCAGAAGCTTTCAGCTTAATGTCTCAATAGGGGATGGGGCAGACTCAAAGAACAAGGGAAAAATGGCAGTAAGGTAAACAAAAAGGCACTGTAATATAACTTTAATTAGGTATATAACTATTACAAAAGTACTGAAGCACAAATACTAGAAAATAATTCACAATGCTGCCACTACTGCAAACCCACCACTAATTCAGGCACCAGATTACTGGAATACAATTTTATACAGATATATATAGTTATAAAAAGTACCGAAGCACAAACCCTGAAGCAGAATTCACAATACTGCCACTACTGCAAACATACCACAGATTAAGTCACTAGACAATAGAGAAATTTCCCAGTAACACTGTAATAAATCACCAAATGAGGCTCAAATGTAGCAGAACATCAAGCCCTGCACAACTTTAAAAAAAAAAACACAAGCCTGTCCAGACTTCATTCAAAATACAGAAGAGCTACCTTTTGCATCCAATTCTACAGAAGAGCATATTATAGAAAGTACAGTTTTGTACACTTACCATAAATATAGATGTTTGAGTGTATTGACTGTTGCAGTCATTACATTTGGGTTATCTGCTTGCAGTAGCCCTCATTCGGCCTGATTAACAAAGTCTTGGGTCCTGCGTCGGTTGCTGTCCCTTCTTCCATGACGTCAGGTCGTCAGGGGGTATAAAACATGCAGCCAACGCCATTACATCAGTTTTTCTTGCCCCAGATGTCAGGTGCCTCCTTAATGGGAAGCAATTAAATCTATAAATAAGGATATACCTCCAACAGAAAAGCAAATAAACCAAAAAGCTTTTAGAGCATAGAAAGTGAGAGTACAGGTATAGCCAAAGGAAGAAAAGGGGGCTGGGAAGGAGGGTAACCAGGACTGCAGCAGTGAATACACTCGAACATCTACATTTATGGTAAGTGTACACAACTGTACTATGTTCTTCGTGTTTCACTGTTGCAGTCATTACATTTGGGTTGAGTCCCAAAGCTATGGTTGGGGGGCTGGAGCTAAATAGCATTAGGAGAGGCTATGAGGCCCTGCAGAACTGCAGTGGCAAAGCCTGCCCTGGATTTAGAGAAAATTGGCAAATGATAATGCTTGGTGAAAGTATGTACAGAACTCCAGGTAGCAGCTTCTAGGATGTTCCTAGTAGGGACACCCCTGAGAAAGGCTGTAGAGGTAGATGCAGCCCTGTTTGAATGGGGTCTGATGTCCTGTGGGATAGGTTTTCCATGGTGCTTATTGCAGAAATGAATGCAGTGGCCTATCCATTTTGAAATGGTTTGTTTTGAAATAGCTTTCCCCTCTGTCCCTGCAGCAAAGGCCACCAGCAGTTGTTCAGATTTCCTTTGAGGTTTAGCCCTGTCCAAGTAGAATCTTTGCTGGCTGTGCACATCTAAAGAGTGCAGTATCTGTTCCCCTTTGTTCTGCGGGTTAGGAAAGAAGGTAGGCAAATGAATGGACTGATTAAGAGCCACACTGGATACCACCTTGGGCATGAAGGAGGGATTGGTTCCGAGGGACACCCTGTCTGCATGAAAGATGATGAAAGGTACCACTGCCATAAGGGCCTGTAATTCAGATACCTTTCTTGCAGAAGTGATTGCCAAAAGGAAAGCTGGTTTCCAGGAAAGACATTTTAAATCTGCAGTAGCAGCTGGCTCGAAAGGAGGAAGAGTGAGTTTCTCCAAGACAAAGTTAAGATCCCAGGCTGGAGTTGGAGCTCTCCTGGGTGGCCTTACATTTTTGACCCTTATGAGGAACTGCTTGAGCAGTGGGTGAGAGAAGAGGAGAGGCTCTGTTCTATAATGAGCTGAAATGGCTGAGGCATTAATTTTGATGGAGGAAAAAGACAGGCCCTTATGAATCATCTCAGTCAAGTATTGTAGAATCTGAGGTAAATTGGGCACTGCTGCGTTCATTCCTGGAGAATGGTTCCAAGCACAGAATCTTTTCCATTTTGCAGCATAAGATTTTACAGTACTAGGCCTCCTTGCCTCTAAAATGATATCCATCACTGATTTACTGAGGGATGGTAAGGGAGAGATTAGGTAATTAGCCAGGCTGCTAGGTTCAGGGTTTGCAGCTGAGGGTGCATCCGGTTCTCCTGCTGAGACAACAGGGAAGGAGTCTGAGGCAGGTGACATGGAGCCAAGCGTGACACACTGTGAAAGAGTGGGTACCAGTGTTGGCGAGGCCAATCTGGTGCAATTAAAATCATCCCTGGCATGTCCTGTTTGATCTTTAGTAGTACCTTGGAGAACAGAGGCAGAGGAGAAAAGGCAAACTGATAGGTTTTTCCAGCTGAAGGATAGAGCATCCACTTTCCAAGCTAGCATGTGGGGAATCCTTGCGCAAAATTTGTGCAGTTGATGGTTCTGGGGAGAGGCAAACAAGTCTATATCTGGGCTCCCCCATTTGCCTGTCAACATGTTGAAAATCCTTAGTTCCAGTTTCCACTCGTGTGGGTCCATGAAGTTTCTGCTTAGTCCGCCTGCCAGTGTATTTATTTTTCCTGGCAGGAATTGAGCTTATAGATTCACTTGGTAACTCAAGGCTGTGTTCCACAATGCCATGGCTAGTCTGCAGAGGGGGGGGGGAATGTGTACCCCCCCTGGTTGTTTATGTACCACATGACAGTGGTGTTTTCCGTCTTTACCATTAGTTGTCCTGGAAGAATGTGGTCCTTGAAGGCTGTCAGAGCATTCTGTACAGCTAACATTTCCTTTTGATTTATGTGCAGGTGCATTTGACTTTGGTTCCATTTGCCCTGAATGCACTTCCCTGCCAGGTGGCCCCCCCCCATGCATAGTCTGATGCGTCTGTTGTTAAGATTTGTGCGGCAGGGGGTAATAAGAATGGTAGTCCCCTGTTTTGGTGGCAGGCCTCTGTCCACCAAAAAAACACTAGGTGTAGGCAAGGTATGACAGGAATCCTTGCTTCTAGATCCTGTGAATGTTGCCACCATAGGCTTTTGAGATACCATTGTAGTTTCCTCATATGCAACCTTGCATATGGAATTAAAAGAATGCAGGAGGCCATGAACCCCAAGGCTTGCAGTATTTTCCTTGCAGATAGCTGGGTTTTTGTGGCAACGTGTTTGAATTAAGTTGCCAAATCTATCCGTTTCTTTGGCATGAGGGAAGCCATCTAGGAAGTTGTATTCAAGCTTGCTCTCAGAAATATAATTTGTTGACAGGGTATCAGGTGGGATTTCTTTTTGTTTATGGTGAACCACAGACAAGTCAGTACCCTCTGAACAAAGGCCAGATGATTGAAAAGAATGTCCTTGTTTTCTGCCCGAATTAGACAATCGTCTAGGCTTGGGTATATTTGAATATTTCTTTGCCTGGAAAATGCAATGACTGAAGCTAGGTACTTTGTGAATACCCTGGGCACAGTAGATAAGCCAAAGGGCAGTGCAGAGAACTGATAGTGCATGTAGCCTGCTTTGAAGCTTAGGTATCTTCTGCAAGACTCCCCGATAGGGATGTGCAGGTATGCTTCTTTTATGTCTAGTGTTGCCAACCATGCATCCTTGCCTAGCATAGGAAGCAGCTGGTGAAGAGTCAGCATTTTAAATTTTGGAATCAACAGAAAGGTGTTTAGAATAGAAAGGTCCGGGATAGAATGCCATGTATTGCCTTTTCTGGGTACCAGGAAAAGTCTCTAATAGAAACCTTGTCCCTTTTTCCTCTTCTGGTAACAAGGGAATAGCCTGCATGTTTAAGAGAGATAGTACATGATTTTGGGCCTCTGCCCACTGATTTGGGGGTAGATCTGGCCACCCGCTTGGTGTTGATAATGTGTGGAAATGAAATCTGTATCTTTGGGACAGTATATTTAAAAACATTTGTCCTAGGTAACGAGTTCCCAGTTTTGGCCTGCAGACCAATCTTTCCACCTAAAGGAGCATTCAGTTGGGAAGTCCTTGGAAGTTTTAAAAGCAAGTCATTGAGACGGATTTCCATGGGGGGGGGGGGGTCTTACTGTTCCCAGGTTTGGGTGCGGAAACCCCCCACTGCCTAGTCTTGTGTGTCCCTTGGGACTGAAGCCTGGGGTTTCTGCTGTCTGGCTTTGGCTTGAGAAGACCTGGAGGGGGCTGGAAAGGATCAATTTTTAGAGGGCCAGTGCCTACTAAATCTAGGAGGCTGAACTTGTACGAAATCTTTAACAGTCTGCATAGATTTAGCTTTATCTTCTATCTTTTTAAGAACTTCCTCAGCCTTGTTGCCAAACAGGTGGTCCTGATTTAAGGGAGCATCCAACAATTTGGCTTTAACATGATCAGGCAAAGATTGCTCCTTAAGCCAAGCATGCCTTCTGAGCACAGACCCAGTAACAGCACCTCTGCAAGAGGCCTCTAATGAATCAAATACACATTGCAAAGTATGTTTTCCAACCTGTTTAGCAGAATGCATTAAATCCTGTAATTCTTTATTTTCAGTGCAGTCAGGAATTAACATCATTTTCTGTTTAAGCAATCCAATAACATGTTGTTGATACTTTAACATATGAAACTGGTAGTTTAAAGCCCTAATGGCCAAGGTTGCAGACGTGTAAACTTTCTTACCCCAATCTACCCAGCGCCCTGGAGTCTCTATCAGAGGGGGTAGGATTTTTAGCAGTAGAAGCCTTAATGCCTTTGGGTCCCTGTGAAATAGTCTCTGCATCCGCAACAGGATTTTTAAACAGGAACTTGTGTGAATCAGGAACCCTGTAATATCGGTCAGGTTTTCTGGGAGCAGGTGACAAAGAATCAAGGGCCAAACTAGATTCTGAAAAGGCATCAACAATGTCTAGTACAAGAGGTATTGCTAAAGGCCTATGCTGAGGCAGGAGTAAGAAATCCCTAAGCCTCTTTTTTGAATCAGAAAATTCCTGTCTTTCCCAGTGGAAATGCTCCCATAGACTATGTAAGGTTTCACCAAAAGAAAAATCCTTTGGAGGGGAAGCAGAGGGAATAGAGTCCTCTGCATCAGAATCCTCATAAGTAGAAAAGGGCAGATCCAGATCAGAAAAATCAGAATCTTGTTCAGAAGATTCATAAACAACTTCAGTCCTAGGTCTCTCAGAAGGAGGAGCCTGGCTTCCCCTGATTAGAGTTATAAGATCTTCAGCCATTCTTAACATTTGTTTTTTTAGGCAGAGAGGCCTGAGCACGCAGCCTGGGCATCGGTTTCTTAGGCATGGTTCAAGGTTTTGGCCTAAATGAAGAAGGACGCATCGCTTTAATATGCAAGTCTGTAGGCCTGAATACACCCAGAGAAGCTCGTGCCTGCACAGCGGCTCCGGACCCATCCAAGGTAGAGACATCTGCAGGTTCCACAGTTGAAGCATCTCATGGCATACCGGACTCCGAATGGGTCTCAGTAGAGGCCTGCGAGTCAGAAGTAGCGGGTATCAGGGGCTGCGAAAGCACCTCACTGAGTACCGGCGAACTGGCGACTGGCTTAGGAGAAGCGTCGTCGGCAGCTTTGGACCTCGGCGGCCTGTCTCTGTCTTTATCTTTGCGTTTTTTCGTAATCCCGGTAGTCGGATGGCTAGCCAATGACATTTCTGGATAACTAAACCGAGAACCGAAATATTTAGAAGCGAAAATATACCGACGACGGAGAGTGCGCAGTTTAAATAAAGCACAAAACCGACAGCAAGGTACATTGTGGTCAGGGCCTAGGCAAGGAATACAGTAAGAATGAAAATCTTTGTGAGGTATTTGCTTTCCACAAGTAATGCAATTATTAACTTTTACCGACATCGGTATGGAGCAAGAAAAAGTTTCCCCAACAAGAATCTTAGCTTTAGTTGAAGACACCAGTTCTGAAATTTGAAAACGAAAACCGGCGAACTGGGCGGTCTGTGTCTGTCTTTATCTTTGCGTTTTTTTGGACTGTCGGTAGTCGGATGGCTTACTGAAGACATATCAGGATAACTGAACCAAGCACCAAAAAATTTAGAAGCGCAAATATACCGACGATGGATAGTTTGTGGTTTAAATAAGGCACAAAGCCAACAGCGAGGTACGCCGTGGTCAGGGCCTAGGCAGGAATATAGTATGAATAAAAATCTTTATGAGGTATTTGCTTTCCACAAGAAATGCAGTTATTTACTTTTACTGACATGGGTTTAGATTAAGAAAATTTCCCCAACAGGGTACTTAGCTTTTAGTTGAAGACTTCGGTTCTGAAACTCAAAAAAGAAAATTTCAGGAGTCGGCCGACCAGCACTTGCGAACTGCATCTGCTACTGAACGGCAAGAAAGACTGGGGTAAAGGCGTCGGCTGCATGTTTTATACCCGTAAAGACCTGACGTCAAAGAAAAAGGGACAGCAACCGACGCAGGACCCAAGACTTTGTTACTCAGACTGACTCAGGGCTACTGCAAGCAGATAACCCAAATGTAATGACTGCAACAGTGAAACACGAAGAACATGTGCAGTATAATGTATATACAATCTCCACACTGCTCTAAGTGAAACTACAAGACCAAGGTGCCAGAAAAAAAACTAAAAAAATGGAAGCAGATAAACGGACAAAAAGCAGAGAAGTATAAAAAAGTACCACAGCACCAGTCATTACAAGTGTAATTTGAAATATTTAACCAGAATTTAAGCAAAAAGCTTTTTGCTGTCCTTTTGATGAAAAGCTTGTATTCTCATACAGCTCAGAGTCTTGAACAAAAGATGGATTAAAAAAGGCTTTTGTCGCAGCAGCTAATGATATGCGGGAAGAGACTAAGCAAAAAATAATATAAAAACTGAGAAAATAAAAGCTCTTGTTTATAGCTATGGATAGTAAAAATACAAGGAGTGAAATTTTTTTAGTCCTTTTAGTTTTATACATGCTTCAGACATTTTTTTTTATATCAACCAGAAGAGATGTGGACAATAATAAAGAGCTGAAAAATTATTTGGGAGGGGAAAAGGACAAGAATTAAGTGGGGCAAGCTGATCCTTCCAATAGAACAACGTAGTTTAGGATTCCCTGATTTGAATGGATATTTTGGAATTACATAGTTAGGCTCACATACATTTCACAAGCAGAAAGTTATAATTCAAAATGGAAAGGTTTTATGAAAAAGCCTGGAGAAAGTTCAAGAGAGAGAGAGAGAGAGAGAGAGAGAGACAGAATGGGATTTTGTACTCAGATACTGAAGGAGAGCAACATCCAACAACCATACAGATTATAATCACAAAGTAGCAGAAAGTATTCCTAGAACTAAACCAGCATAAGAATAGAGAAATGAGATTTTGCCAGTAGGGATGACAGCAAGCAGGGGTACATAAAATAGGCAAGAGTAGGCTAGAATTTACTGGAAAAATGGCAAAGGAACCAATATACTGTGAACAAAAAAAAAAAAAACTACCACAGGAAAGGTAATAGAGTGGGACAAGGCCAAAAAGACACGTGGGTTGCAGGCTAGATATTGCCTTCACTAACAGGGATTGATATCACAGTACAGACAAAGAGAAAGGGATAGGAGATCTTAAGTCAAAGACCTGCTCGGGTGGAGTATTTAGTAGAGTCTAGAATAGAAGCTGCTGTTAAAAAGGGATTAGTGTGGCATATAAAACAATGAATAAGAATCAATCAAAGGTTAGAAAAGAGCAGGAAGAAAGAGACTGGAAGGACATCTGTATGTCTTCCAAGTATGCAACAAAGTCCAGAGGTTTAGGATCTTTGCTTGGAAGAGTTTTCATAGGTATTTTTATACCCCTAGCAGACTTCAAGGAAATTTTCCTTGGGTAGATTACTAAATGCTGCAGGTATGATGGGGAAGAAAGAGGTAACTGTGAACATATGTTTTGGGACTGTAATGAGTTGCCAGATTTTAAAAATTCCCTACTCAGTATTCTGTCAGAAATACTGGGAGAGCAAATGGCTGTAACCAAGGAAATGATTCTTTTGAGCGTGGACACAAGATCTGAACTGCTTAGACATAGTAGGGCCTTAAGTTTAATTCTGTTGGTTGACAAAAAAGCAATTACTAGAAAATGGAAATCAAAGTCTAAAACCAATTGTATTTGAAGTATTGAATACTATAAAAGAGATAAAAGAACTAGAAGAGGGATCCTGGGAAAACAGAAGGAGCAAATTACACAGAAAATAATGGAACCTGTGGGAACAATATATGCGGAGTAACCTTCAAGGGGGAGGAATGAGGTTTACAAGAAGGGAGTATTTCAGAAAATTATATAACACTGGACTGAAGACAGTTGCAAAGAAAAGATGTGTCATGTACCATGTATGTCAATGTCAAAAAATGTTAATATTGTTTTCTTTTATGTTGATGTATGTTTGCCTAAGTGATAATTTAATTAATGTGTTTAAAAAAGTTTTCAAACTACTTAAACATTTTATTAGCATCAGTAAATGCATGTTTTGTAAGCAAACAACAAATAGCTGGGCACTCACTAGGGCCTAAAAAGCAACAGACATACACACATTTACTTAATCATACATAATATTTACAGTACCCCAACCACTCCTTAAATATCATGTCTAAATGCGCAGAATAAGTTTTCTTTCCACATACAAAAGTGTTTGCATGCAACTTTTCTAAGTAAAACAAAAGTTAATTTTGCAGCTTTTAAAAAATCACAATGTTTTAAATGTATCTTCCAAACACAGAAGACTAAAAATACAGACCCGTGTTTAAAGATGCAAGCGAACACTTTTGTGTTAAAAAAAAAAAAAAAAATTAATTTCATGCTTTTTGCTATGATCTTTAAGCCTGTTTCTTTCAAATTTATTTATAAATCTTACACTTGCTGAACAACAGATGCTGCCACATTTTTTCCATCCAACTAAGAGTCAGGCATTTCCATATTTCAAACATAATACAATCATCCATCTTTCCCAGTGTAAAGGGATAAAACCCTAACTGCAACCCAGTTGACCAGAGTTTGATTGCAGGCTCAGGTGCCTGCTGGAAATACATGTGAGGACAGGAAAGTACAGTTTTGTACCTACCATAAATGTAGATGTTAGAGTGTATACACTGCTGCAGTCATTACACTTGGGTTATCCTGCCGTCAGGCGGTTCCCCAGTCGGCCTGAGTTCCAAAATCTTGGTCCGGCGTGGTTGCTTGTCGCCTCATCCCTGACGTCAGTGCGACAGGGGTATATAAGATGCAGCCGACGCCATTTTCTTCAGTTTTTATTGCCCAAGATGTCAGGTGCCTCTAAATAGGTAGGCAATTCCAATTGCTAATAAAACATACATAAGAAAAGCAAACAACAACTTACAGCTACCAGAAAATACTCCCCATAGGTAGTAAAGGGTAGAAGACATAGGTATGTACCAGCCAGTAAGAGGGGAAAGGAGGGAGGGTAACCTGGACTGCAGCAGTGTATACACTCAAAAATCTACATTTATGGTAGGTACAAAACTGTACTATGTTCATCATGTTACACTGCTGCAGTCATTACAATTGGGTAGAATCCCAAAGCTGAGGTAGGGTGGCTGGTTCTATAAGGCATTAGGGGTAGCTATAAGGCCCTGCAGCACTGCAGTGGCGAAGCCAGCTCTGGATTTAGAGTATAGAGGCAGATGGTAATGCTTGGTGAAGGTATGTACAGAACTCCAAGTTGCTGCTTCCAAAATATCCTTGGTAGGCACTCCTCTGAGGTAGGCAGTTGAAGTGGCTGTTGCTCTGGTGGAGTGAGATCTAATGCTGCTAGGTACAGGTTTTCCACGGTATGTGTAGCAGAAACGTATACAATGTCCTATCTATTTTGAAATAGTCTGTTTTGAAATAGCTTTTCCCTGTGCTCCTGCAGCATATGCTACCAATAATTGCTCAGATTTTCTGAAAGCTTTGGTTTTGTCCAAGTAGAAGCATAACTGCCTGTGAATGTTCAAAGAATGGAGTAGTCTCTCCCCTTTATTCTGTGGTTTAGGATAAAAAGTTGGCAGGTGAATAGTTTGGTTTAGAGCCACACTGGATACCACCTTTGGCATAAACGTAGGGTTAGTTCTTAAAGACACTATGTCCTGGTGGAAAATGAGGAAAGGGTCAACTGCCATTAGTGCCTGTAATTCTGAAACTCTTCGTGCTGATGTTATTGCCAGGAGCAGAGCAGTTTTCCAAGAGATATATTTTAATTCTGCTGTGTTAGCTGGCTCAAAAGTTAATTTTTCCAAAACAAAGTTGAGGTCCCAAGTTGGAGTAGGTGCTCTACAGGGCGGTCTTATGTTTTTAGCCCCTCTGAGGTACTGTTTTAACAGAGGATTAGAGAAAATTGGTGGATCCGTGTTGTAATGAACAGAGATGGCAGAGGCGTGGGTCTTGATGGATGAGAAGGAGAGGCCTTTGTCCAGCATCTCAGTTAAGTATTGTAGTATCTGAGGAATGTTTGGGACAAGAGGGCCAAGGCTGTGAGCTTGGTTCCAGGCACAGAATCTCTTGCATTTATCCGAATAGGCTTTCCTGGTAATAGGCCTTCTGGCCTCCAGAATGACATCCATAACAGCTTTGGAGAGAGGCACTGCTTGCTTGACTAAGGAATCTTCCATGCAGCTAGGTTTAAGGTAACAAAAAATGATGAGAATGAAGTACCAAAGCAGAAGGTAGTTTATTAACCAACAACGATGTCACAAAAAAAACGAATTTGACCTAGGTTTCGTCCCTCCTTGGACTTCTTCAGAAACACAAATAATAAGTGCAAATGTACTTTTATATATACAAAAGTACTCCACCCTCCACTTATTCAATTAAAAAAGAAATGTTAATCTTAAAGAAACAGCTAAAACAACTTATTTAGTTGAAATTGTTATTCAAACAATATATACTTAAAACTGGAAATAAAGCTTATTAAAACCAAAAAGTGTGTATGTATGAATGTATTAACACGTATCCATGCACAAAAAACATTTTATTTACCTTTTGCCCAATATATGTTTCAACTTGAGCAAAGGTTTGATGGTTATATAATCGTTGATGCCAGGATAATGCTGTGCATCCAACCTAATCTGCCATCTTAATTCACAAACATCTAGATGTATATCTATAGTCCTACATTGTGCATCACTGCTTTGGTACTTCGTTCTCATCATTTTTTGTTCCTGTTGGTGTGTGTTGGTTCCTAGGTTTAAGGTCTTTAGCTGGCTGTGTAGTATTTGATTGTTGTGCTGAGTCAGCAGATGTGCGATTTGAGGCAAAATCCAGGGTGGTTCTTGTGCTAAGATCCTTAAGATTGGGTACCAGTGCTGGCGTGGCCAGTCTGGTGCAATCAGGATAATCTTTGGCTCTTCTTGCCTGGCTTTTATGAGTACCTTTGGCAGGAGAGGTAGTGGTGGGAAAGCATATACTTGTAGGTTCTCCCAGCTGAATGAGGGGGTATCCACTTTCCATGCTTGTGGATGGTAACTCCTTGTGCAGAATTTTTGTAGCTGGCAGTTCATTGGGGATGCAAACAGATCTATGTCTGGGCTCCACCACTTCTGTGTTATCATTCTGAATATTTGTGGATTCAATTCCCATTGTTGGGGATCCATGATGTTTCTGCTCAAGTCGTCTGCCAGTGTGTTTCCCTCCTGGCAGGAATTGTGCTTGCAGATGAACTTGAAGGTTTATAACTGTGCTCCACAAGGTCATGGCTTGTCTGCATAGGGGGTAGGAGTGAGTGCCCCCCTTGCTTATGTACCACTTAACTGTGGTGTTGTCTGTCTTTAGTAGTAGTTGTCCGGGATGCAGAAGGTCCTTGAAAGCTATAAGGGCATTTTGTACAGCTAGCATCTCTTTTTGATTGATGTGAAGATGCCTTTGTTCTGCGGGCCACGTGCCCTGAATACATTTGCATGCCATGTGTGCTCCCCAGGCGTAATCAGATGCATCTGTTGTCAGTGTTTGCCTGGCTGTGGGTTGTGTAAAAGGCTGTCCCTTGTTGAGGTGACAAACTTGAGCCCACCATTGAAACTCCTGTTGACGGCAAGGAATTAGTGGTGTAACTGTTTCCAAACTTTGACAGTGCTGAGACCATACATTCTTTAGGTACCACTGTAGTTTCCTCATATGCAGTCTGGCATATGGACTTAGTAGTATGCAGGATGCCATGTAACCCAAGGCCTGCAGAATTTTTCTTGCAGGGAGTTGGGTCTTTGTTGCCATCAATTGAAAGTATTGAATCAGTTGTCCTTGCTTGTCTGACGTGAGATAAGCCATCTGGGCCGTTGTGTTCAAGCTGGCACCCAGGAATATAATCTCTTGTGAGGGCACTAGTTTTGATTTATTTTCGTTTACTGTGTACCCCAGGCAACTTAACTTTTTTACAAATGCCAGATACTTTAGAAGAATGTCCTTACTCTCTGCTTGTATCAGGCAGTCGTCCAGGTACAGATAAATTTTAAATCCTTTCTGTCTGCAAAATGCAATTACTGTTGCCAGGCACTTTGTGAAGACCCTGGGTGCAGTAGATAAGCCAAAGGGCAGTGCAGAGAATTGGTAGTGCATTGAACCAGCTATGAATCTGAGGTATCTTCTGCAGTTTTGTCTGATAGGGACATGCAGGTATGCATCCTTGAGGTCCAAGGTCACGAGCCAAGCTTTTTTGCCCAGCATGGGAAGAAGCTGCTGTAGTGTCGACATTTTGAATTTTGGAACATCCAGGCAAGTGTTTAGAGACGAAAGATCCAGAATGGGCCTCCAGGCTTTGTCCTTTCTGGGTACCAGAAAGAGTCTCGAGTAAAATCCTTGTCCTTGCTCCTGTAATGGTACCTTTTGAATAGCTATCATATCCATGAGTGCTGTAATTTGTTTTTGAGCCTCTGCCCATTGATTTGGTGGCAGATTTGGCATTCCTTTTAACCTTGGCAGAGTGTGAAAGTGGAAACTGTAACCTAGAAATACAATGTTGAGAACCCATTTGTCTTTGGTGATCATTTGCCAGTTGTGGTAGAAGAGTGCCAGTTTTCCTGCCAAGGGGGCTGCCAAGAGAGATTTGTTTGGCAGCTGTAGTGGGAAGTCATTGGAGCTGCTTTTTATATGGTTGAGGCCTGTCTTCCCCTTCTTTCTGGCCTGATGCAACCCATTGTTGAGGCCTGTAAGGACCTTGTGTTTGACCTCTACCTCTTGGACGTCTGTATCTTCCCCTTTGAGGTCTGTCTGTAATTGGAAAGGACCAATTCTTAGTTGGCCAGTTTCTGCTAAATCTAGGAGGCTGAACCTGTAAGAAATCCTTCACCGTTTGCATAGATTTTGCCTTATCCTCCATTTTCTTTAATACCTCTTCTGCTTTAACTCTAAATAACACATCCTGCTGCAAAGGTGCATCCAATAATTTTGCTTTAACATGATCTGGTAACGTATGTTCTTTTAACCAAGCATGTCTTCTAATGACAGAGCCTGTAACTGCTGCTCTGCCGGAGACCTCTAGAGAATCAAAACCACATTGCAAAGTATGCTTTCCCACTTGTTCAGCTGCATGCAATAAATCCTGCATTTCTTTAAAATTAGGAGGATCTGATTCTGGAAGCATTTTTTTGTTTTAACTGAGACAGTAAAAATTGCTGATATTTTAGCATGTGAAACTGGCAATTTAAAGCTCTCATTGCTAAAGTTGCAGACGTATATACTTAATTTTCCCATCTGTCTAATGCTCTGGAATCTCTGTCAGAGGGAAGTGGATTCTTGGCTGATGAGGCCTTAACCCCTTTGGGTCACTGAGAAATAGTTTCAGGGTCAGCTACAGGGCTTTTATACAGAAATTTGTGAGAGTAAAGGACTCTGTAGTATCTGTCAGGTTTAACAGGGGCTGGAGGTAAGGAATCAGGATCTAAGCTGGATTCAGTATACACATCATCCACAATATCTAAAACTGGCAGAATAGCAAGGGGTCTGTGTTGAGGTAATAAAATGAAGTCTCTGAGCCTTTTCTTGGATTCTGAGTAATCCTGGCCTTCCCAGTGGAAATGCTCCCTCATGGTATGTAGGGTTTCCCCAAAGGAGTAGTCCTCAGGCAGTGAGGCTGATGGAATTGATTCCTCAGCATCAGAATCCCTATAAGGGGGTAAAGAATATCCTAGGTCTGAGGATGAATCAGAAGAGATGGACACCTGGTCGGATGAATCATAGTCTGCATCCTGTCTAGGCCTTTTATTAGGAGGGGGATGGGACCACCTGATAGAAGTGATTAGGTCTTCAGCCATTTTGAGCATTTGTTTCTTAGGCATGGAGGCCTGTCCTGGAGAATGCTGTATTTGTTTCTTTGATTTTAAAGGATACTTAGACTTAGCTGAGGGTTTAATGCTTAACTGAGTAGGTCTGAAGACACCCTCTGAAGCTGTGGGTTGCTCAGCTACTCTGGAGCCCTCTGAAGGGTTAGATTCGGTAGGCTGAATAACTTGTGTGTCCGAAGGCCCAGCCATTTCCACGTGAGAGTCAGAGGCGGCCTGTGGTTCTACAGAAGCGGTCGTCAGGGGCTGCGAAGGCGCCTCGTTGAAAACTGGAGAACCAGCGACTGGCCTAGAAGAGGCTTCGTCGTCAGTTTTGGGCCTCAGATGCCTATCCTTGTCTTTGCGCTTTTTGTGTATTCGGGTAGTCGGAAGTTCCGACGGCATGGTATAACTGAATTTTCTACCAAAATAATGTCGGGCAAAATCAAACCAACGTTTAATAGTGCGCTTGTTAAACCTAGCACAAAACCGACAAGTGACGTCATGGTCTGGGCCTAGGCATGGGATACAATAGGAATGGAAATCCTTATGAGGTATTTGCTTCCCACAAGAAATACAGTTATTAACTTTTACTGACATCGGTCTGAGGCAAGAAAAAGTTTCCCCAACAGGGTACTTAGCTTTGTAGAAGACTCTGGTTCTGGATTCGGAATGAAAATCTCAGGAGACGGCCGACCGGCACTTGTGAACTGCTTTTGCTTCGGCCACAGCACGGCAAGAAAGACTGAAGAAAATGGCGTCGGTTGCATGTTATATACCCCTGTCGCACTGACGTCAGGGAGGAGGTGACAGCAACCGACGCCGGACCAAGACTTTGGAACTCAGGCCGACTGGGGAACTGCCTGACGGCAGGATAACCCAAGTGTAATGACTGCAGCAGTGTAACACTATGAACATCAGGTGGAGCCAATTTGCCTGCCCTCAGAAGAGGGCTATGAGTGCATGCCTGGGCACATGCTCTGTAATAGGATCAAGGCTGTAGACAGGGGTCATGCAGAAATGCTGCTTGTGAAGGGCTAAGACTTTGCCGGCAGCACATGCAGTAACAGAGATAATTCTTAAGTTCACTACACACTTCCCTTGGATGCTTACGAAGTAGGTGGACACAGAAAAAATATGTACAAAAATCCATTCCTTAACATATGATATAACATATGGTATACTGCTCCAAGTCTTGGTACACGTTTTGCCCTAAAGAATGAACAAACAAGTAAGGTTCCTGCCCTACTGAACAAAGGGGCTCTTAAAATGGTTAAAAACGATGAGCTATACAGCTAGTGGCAAAGGGCTAAAAAATACATTGTGTTAATAGTGACTGTTTTTATTATATTATCGGCAAGGTACAGTACAGTTTTGTACCTACCATAAATGTAGATGCCCGATAGATATGCAACTGCAGTCCTGACATATGGGTTGTCCTGCCTCAGGCAGCCCTTCGGTCGGCCGGATTCCAAAGTCTGGGTCCGGTGTCGGCTGATGTCGCCTCTTCCACGACGTCAGAGCGGCTGGGGTATAAAAGCATCAGCCGACGCCATCTTCTTCAGTGTTTCTTGCCCCAGATGCCCTCCAAGGAAGGCTAAATTTAGAGAATGGATAAAATTCCAGACATGCACAACAGTAATAAACAGATACACCATAAATGCTATCCCCAGCTAATTTGGAAAAGGGGGAGTGGACCCAAAAAAAAAATAATTACAGAGGGGTAGGAGGGAGGGAAAACCTGACTGCAGTTGCATATATATCGGACATCTACATTTATGGTAGGTACAAAACTGTACTATGTCCTTCAAGAATGCAAATGCAGTCCTGACATATGGGTTGAATACCATAGCCAAGCTGGGGGTGGTAGGATCTAAGATAAGGATGGTGTAGCTAAAATGCCCTGCAGGACTGCAGAAGCAAAGCCTGCTCGGGATCTGGAATATAAAGGCAGGTTGTAATGTTTGGAAAATGTATGCACGGAGCTCCATGTAGCAGCTTCTAGAATGCCCTTTGTAGCCACCTCTCTTAGAAAGGCTGTGGAGGTGGCTGCAGCTCTGGTGGAGTGTGGCCTGATACTGGCTGGCACACCTTTTCCATGGAAGGAGTAGCAGAATCTGATGCAGTTTCCAATCCATTTTGAAATTGCTTGTTTGGAAATTGCCTTTCCTTGTACTCCAGGAGTGTAAGCTACAAATAGTTGGTCAGACTTTCTGTTGGCCTTTGTTCTATCCAAGTAATAGCGCAATTGTCTGTGTATGTCCAAAGTGTGCAAAAGCTTTTCTCCTTTATTTTGAGGATTGGGAAAGAAAGTAGGCAGGTGAATTGCTTGATTTAGAGAAACCCTGGATATCACTTTTGGCATGAATGAAGGATTGGTTCTTAAAGAGACTCTGTCCTGATGGAAAATGAGAAATGGAGGTACTGCCATGAGGGCCTGTATCTCTGAGACTCTTCTTGCTGAAGTAATTGCCAACAGGAAAACTGTTTTCCAGGAGAGAAATTGCAATTCTGAAGATGTTGCTGGCTCAAAAGGAGGAAGAGTTAATTTTTCCAAGACGAAATTGAGGTCCCATGCAGGCACTGGTGGTTTTCTTGGAGGTTTGATATTCTTTATCCCTCTTAGAAACTGTCTTAGCAAAGGATGCGAAAACACATGTGGATCACAGTTGTATTTTGCTGAAATTGCTTAAGCGTGTATTTTTATGGAAGAATATGAAAGGCCATTGTGAAGCATTTCTGCCAAGTATTCTAGAATCTGTGGGATGTTCATTACTGATGCATCCTGACCCTTGTTGGCATTCCAGATGTTGAACCTCTTCCATTTGGCTGAATAAGATTTTCTGGTGGAAGGCCTGCGTGCTTCCAGTAGGATCTCTTGAACTTTTTTGGAGAGAGATATATGGGGAGAAGTCATGGAACCCTCCAAGCTGTCAGTTGCAATGTTTGCAGGTTTGGATGAACAGTCCTGTAATTGTGCTGAGTTATAAGCAGAGGCCATAGAAGCAGGGGCCACGGCTTGGTGCGAGTTATGCTCCTTAGTAATGGGTACCAATGCTGTCTTGGCCAGTCTGGAGCTATCAAAATGCCTTTCGGTTGTTCTGCTTTGATCTTCAGTAACACCTTGGTCATTAATGGTAGAGGTGGGAATGCATAGATTGTTAGAGAATTCCAGCTGAAGGAGAGAGCATCTATTCTCCAGGCTTGAGGATGGTGTGTCCTTGTGCAAAACTTTTTCAGATGATGATTGTGGTGTGAGGCAAAGAGGTCTATGTCCGGCCTTCCCCATGCATGAGTTATTTGTGAAAAAATGTCTGGATGCAACATCCATTTGTGCGGGTCCATAATGTTTCTGCTTAGACTGTCCGCCAGAACACTGTCCTTGCCTGGAGCAAACTGGGATTGCAACTGTATGTTCATTTTCAGGGACTTTTCCCAAAGAGTCATTGTTAGTCTGCAGAGGGGGTAAGAATGGGTGCCTCCCTGTTTGTTTATGTACCACATAACAGTGGTGTTGTCTGTCTTTATTAGCAGATGACCTTGCTGAAGAAATTTTCCTTAGGACATGCCTTTGTTTAGCTGGCTTGCTTGTGCCCACCACAAAAATTCCTTTTGTAGACATGGAATGAGTGGAATAATTGCTTCTAAGTTGTGGCTGTGTTGAGACCATAAACTTTTTAAGTACCATTGTAGTTTTCTCATGTGTAGTCTTGCCAGTGGAATCAGAAGAATGCAAGATGCCATGAAACCCAGGGCCTGCAGGATTTTCCTTGCAGTCATCTGGGTGTGCTTTGCTAGGCTTTTGAAGTAATCTGGTAATTGTTCTTGTTTTTCTTCTGTGAGGAAAGCCATTTGTGAGTTTGTGTCCAGTTTGGCTCCTAGAAAAATTATTTGTTGGGATGGCAGTAGTCTTGATTTTTGAATGTTGACTGTGTATCCCAAAGCCTGTAGTAAGTGAATGACATAGTCCAAGTTTCTTATCAAGGCTTGCTTGCTGTCCACTTGTATAAGGCAGTCGTCCAGATAAGGGTAAATTTGTATCCCCTGAAGTCTGCAATGTGCAATTACTGATGCCAGGCATTTCGTGAATACTCTGGGCGCAGTAGATAAGCCAAAAGGCAATGCTGAGAATTGATAATGCTCTGACCCTGCAAGAAATCTGAGTTATCTTCTGCAGCTGTGTCTGATTGGGACATGCAGGTATGCCTCCTTGAGGTCCAGAGTAACCAGCCTAGACCCCTTGCCCAGCATGGGAAGAAGTTGCTGTAACGTCAGCATTTTGAATTTTGGCACAATGAGAAAAGTGTTTAGAGCGGACAAGTCCAGTATAGGTCTCCATTGCTTTTCTTTTCTTGGAACAAGGAACAGTCTTGAGTAGAATCCCTGGCCTTGTTCCTGAGGAGGAACCTTTTCTATTGCTTTGAAACTTGTATGAGTGCCTCTGCCCTTTGATTTTGTGGCAGGTTTGGCATGCCCTGTCTTGTTGGTAAGGTATGGAAGTGGAACCTGTAACCTTTGTCTATTATGTTCAAAATCCATCCGTCCTTTGTAAAAACGTGCCAATTTTTTGAAAATAAGGATAACTTTCCGCCTAAAGGTGCTTCTCTTTGAGCCTTGGTCGGCGGTGTCAAAGTCAAGTCATTGTGATTGTCCCTGTGGAGCAGTTGGAGTCCCTGTGCCACTTCTCTGATTAGTTGGTTGCCATTGGCGGCCCCTGTAGGAGCCTCGGTATTGCCCTCTACCTCGAGCACGCCTACTTTTTCCCCTTTGAAACTTGTCAGTGTCTGGAAAGGACCAATTCTTCGAAGGCCAAATCCTGCTGAACCTTGGTGGCTGAACCTGGAGGAAATCTTTGACTGTTTGTACTGATTTAGCCTTTTCCTCAATTGATTTCAACACACCCTGTGCATTAGCACCAAATAGCTTGTCTTTTTCCAGAGGTGCATCTAGAAGCTTTGCTTTAACATGATCTGGCAATGACTGTTCTTTCAACCAAGGATGTCTACGTATGACGGCCCCTGTCATAGCTGCCATACATGAAGCTTCCAATGCATCATAACCACACTGAAGAAAATGATTGCTAACCTGCTGAGTATTATGAACCAAATCCTGCAAAGCCTTTCTATCTAAAGGCTCAGGAGAGGCTAACTTTTTCTGTAAATCATCCATCAGGAAATCCTGATACTGAAACATATGAAAAAGACAGTTAAGAGCCCTCATGGCAAGGGTGGTAGAGGTATAAACATTTTTACCCCACCTCTCCAGGGACCTAGATTCCCTGTCTGCGGGCAAAGGATTCTTGGCCGTGGAAGTGGCCACTCCTTTGGGCCCCTGAGAAATAGTTTCTAGATCAACAGAGTGGGCCTTAAAGAGATGTTTATGAGTTTCAGGAACCCTGTAATATCTGTCTGGCTTGACAGGAGCAGGAGGGAGAGAATCAGGAGAAGTACTGGAGTCTGAGTACACATCATCAAATACATCTAACACTGGGGGAATAGCTAAAGGCCTGTGCTGGGGTAACTTAAGGAAGGTCCGAAGCCTTTTCCTGGAGTCGGAGAAATCCTGGCCCTGCCACTGAAAATGCTCTCTCATGGAGTGGAGAATTTCCCCGAAAGAAATATCCTCAGGAGGAGAGGCAGAGGGAATGGATTAATCTGCATCAGAATCCTCGTAGGCCGGGAAGGGTTCTTCCTGGGAATCTGAAAGGCCAGAGGCTTCATCTGAGGAAAGGGTATCTCTGTCTGCTCAACCCTAGGCCTTTTGTCTGAAGGCAGCTGAGAACCTGTGTCTGGATGGGCCTGAGAGCCCCTGATTAAAGAAATTAGATCTGCAGCTAAAGTCATGATCTGTTTATCCGAAGAGGGACCCTGTAAAAAAGATTTAGGAGGGTGAGACTTAGCCTGGCTGGCAGCCTTAGCACGTGTGTAGGCCTTGATGGACATAGACACAGGAGGCCTAGCTGCCCCACGTGCTGGAGTAACTTTGTCCACCGGTATGGTGTCAGGCAAATCTTGGGCTTCGGTTTCAGGAGGAAAATCAACAACCGGCACCGGGGTAGACTCCGGGACCGAAGTGTGCAGTAAAGCGGTGTCGTCGGCCTGGAGCGGTTGAATTACCGCCTCCGAAGAGACCGATGCACTCGCGGAAGGCTTAGGCGTGGTGTCGGTGGAAGTCGCGGGCCGCGAAGATCGGTCCCGGTCCTTCCGTTTTTTGGAAACATGTGCTGTCGGAAGTTCCGACGGCATGATATAGGAGTAATTTTCCCCAAAAAAGTCTTCAGCAAATTCTGCCCGGCGCCTAAGTGTGCGCTTATTGAAGCAAGCACAGGCAGCACAGGCCGAGACCTCGTGGTCTGGGCCGAGGCAGGGAAGGCAGTAAGAATGGAAGTCCTTATGAGGTATTTGTTTACCACAAGACAAACAATTATTAACTTTTTCAGTTTGGTCTGACATCGGCTGAGGCAAGAAAAGGTTCCCCAACGGTGTACTTAACTTTCTGATGACTTCGGTATCTGAAAACACAGGAGCTGGCCAACCGGCACTTGCGAACTGCTTCTGCTTCGGGCACCGTGCAGCAAGAAAGACTGAAGAAGATGGCGTCAGCTGATGCTTTTATACCCCAGCCGCTCTGACGTCGGGGAAGAGGCGACATCAGCCGACGACGGACCCAGACTTTGGAATCCGGCCGACCGAAGGGCTGCCTGAGGCAGGACAACCCATATGTCAGGACTGCAGTTGCATTCTTGAAGGACATCAACATGATTTTTCTTTTTTATTTCAATACTTTCTTCTTTTATACATCACAACCATCTCTTGATTTGATTACATTTTGGTAGAAAAACCATTACTAGTTTCCTCTTCTTCTACTTACAAAACACCATATTATCTGCAATTATTTCTAACAACTTTTCTCTGGAAATGGTTTATCTGGCCTATTTTCATCAATATGCATTTACAGCTAAAAGTGGATCACACTAAGTGATTTGTATAATTAAGATGCAAATTCAGAGCTGCATGTGCTCAGCAACAAAATATTTCATTATGTACTCTCTGTTGGTAACCTTAAATACCCGTGTAGTTTAAAAGGTGGAAGGGGGTTAAGTGGAGCATCAGCCCCCTTTACTAACAGATTTAGCAGAGAACGCTTAGAGGAATCCCTTTTCCATTACAGATAGTCTTAAAAAAGTGCCGTACCCTTTCTAATTAAACAAAAAATTATAAATACACAAACAGGAGGCATACAAAGTCCAAAACACACTTGAATCTACAAATTTCAAACTATCTGAACATCTATCCAAAAACTGGCATTGCTCCTGCGTCAAACCTGAGAAGATGTATATAACTCTCTCACACTGTCCACTCCTTACCTCATTTCTTTTTCTCCGCAGTATTATTACTACTCAAACACACATTTTATATATATATATATATATATATATATATATATATATATATATATATATATATATATATACACATATACGTGTATGTATGTATATGTGTGTGTGTGTATATATATATATATATATATATATATATATATATATATATATATATATACATGCATACACATATAAAGGAAAACTCATTTGTTCATAACTATTTAATATGTACAGAGTACTAACTATTTTTCTCACAGTGATTTTTACTGAAATGCTTGTGTTTTCTTTTTGAACCTGCATCTACTAGAAAATTGTGAGTTAGTGTCTGATACTAGAAAATTGTGAGTTAGTAACAGTCAATCAAAACACAGCAAGATCAGATGCTTTGCAAAATGCATGTGGATGACTCAAACCTATCCTAGGTGCCAGACTGGAAGTTTTTCTACACTTGAATTACCGCATGCCCCTTACCCCAAAAAATGCAACAAAAAGGTCAAGAATGAATTTCACTTGCAGTGTGCATGCATACCTGATGAATATTCTTCTGGCTTTTCATTTAGGATTTGCTTTTTTCATTCCCATACACAATGAAAAAGAAATAAATGCAATAAAACGTGAACATTTTTTGTTGCAGCTGAACTGTAGCAGGTAGACATGACTCGGGTAAAGCATTCTCTGATAGAACTTGCACTTTCGATTTATATCCTCCAAACACAAGTACCATTCTATCTTCTACATGAGTTCATCACCCTGAACACTCATTTATTCACCATTAACTGTACTTTCATTTGCTCATTACTATTTTCAGTTTGCTCACATTACCAGTTTTTCCACATGTAATACACTATTTTACACATGCATTTACCGTGCCTCACATCCCCAGAGTTTTCACATCATCCTTTGTTAAAACAGTTAATAAAATGACTCAAAATCCGCCACAAACACATTTTTAGTTTAAAACCAGAACAAAAAATGTGACAAGTGCTCTTAACAAGTGTACTCTGTGGTGGACAGAGATGAACCCCTGCCAGTGAATATATGACTTGGCTTCAATCAACAGCCTTTGTACTGGAGGAGATACCAACAGGAAAGAGAGAATAATCTAGTTAAGTCAGCTTGACAGTCTCCGGGATGGTATGTGGTAAGATACTGTAAGCATACCTAAGAGTGCGACCTCCTACAGAGACAACAGCAATCGAAAAAGACAGCAGTCAGAACATATGGTGAACAGGCAAAGGAAAGACATACTACCATATGTGGAAAAAATGGCTCCCTCCCAGCTTCACTGCTTACAGTTACTCCTCATAACCTAGCACATCAGGGGCATTAGGGCAAACTGCAAAATATGCAGCCAGTTACAATGTGGGTATCTACCCACTTGCCAATGGGTGTTTGAAGCCATGAGGCTCTCTCACTTGAGATAGGGAGGCCACCTGATAAAGGGTTACATTTTTAGAATACCCCAACTATGACAGCACTGGTGAAGAACCGAATTAGAGTGTGCACAAGATCTTGAGGTCAACAGCAGGTAGCCCAAAAAGAAATCATCTTGGGAAAAAAAAAAAGTAGAACATGAAAAATCCAAGTTGTTGTTTACTTATTAACACACTATTTTCCAGGTTAGTATCACTAGGCTAAATGGCCTCTTTCCAGGGAAGGCCAAGGCAGTGTACTGGAAAATGAACACACACTCCTTGTGTAAGAAGAGAATCCAGTCTTCTGATCTTCCAAGATCAAAGGCAAGTATGGTTTTGTTGAACCACTGACGCTCGGTATTAGACTTTCAGTCCACACCCCAAAGGGTCAAGTGTTCTGCTTATATCTGTTATACTGCCATAACAGTACCCCACTTTTGTTGCTTGTGCACGTGCCTGTGTGTGTGTGTGTGTGTGTGTGTGGGAGGCTAAGTTCTTAATTACATAAATGTGTCTTCTTATAGACATCAACATATTTAAATGATCTCTAGTAACATCATCTAAATGCAGTTATTACAGCTCTTAGTAATAAACTAAAGATATTAGACATAAATGTAACAACCAATAAGGGATCTTACCTAACTGAACAAAGCCTAATGTTTTTAATTTGTAAACCTAAAGACTTAAAAACTTTACAAAAGGCTACCTGATTTAATATAGAACACCTTCTGAAGACACATACCATGCAGGCAGTGAATGTTAATATTCTTGTCCAATTCTTTAACACAATACAGTCCTTTCAGAATACATTCTCCTCCCCTCAACATTCTGCCTGGAAATGGGCAAAAGACCACTGCTCCATCACAGCACTATGGCCTAAATTCTATTTGTCTACTGCCACCAAAAGCAAGATTGGTTTACAAAATTATTTATTTTAGTGACAGAAGAGCAATCAGGACAAACATTTTCAGCTCTCACATTTACAGCCACTTCTTCTATAACTAAACTCCTTGAATGACTGGTATGGGTTTGCAGGTCATCTTTACTCATTATGCCTTGCAAAACAAAACCCAAAAACCTGTTTTCATACAACACATTACTAAAAATATACTCCTGTACAGAATCTACACTCTCCACTGTGACCACCTTTATTCATATCATTGACAGACAGCTCACGGACTCCCTCCAGTTAAACAGCAAGGAAATTTCCATTGTCTTGCCCAAATAACCACCACATTGAATGACACCCTAAAACAGGTCATAGTTACTGGGCCTAACACAATCAAAAATGTATTCAATCACTAACCAAACAGATAAATAATAAAAACTCTGTATGCTTTTTTTTTCTGGTTATCTTCCTTAAGGGCCAGTTTTCAAACCCCTGATTTCTATTTCTTCAACTCCTCCCTACTCCCATTTTAGCATCATTACTTTCCACTCTGATTTAAAACATTCAGCTTGAGCTGTATGTACAAGCCTTAACTGTACAGTTCTAAAGTATTCCTTCAAATCGGGTAAACCTAAACCACCTTGCTCAATGGGGAGCATCAATCTATCCCACTTAACTCCTGTCCTTTCCTTCTCGAAAATGAATTATTCCACATTTTTATTAATTTTCATCTGCAGCTTCTCCTCTGGTAGATAAAATACGCCTGACCTGTACACAAAACTAATGGCACTAAAATTATATTCACTGTTTGGATCTTACTACCTATAATCAAATATTCAAAAGCTTCCAGCTTCCCAGTTTGTATAACATCTTATGTTTAGTTTCTTTCTCATATCATTACAGAATCCTTTGCTGTCTATATATCTACAATAATTCATCTTATGTCCCAATAAATGTGTATTGCAGAACCAGTTCATGTGTGGCTACATATCTGCATTGCCTTTGCTTTACCTTCCTCAATTTTACACACCTAAAAGGCTTGAAACTGTCACTATTATTGTACCTTGGTGAAAATATGTAAATTCTGTCCAAGCTTCTACTAGTAAGTTCACATTATCCATTCCATATATTTTTGTACATCACTTCAGAAATCTACCTTCAAGGTTCCCAATATATCCTCATTACATACTGCAAAACAGGTTTTAATCAACACCTATAAATACTCCCTGCTGAAACTACTTACTTCTCCAAAAATTCTCACTCCATAGCAATAGCTTTAAGTGGAATACAAATACATGCCAGTATAATCCTCCTTCACTGCCCATAACTCTACATTACCACAAATCTACCACTGCCACCTTTCTTTTCCTCTTCTATCAACACTGTAGCCCCTCTCACAATCAGTACTACCCCACTTTTCTTTGTCCCAGATACATTGATGAATAACTATTCTGAAATCATTTCTCTACTAAATTCCTACCCATTTCTATGCAAATGTCTCCCATGTAACACTATTTGCACCCTACAATTTTAATGCAATTCAGTACTCTGCCTTTTATGCACACCAGAAATGCCACTTAACATTTCATGACAAAATAGATAAAAAGCTATTACAGTCACATATTCTGCACGACAGTTTTAAATAAATGTTTCCAAATTACAAGTCATTCACATGCTAAGGCATGGCAAGCTGATCTTGTACATATTTACTACTAATCTCCATGTATGTCGATGTCACATTTTCCTAGATTTTGTTTCAATACAAATACTTAGGACACAAAAAAAATAAATACATTTTCAAACCCCCAACCACTCTGAACAAAAGGCTGTTGGTGGATGCAGCTACTTGCAAAAGTATTCACTTTCCTCAGTGGACTGTTTGATAGGTGCCATTTAAATACTACTCATGATGCTACTTAAAAAAAATGCCTCTAACCACATTGTTCAGTCATTTCCTGATTAATGTCTACACCTGTAAACATACAACCTCTCTGACAGTTTTGCTAATTAAACAAACAAAAAAAAACAGTTGTTAATTTTATAACCAAAAAAGTTTTTTCCATTTTCTAGCCTGCTCGCTTAGATGAAAAAAATGCCCATGTCTGCAGCACAACTAAGAAAATCAGTATATACTTCAACATGTATAAAACAGCTGAAATAATTATATTTTAATACACATATAATATGATCAATACATTTTAAATCCCTCCCAGCCCCAGCAGTGCGGGATTACATTATTTATATCCAGCTTTTATCTTGTTACAGTATAAATGAACACTCCACATGGAACGTTATGGTAAGGACATAACTTCTATTTATACGACATGTCTAATGATTGCTTGTCACATATTTTGCACATGAACTGTTAACTGTCTTTCTTCTTACTACTATAAAAGAGTCACATATTTGTAAGAAATTGCTCAGTATTCAAGAGCTCTTTGCTTGTTGCCTGCTTGGAATACTTCTAACACCATCTGACATACAAATCTGATATAAGTATATTTTTTGCATTTGCTATAACTGTTTCAGTGATATTTAATAATTCTTTGTTTAGTGCTGCATAGTTTGTGTGTTAAACAGGTTTCTGTTTCACTTGCAAACACTTACTTTGACTGGCTCCATTTGAATTTTCCCTCTCTCCTTACCTATTATGGCAGGAGTTGGCATAATGGTTAAGGTGTTTCCCTTACAGACACAAGGTACAAGGTTTGACTCTCAAAGGAGTTAATTGGCTAGGCTTAAAATGTCCCAACAGGGAAGTTAGCCTAGTACTAATCTATGAACCTATGAATCTATGAAATCTAAATTAAATTCATGGGTTCATACTTCTCTGCTGATCCACCTCACCATTGTAGTCCAAGTCAATAATCCCTCCAATTTACCAGGACATAAATTTCTATAAGGGCTAAAGAGGTCAGATTGGGGGTGTATTTACAATTATCCATCCAGTCATACAGGTTATGCTTAAATGGGTCTTGGAACTAATCTTCTTTACCTTCAAGAGAAGACTATTTTACAAAAGAGGTATTCTTCATGAGAGATAACCATCATGCCAAAAAGTCATATTTATGCTTTGGTGGCAGTTAAGGTCTCTTGAAGTATTTAGGGTGGTATTAGTTTTGAGAATATGAAGGTGGCTACACAAAACATGACCTTTCAAAGCACTGCAGGCAAAGCAGTGATGATCTCTCAATATTCAGCAAGGAAAATAAAACAGGACAGTGTTTTAAGAGTACTGCAAGGAGGACATACAGTTGAATTTTTTTTTTTTGAAAAGGAAACACCATGGTATCTCAAAGCTATGTCACACACTTGGCAAAGTACCTATCAAAAGGGCATTATATTCTACTATTGGTCTGAAAGTTGGAATAAAAGGGGACAATGACTTTTTTGGCTCTAGAAGATACAGCTCTGGTGACTAGTCTAAGGAATTCCTAACAACAATGGTCATGTTGTGGTCAAAGGATTGTTCATTGTCAATGAAGGTGTCACTAATATGATATGAATGGGACTCAGATTTGCCAAAGGACATAATGCTACATCACAGACGAAGCACCCCTTGTTAGCATAAATTAGACCCGTCTGGAGAATATGCAGATCAACAGTCACTGACAAACTTCAGCCACTGGCCTTTGGTGTGTACTTGAAGATCAGACAAGTCCATGCCACAGAGAAATGGTTCTGGGACTGATCCCAGAGGGGCACTACTAGTAACCCATCTTTTAGTTGAGAGAGAGCCTGCAACAGACAGGGTTCAGTCAAAGAGTTAATTTGCTATCCAGTGGGTAACACAGTGATTTACACTGAAATGGACCTGCTTATCAGTGAAGTCTGAATGTAGAATGGTAATGAAGACTTTGGCCAAGCCCAGGTGTAGTTCTTTAGGAAAACTGATCAGCTCTGTCTCTTATGAAGGAAACGTAAAAAGGACAACTAGTGTCAGAGCAGATAGTTCAGAAACAGCTCTCTCATGCTAGTTCTTTTTGCTATTTTCACCATTGTTTCACCACAACAATCCACTTACAGACAGGATTTGGGCCTGTTTCACCAGGGCTTTGGTTTCTCCTCAGGCTTTCGGGAAAGGGGTGGACTCAAAAGTGCTCTAGATGCAAAAACTTGGACTTGTGTACATACTTTCACAAAGCACTACAATCTGGAAACCATTTCCAGGTCCCAAACAAGCTCTTCTAGGACCAATCTAATCTACAGGGGTTCTTGGATTTTTAATTTCTTCCTTTTTTTTTTTTTTTTTTAAATCTAAGCTATGGCAATCTACCAAAATATCTTAGGCTACTACAAGAGTGGTCTAATGCTAACCACAGTACAGTTGTGTAACTGAACCTAGTCATGTCCAAATAGCTACCTGTTACAACAGCTGTCCCCTCCCTCAAGCCCTCTTTCTGCAGCTACTGTATTGTGCTGCCAAGGTGGGATAATTATATTTATGTGTTTGTGTATGTGTGTGTACCTACGTACATATATATATTTACATACACACACACAAAAAGGTGTGTGCGCTCGTGCATACATACATATGGATCTACATCGAATTTCTTATGGTCGAGACCATAAGATCGAAGTCTTGAAACTTCGAAATTTAAACAAGAAAATCTTTTTTTTTTTTTTTTTTTTTTTTAACATCTTTGCAGGGTGGCAACCTCCCAAGTGGCAGTTAAGAGTGAGTGGAAGGTACCCTCGACCTTTGAAAAGCTGGCCAAGTTGGTCTTAACCTTGGCAGATATAACCCAAATAACTTAGGTTAACAGCCTGTCATCTCCTTTATTTGCTCCTTTCACAGTCCCTGTTTCAGCATCAGTGACTTCACAGGCAAGACACCAAATGGAGCTTGTGAATCTTGAGCTGACTGGTATCATTACCTCTGCTTTAAATTTCTCTCATTAGATTACTTTGATGCTGAAGCATCTGATGTCAATTGAGTATCTGGACAGCATGTTTAATGTCAGGTCTTTGGCTTCATAGTCAGTACCAGTGTATTTGGTGCTCTTTTCAGTGTCACAGATTTCAACCTCCAGTGCTTTGGCACTTACCTCCTCCATCAGCCCTGCAAGTTGTCAGCATCACTGATCCCTTCTTCTATGCTGCTTAAGTCCACTTCAGTGGGGATGGATGTAGCACCCGGTTTAGGCTTTTGTAGTACCAGTGGATCTGGGGTCAGAATTTGAGGTTATGGACAGGATGACTGCTTCTCCTCAGCTGGCTTCAACACAGACAAATTATGCCATCAGCACCCTTGAACACCCTGCAATCTCTGCCTCAGCTCCTTCATCAGGCATCCCAAGGTCAGAACAGAGCCAACAGCCTCAAACGACCTATGCAAGTTGTCTCTAGGGATTCTGAAAAATCAGATCTTACATGAACTTTCCAGAACAAGGACATGCAAGTAAAGGCAGATGAACTCCCTTGTGGAGTCTCTTACCTCAGAATGATCAAGAAGGTTTCCCTAAGTCACCTACAAAATATGTCACATTCACTGTAATCCTAGAACTGAGGAGTCAGATGGGATCCTGGTCAAGAGGCCTTCCCTCTCCAAGGATGAGAAGCTACTTCAGGCTTATTCCTCTACACCTTCTAATTCCAGGGTGGTTCCTCCTGCCTATCACCTAACAAATTTGGCCATGGCAGAAGCCCACTTCCTCAGAAGCGATTACCAGAAAGTGCAGCAAATAACACACACCAATCACGAGCTGTCTGACGCAGAATCTGTCCATTTGCCCACCAATGAGTCCTGGCCAATGGTGAGGATGGAAAATTAAAATTATGTAGTTAACAAATAAAAAAAATCCATATTGTCTGATTTGCATACAATTAAACACATGGACTGTCAGATCCAAATGGTTCCGATCTCAGCAAAGACTGTAAAGCTTCTTCTGGTTCCTGGGGCTTGACTCTTCCCCTACCCATAATTCCTTACACTCCACCCTAATACCACAGATCTACTTTGTTCCTGTCTAGCACAAAAAACTACAAATGTGTAAATACGACAATAGTACCAACAAAAATAACGAGAGGGAGAGAAGGGAACAGTCAAAACAGGACTATCCAAAGACAGGGAGATGAGAAGTAACCTCCCTGTCACCCCAAAATCATGCGTTTCAATTTAGGAAGGGGGAAGGTGGGAGGGAAGTTAAACCTGACAAAAATCAGACAACACGGATCTCTCTTTGTGCTAAGTACATAACTTTCATATCCAATGTTGTCTATTTTTGTCCAGTTCAACAAATGACAGATTCCCAAGCTATCTGGATGGCATCAAAGAAAGATATTCCTAAGGATAGTGCAGCCAAAAGCAGAATATGATCTGGACATTACATCCAGTTTACAATGAGACAAAAGTATGGATTCTAGATCAAGTCGCTACAACACGAACATCAAAGGGAAGCCTTCTGGAGAATACTTTTAAAGATGCTGCTCTAGTGGAATGAGCTTTACGTTTAGATAGTACAGTCACTTGCTTTTTGTTATAGGCAAATGAAATTAAGTTTGACAATCATCTTGAAATTGTAACTTTAGTGACAGTTTTAAACAACTGATTGGATTTTTCTAAATTACTTTGTCCTATGACAATAAAATCTGAGTTGGCAAACATCAAACAAATATAAAAAGAAGTTATGTTCTTACCATAACGTTCCATCTGTGTTGTCTATTTTCATTCTTCCTCCACTTGCGGGGTTCTGGATCCAACCTTGGATGAGACTCAGGAGCGTTCCAAGATGAAGATTCGAAGCTTGAACTCCTCCTCTCTCTCCCATAACACCTCATTCTGCCAGATTACCTCAGATTGAGTTTGCCCCCAACATATGGATAAGATATCAATATACCCTTATCTATAAATTTTAATACCCTCACCAGGCAGGACAGAAAGAGAGAGAAAAAAATTCCAGGAGTTCAAAAAAGGAACTGTGGTTCCTCCAAGTCTCTCAGCCAGGTCTTACAGAATTTTGGATGGGGGAAGGAGGAGGAAGAATTAAAACAGACAGCACAGATGAACGTTCTGGTAAGAACACAACTTCTTTATCTGATGTTGCCAATTTTCATTAATTCTTCCACCTGTGGAACACAGTCCCCAGCTACAATTAAAAAATATACCTAGAGTGCTCTTCATAGAAGGATATTCCAGAGCACCACAGAGCCAAAGGCAGCCCTACTTCTGGAAGTAATATCTAATGTATAATGTATAATAAAAGTATGGGGACTATAACAAGAGGCAGTGGCACAAATATCATTACTTGACATTCCAGAACAAAAGGCTTGAGAAGTTGCCATGGATCTTGTAGAATGGGCTTTGATAGGTCTAGGTAAAGAAATACCTTTCAAAGAATAAATTAAGGAAATACAATGTCTTAGTCATTTGGCCAAAGTCAGTTTGGCAATTGCTGCCCCTTTTTTAAACAACTGAAAAGGAAATGAACAATTGATCAGATTTCCTGAAAGATTTGGTCCTGTCCAGATAAAAACACAATTGCCTACTAACATCCAGAATATGTACCATGCATTTTCCTTTGTCAGAAATTTGGGAAAGAAACCAGTAAGTTGACAGACTGATATTGCTTTCAGAAATGACTTTTGGTAAAATCGATGGATTGGTCAAAAGAGATGCTCTGTCTTTGTGGAAAATTAAATGAGGTTTAGAGGAAAGGGCATGTGGTTCTGACACTCTCTTTGCTTAAGTAAGGGCTAATAAAAATGAAATCTTCCCAGATGAACTTCAAATCCACTTTAGCTGCCAGTTCAAAGGGAAGGAAGCACTAATGCCTGCAATATCAATTTTGGGTCCCAAGGAGGAGTAGGGTCCTTGACTGGAGGACGAAGCAAAAAGGTACCTTTGAGGAAGGCCTTACATAGTTTTGACAACTCTAGAAAGGCAGAATTCTCTTCAACATGAAAATCTGAAATAGCTGCCACATGAACTTTAACTGTGAAATAACTGGCTCCATACTGGAAAAGAAAGGCCAGAAAATCCAATACTACTGGGACAGGAGCCGTAAAGGGGTCAATAAACATCTATTGAGCCCAAATGGAGAATCTCTTCCATTTGTTCTGGTAGACCTTTCTGGTCGATACTTTGAGAGAAGAAATCAGAATTTTTTGGACTGGGGATGAAAGCCTAGATTGTCTAGCGATAATTGGAAAGGGAGAAACCATGTAGTTTTAGGCCTTGAAGATCCGGGTGAGTTTCCCCTGAGGGAAGGCAGAGGCTCCAGTGTCCAAGGAGGGCAAACCAGGTGAGACCAAAGGACGGTGAACCAAACTTGGTGAGGCCAAAAAGGAGCAATGAGGATTATTTTGCTCTTCAAACAATGTGCTTTCTGAAGAAATTTGGGAATCTGAGGTAACGGAGGAAATGCATAAAGTAGACTGGGGGGCCAAGCATGGACTACAGCATCTCTTGGTGGCTGTCCCTGAGGGGGGATCAAGGCAAAGAATCAGCTGTATTTGTCGTTGAGGGGGGACACAGAAATAACAGCAAGCCTGACCCCATCTGAGGAAGATCATGTTTGCCACTGGACTGATTTAGTGATCACTTGTGAGGCATCAGTAAAAAGTACAGTTGTGTACACTTACCATAAATGTAGATGTTCGAGTGTATTCACTGTTGCAGTCATTACATTTGGGTTATCCTGCTGGCAGGTTGCCCTCAGTTGGCCTGAAATCCAAAGTCTTGGGTCCTGCGTCAGTTGCTGTCGCCTCTTCCCTGACGTCAGGGGTATAAAAGATGCAGCCGACGCCATTTTATTTAGTTTTTCTTGCCCTAGCTGTCAGGTGCCCCCAAAAGGGTAGGCTAAAATTAGGTAAATAAAACATACATGCACCAAAATAATTTTTACCTTCCTCTATAAGCAAATACACCATCTAGGATGTATAGATTAGAGAAGTAAAGATAAGTTCCAGCCAAAATAAGGGGGATGGCGGGTGGGTAACCTGGACTGCAACAGTGAATACACTCGAACATCTACATTTATGGTAAGTGTACACAACTGTACTGTTCTTCGTGTTTCACTGATGCAGTCATTACATTTGGGTTGAGTCCCAAAGCTATTGTTGGGGGGCTGGAGCTAAACAGCATTAGGAGCGGCTATAAGGCCCTGCAGAATTGCAGTGGCAAAGCCTGCCCTGGATTTAGAGTAAAGTGGCAGATTGTAATGTTTTGTAAAGGTATGCACTGAACTCCAAGTAGCAGCCTCCAAAATGTCTTTGGTTGGTACTCCCCTGAGAAAGGCTGCAGAAGTGGCTGCAGCTCTGGTTGAATGTGGCCTAATGCCCTTAGGCACTGGTTTGCCATATTGTGAGTAGCAGAAACAAATGCAGTGACATATCCACTTTGAAATAGTCTGCTTGGAGATAGCCTTTCCTTGTGATGCTGTGCCATATGCCACTAGTAATTGCTCTTTCTGAAAACTTTAGTTTTGTCCAAGTAGAATCTAAGTTGTCTGTGTATGTCCAAAGAATGCAGAATTTTCTCCCCCTTGTTCTGTGGATTGGGATAAAAAGTTGGCAAATGATTTGTTTGGTTAAGGGCTACACTGGATACCACCTTAGGCATAAATGTAGGGTTTCTTCTTAGAGACACCCTGTCTGGATAGAAAATGATGAAGGATTCCACAGCCATGAGAGCCTGCAGCTCTGAAACTAGTCTTGCAGAAGTTATTGCTAGGAGCACAGCTGTTTTCCAAGATAAGAACTTTATGTCCGCAGTAGCAGCTGGCTCAAAAGGAGGTAAGGTGAGTTTTTCCAAGACATAATTGAGGTCCCATGCAGGTGTTGGCATTCTCCTTGGAGGTCTTAAGTTTTTGGCTCCTCTGAGGTACTGCCTTAATAAAGGATGAGAAAAGAGTGGTGGCTCTGTATTGTAATGAGACGAAATGGCAGAAGCATGGATTTTAATTGATGAAAAAGATAGGCCTTTGTCGAGCATCTCAGTCAAATATTGCAAAATCTGAGGAATATTTGGGACAGCTGTATCAGTTCCTTGAGCTTGGTTCCAAGAGCAAAATCTCTTCCATTTCCCAGCATAGGATTTTCTAGTACTCGGCCTTCTGGCTTCTAAAATGACATCCATCACAGCTCTACTGAGAGGTGTGGTTTGCATGGCTACATTATCCGCCATGCTGCCAGGTTTAGGGTCCTGAGTTGGCTGTGCAGAATCTGATTGTTTTGTTGGGACAGTAGATGAGGTATTTGAGGTAAGGTCCAGGCTGAGCATTGGGACAAGTTCTTTAAGATCAGATACCAGCACTGGCGTGGCCAGTCTGGGGCAATCAGAATAATTTCTGGCCTCTCCTGCCTGACCTTAAGGAGTACTTTGGGGAAGAAAGGCATATACTGATAGGTTTGTCCAGTTGAAAGATAAGGCGTCCACTTTCCAAGCTTGTCTGTGATAAGTCCCTGTGCAGAATCTTCTTAGTTGACTGTTTTGAGGGGAGGCAGATAGATCTATGTCCGGGTGTCAACATTCCCTTGTCATCATACTGAAGACTTGTGGATCCAGGTGCCACTCATGGGGATCCATGAGGTTTCTGCTTAGTTAGTCTGCCAGAGTATTTTCCTTTCCTGGCAGGAATTGTGCTTGCAGATGAACTTGGTAAGACAATGCTGTGTCACATAAGGCCATGGCTAGTCTGCATAGGGGGTAAGAATGAGTTCCCCCTGCTTGTTTATGTACCACGTGACCGTGGTGTTGTCTGTCTTTATCAGTAGTTGTCCCGGATGAAGTAGGTCCTTGAAAGCTGTCAGGGCATTTTGAACATCTCTAGCATCTCTTTTTGATTGATATGTAGATGCTTTTGGTTTGTGGACCAGGTGCCCTGAATGCCTCTTCCTACCATGTGTGCACCCCCCAGGCATAATCTGATGCATCCGTTGTTAGGCTCTGCCTGGCTGGGGGTAGTGAGAATGGCTGTCCCTTGGTTTTGGTGACAAGCCTTTGCCCACCATCAAAATTGCTGTTGCAGGCAAGGTATTAGAATAATCATTGTTTCCAGACTGCGGCAATGTTGTGTCCAGATATTTTTTTAGGTACCATTGAATTTTCCTCATATGCAGTCTTGCATATGGAATTAGTAAGATGCAGGATGCCATGAAGCCCAAAGCCTGCAGAATTTTTCTTGCACATAACTGGGCCTTTGTTGCCATTTCCTTGAAATAGGTAGTCAGTTGCCTTTGTTTGTCTGGAGTGAGATAAGCCATCTGGGCAGTTGTATTTAAGCTTGCATCCAGGAATATTATCTCTTGAGAGGGTACTAGTTTGATTTCTTTTTGTTGACTGTGTACTCTAGGCATGTTAAAAGTTTTATCACAAAAGTCAGATGCTGTAATAAAATGTCCTTGTTCTCTGCTTGTATGAGGCAATCGTCCAAGTAAGGATATATTTGTGTTCCTCTTTGTCTGCAGTAAGCAATTACTGGTGCCAGGCACTTTGTGAAGACCCTGGGTGTAGTAGATAAAGCTAAAGGGCAGGGCAGAGAATTGGTAATGCTTTGAACCAGCCTTGAATCTGAGGTATCTTCTGCATGATTGATTGGGACATGCAGGTATGCCTCTTTTAGGTCTAACGTCACGAGCCAAGCCTTGCTGCCCAGCATGGGCAGGAGCTGCTGTAAGGTCAACATCTTGAATTTTGGTATATCCAGGAAAGTGTTTAGAATAGATAGGTCCAGTATTGGTCTCCGTGCTTTGTCCTTTCTGGGTACCAAGAGCAGTCTTGAGTAAAATCCTTGTCCCTGCTCTTGCTGTGGCACTTGTTGAATTGCCCTCATGTCCATGAGAGCAGCGACTTGTTTTTGAGCCTCTGCCCATTGATTTTTTGGCAGGTCTGGCCAACCGTTTGCTCTTGGCAGGGCATGGAAATGAAACTTGCAGCCTTGTGACACTATGTCTAGAACCCATTTGTCTTGGGTTATAATGTGCCAATTGTGAGAAAAAAGTGCTAGTTTTCCCCCTAAGGGTGCTGCCAGAAAATAAGTGCTTGGTGCAGGCAGGGGGAAATCATTGGGACTGTTTCCTGTATGTTTGTGATTTGCCTTCTCCACCTTTGGAGGTAGAGGCACTCCACTGCTTAGACCTGTAGGAACCTTGCGGCTGTGATCTGCCCCTTTGAGGTCTGTCTGAGACTGGAAATGACCAATTCTTTGTAGGCCAGTGTCTGCTAAATCTAGGTGGCTGTAGCTTTAAGAAATCCTTGACCGTTTGCATAGATTTAGCTTTGTCCTCCATTTTCTTTAACACCAAAGTATCATGTTGTGAAGGAGCATCTAATAATTTTGCTTTAACATGGTCAGGCAGATTTTGTTCCTTTAACCAAGCAAGCCTCCTAATGACAGAACCTGTAACAGTGGCCCTGCAGGAGGCCTCCAGAGAAGTATACTTTCCAACTTGTTCAGATGCATGCAAATAAATCCTGCATTTCTTTGTTTTCTGCACATTCAGAATTTGCCATCATTTTCTGTTTAAGCAGTGTCATGATATCTTGCTGATATTTGAGCATATGAAACTGGCAATTTAAAGCCCTTATAGCCAAAGTAGCAGATGTGTAAATCTTTTTTCCCCATCTATCCAGTGCCCTAGAATCCCTGTCAGAGGGGGCAGGTTTTTTTTTGCAGTAGAAGCCTTGACCCCTTTCGGACCCTGTGAAATAGTTTCTGGGTCTGCAGTAGTGTTTTTGAAAAGGAATTTATGAGAGTCAGGGACCCTGTAGTATCTGTCCGGCTTAACAGGAGCTGGAGGTAGAGAGTCAGGTGTCAGACTAGACTCCGAGAACACTTCTACAATGTCTAAAACAGGTGGAATAGCTAGAGGCCTGTGTTGAGGTAGTAAAAGGAAGTCTCTGAGCCTTTTCTTAGATTCTGAAAAATCTTGGCTCTTCCAGTAGAAGTGCTCCCTCACGGTATGCAAGGTTTCCCCAAAAGAGTAGTCCTCAGGAGGAGAAGCTAAAGGAATTGACTCTTCAGTATCAGAATCCTCATTGCGGGGGGAAGAGAATATTCCTGATCAGAAGAGGAATCAGAAGAAATGGAAACCTGATCTGAAGATTCATAGTCTGTCTGTTGCCTAGGCCTCTTATCAGGAGGGGGATGGGAACCCCTAATCAAGGTAAGTAAGTCTTCGGCCATTTTGAGTACCTGTTTTTTTGGGCATGGAGGCCTGTCCTTGTGGCTGGTGAACTTGTTTCTTTGCCTTTAAAGGTGTTTTAGCCTTTGTCTTTGAAGTTGGTTTAATATACAATTGTTTGGGTCTGAATACACCCTCAGAAGCCGATGCCTGCTCAGCGGCTCCGGACCCATCTGTGGGAATTATCTCCGAGGCTCCAATACCCTGAGTTTCCAGCGGCCTGGCCGACTCCACGTGGGAGTCGGTAGCGGCCTAAGTAGCGGGCGTCAGGGGGTGCAAAAGTGCCTCACTGTGGACCGGCGAACCGGCGATTTGCTTAGGAGAAGCTTCGTCGTCAGTTTTGGACCTCAGTTGCCTGTCTTTTTCCTTTCGTTTTTTGTGAACTCCGGTAGTTGGATGGCAATCAGACGACATTGTATAATCAAATCTTCGCCCAAAATAGCTTAATGCAAAATCATACCGACGCTTAATAGTGCATTGGTTAAATCTAGCACAAAACCAAGAACTAGCAACGTCGTGGTCAGGGCCTAGGCAAGGAATACAATAAGAATGAAAGTCCTTATGAGGTATTTGCTTCCCACAAGAAATACAATTATTAACTTTTTCTGACAACAGTCTGGAGCAAGAAAAAAGTTTCCCCAACGGGTTACTTAGCTTTTAATGAAGACTTCAGACATGAAACTCAAACACGAAAATCTCAGGAGTCGGCCAACCTGCACTTGCGAACTGCTTCTGCTTCGGGCACCATGCGGCAAGAAAGAATGGATAAAATGGCGTTGGCTGCATCTTTTATACCCCTGACGACCTGACGTCAGGGAAGAGGCAACAGCAACCGACGCAGGATCCAAGACTTTGGAATTCAGGCCGACTGAAAGCAACCTGCCAGCAGAATAACCCAAATGTAATGACAAACAGTGAAACACGAAGAACATCTCTGCTGAGCCTGTCGGCTAGAATGCTGTACTTTCCTGGAATGTGCTTTGGAGTTAGAAAGCGGTTGGTGGAGATCATCCACTGCCACACTCTCACTGCTTCTCGACACAGCGGGTAAGATCTGGTTTCTCCTTGCTTGATGTACCACACTACAGACATGCTGCCCATGTGGATCACAATAGGTCCTACATGGAGAAACCTGTGCAGTGCTTGCAACACTATAAGAACCACTTTCATCTCTTGAATGTTGATATGCAAACTGGTCTCCTGAGAAGCCCATATGCGTTCAGCAGTACATCCCTGAAATGCACCCACCCTGTCTGGGAGGCATCAGTGTGGCATTTGGCGGAGGGAGACCTCTGACGACTTCTGAGGAGTTTAGCCACCACAGGACAGAGCCCTTGCATACATGTGATAGCCTGACGGGATCATTCAGTGTGTGCCTGTGTAAAGACCATTGGGCTGACAACGCTCACTGTAGTACTAGCATGTGTAACCGTGTGGTTGGTAACAGGGTTATTGTGGCAGCATCAAGCCTAATGCCCTGAGCACCTATTTTGCCAGAGGATTGGGCCTTGCTAGAATCTGGGAGACATGGATGGCACCTGAGGGTCAACACTCTGTCTGGAGGTAGGTAAGCCATGGTTTTGGTTATGTTTAAATGTGCCCTGATAAAGTCTATCAGTTGAAATGGCAGAAGTTGCGACTTTTGCTGTTGACTGTTACACCTAGAATGGGAACAAGCCATAACAGGTAGTTCCTGGCTTGAATAAGTAGATACCTGGTTGAAGCGGTTAGGAGGCAGTCGTCCAGATAAGGAAAGATATGGAATCCGTGCAGTCTGAGATGAGCTGCAACTACTGCCAAACATTTGGTAAACACCCTGGGGGCTGTGCTGAGACCAAATGGCAGCGCAAGAACTGATAATGATTGGCCTCCAGCCTGAAATGAAGATACTGTCTGGAGAGCCTGTTCAGCTTGATATGATAGTAACGTGTCCCTTCAGGTCTATAGAGCACATCCAGTTGTCCATCTTTAGAAAAGGTAGGATGGATAGGACGGTGACCATCCTGAACTTTCAGCTTTTCACCTTCTTGTTCAGAGATGTCGGGTCCAAAATTAGCCTTAAATCCTATCTTTTTTGGTATTAAAATAATCTTCAGTAAATACCCGATCCGACTTGATTGGGAGAGACCTCCTGGAGGACCTTCTTTTGAAGCAGCTTTGTAATTCTGCCACTGTTGCCTCCCTTTGACTGGGTGGTACATCTGGGAGGTAATTTTTTTGGTTTGGGAAAAGTTAAAGGGAATAGAGTATTCACTGGTTACGAACCTTTGCACCCATCGATCATTTGTGATGGCTATCCAGGCTTCTGGGTGCAAGGATAAACCCCCCCCGACTACCTCCAGAAAAGAGCAGCCGAGCAACACTTCAGGGGGTCCTGCAAGGGTCTGTCCAAAAAGGAATCAAGACCTTTGATTTCGCGGAACCCCTTTGCCTCGGGGACAGAGTCCATCACTATAACTGTTTTCCCCTCTGCCTCTAGAGGAAAAGTCTACCTGAGCCTCCTGAAACAGACCTTGAGATTTTCAGAACCACAGTTTTTTACTCCCACGCTGATTCCTGGAGAAGGATCTTTGTGGTGTAGAAAACCGGATTCCAAAAGCAGACAAGGTCTTTCTGTCCTTGTTCCAGGACAGTGACTCTCCAACTATGGGGCCAAACAATGAACCATCAAAGGGTGCATTGACAACTGACTCCTTGAAGGATTCCACAAAGTCACACAATCAGATCCAGGAATGACACCTGACGGCAATGCCTGAACCGGTTGCCCTTGAGGTGCCTGCCGCACAGTGGGAAATTAAACTCGTACATGAACTGGATATTGACTGAAGAGAGGCCATTCTGGAGGACTTTGAGCTCCTCATCAGACATGGACTCTGGGACCGAGCTGCAAAGTTCCCCTCATTAAGCCCCTTTGTAGCCTGGTAAAGTGGAACAAACAGTTTAATACTAACAAGGCAAAGGTGGACGAAGCATAAAAAAGAAGTTATGTACTTAGCATAACGTTCCATGTGAGTTGTTCATCTTGCCTTCATTCTTATACATGCGTTCGGAGTCGATCTATCTGCTCTGAGTCGGCCGCTTTACTAGCTGAAGATCTCAGAGTAGCACAAGGCCAGGTCCCTATCCCATGATGCATTCTCTGTCTTACCTCAGATCTAGTTTGCTGAACCCAGCACGAACAGATATAACACAAAGAATACTCCAACCGGAATAAGAAGTCCCAGAACAAGACCACCAGACCCCAAGTCTACGCATTCTTCGAGACCCTGAAGGGGGAAAGCGGATGGGAATGCAAGAATGAAGGCAAGATGAACTCACATGGAACATTATGGTAAGTACATAACTTCTTTATGTGAAGTTGTTCAATCTCGCCGTTCATTCTTACACATGGGTAGTGTCCCAAGCACCCTAATCCTAGGTGGCTCAGGGGAGTATATTCCTGAGGACAGTGGAACCACAGGAAGCCCTGTCCCTGGAGGTCTTGTCCACTTTTGTCATGAGTGATAAAGGTATGCGGCTTAGACCAAGTGGCAGCTGCACATATAGTGTCCAAATGCAATCGAGCCGCATAAGCAGAAGTGGAAACAGCTCTAGTGGAATGAGCCTTCACACCATACTCTTAAGTTTGGTTTGCTAAAGAGTATATAAATTTAATACAGTCAGTTAACTATTTTGAAAGGGCGACTTTAGAGACCGGTAATCCTTTCTTAGCGTCTGCAGGAGATACAAAGAGTTGGTCAGATCTTCTAAATTTCTTTGTCCTGTCCAAATAGAATCGCAACTGTCTGTGGACATCAAGATTATGCAATATGTACTCCAACTTATTAGAATGGTTAATGAAAAGGTTGGAAGTACGATAGTTTGATTCAGATTAGTCTCGGAACACACCTTTGGCAGGAATGAAGGGTTAAGTCCTCAGTGATGCTCTGTCTGGGTGAAACACCAAGTATGGGGGTTTGATAGAAAGGGCTTGAAGCTCAGACACCCTATGCTCTGAGGTAATGGCCACCAAGAAAATAGTTTTCCAAGAAAGAAACTACAAATGACAAGATGATGCCGGCTCAAAGGGAGGAAGAATAATATGTGACAGCACAAAATTTAGATTCCAGGGAGTAAAAGGTTGTCTAACAGGCAGCCTAAGATGAATGGTACACTTCAGGAAGGCCCTACATAATCTGTGAGACATCAAATTAGAACCTTCATCTCTGAGGTGAAAATTTGAAATTGCAGCCAACTGAGCTCTAATAGTGGCAGCTGCAGCACCTTCATGAAAAAGCTTATAAAGAAATTCCAGGATACTAGCAATCGGGGCAAAATAGGGATCAATGTTATTCTGGGAGGCCCAAAAGACAAATTGCTTCCATTTACTAGCATACAACTTTCTGGTGGAAGCTTTATGCGAAGATACAAGAATATGCTGTACCTCCGAAGAAAATTGATAGCAATGCCCAACTGAGAGCAGAGATTGAGAGTGTGATCCCTGGACAGAATTAGTTGATGCCTGGAGGTGGCAGTAAGGAGCCAGTCGTCCAGATACGGAAACACTCGGAATCCTAGACGCCTCAGGTGAGCCGTAACCATTGCCATGCATTTGGTAAACACTCGGGGGCTGTTGCGAGTCCAAAGGGCAGTGCTCGGAATTGATAGTGACTAGCTCCCAGCTGGAAACGCAGATGATCTCTGGATGGTCTGCCATTTTGATATGATAGTACGTATCCTTGAGATCTATAGAGCATATTGAATCATCCTTTCCAAGGAATGGAAGAATAGACTGAAGCGTGACCATCTGGAACTTCTCCTCCTTTACAAATGTGTTGAGTCTGCAGAGATGCAAGAAGGGCCTCCAGTCACCTGTCTTCTTTGGAACTAAAAAGAATCTGGAATAAGTTCCGGATCCTATTTGGTCTGTTGGGACTGGCTGGATGACACTCTTTTTCCTGCAGCCTCTGGATTTCTATGGATACTTGATCCCTGAGACTAGGTGGGATTGTCTGGGATTTTTTTTCCAAACAGATGGGGTTTCTAAGAATGGAATAATGTAACCTCTGGCAATAATGCTTTGTACCCAAGAATCTCTTGTAATACCTAGCCAGGCATCCGGATACAAAGCTAAGTGACCCCCGACTGCCTCCAGAGTAGGACACAGTTGGGCTTCCTTTCAGGAGCGCTTATGGGGCTTGCCAAAGAACTGATCCCTGTCACCCTGGTTCTGTGGACCCCCTCTGCCGCCGGTGCGGCGTCTTCCATTATTACCCCCTCCTCTGCCCCATGAGGGGAGGGGGGGGGTTCATTACTTGTGTTCTGGAAAGCTCCTAGGGACTTTCAGAACCACATTTTTCCACCTTTCTGCCCTTTGGGGTCTGGTCTGGAAGGGGTGGAAAAACGGACTCCTACGGCAGATAGAGTCTTTCCCTCTTGCTCACACCTAGTGAGAGTCTCCTTGACTTTGGGGCCGAAAAGAGAAAAGTCACTGAATGGGGTGTTGACAAAGGAAGACTTGAAGGCTTACGCAAAGGAGCATAAGCGCATCCATGAATGTCTCCTAAGAGCTATGGCTGAACCCGCTACCAGACTTAACCCATCAGCATAGGAAATGAGCCGCATGGACGAGTTAATTATGGAATTAAGAATATTAAGCTGGGCTGTCACCTTCTCAGAGACACCTTCATCTGTACTACCCTGCAGAGCATCTCCGAGATCTTTTAGGAGATCTCTTTGAGGACGGGTAAAATGAGTCAAGTAGTTAAGCGATCGCATAGCAAAGGTCACAGAACTACAGATGAGTTTCCCGCACCTGTCCATAGTCCTGGAATCCCTATTAGAAGGATGGACAGCAGAAGAAGTTTCAGACATCTCTTTCTTGATGGCCACTCCCACCACCATGGCATCAACCGGAATTCCCTTAGTGAGGAACATCTTGTCTTGGGGAAAGGTGATAAACTTGTTGGGCCTCCGAGGGAATGGTTCCATAGTATCAGGAGACTCCCACTCCCTTCGAGCAACCAATTCCATTAGCTCGAAGGGTGGAGTCACCCAGGAGGTGGAAGGTTGAGAACCAAAGGCCTTCAGGAGCACCGACTCATCCTCAGAAGGGCTAACAGACTGCCAGTCACCCCTCTGCTTAAGGACTTCCAGGATATCAGCAAAGGAGATATCCTCTAAGGGGGACCGTGGGGACCCTTCTGATTCCTCTAAATGTGTCTCATGTCAAGAACTCCTGTGGGGAATCTAAATGCCTCCTCCTACAAAGTTTCTTCCTGGGAACCTCATCAGTGGGAGCTTCTGGCGAGGTCTCGGTAAAACAAGGGTCACCCGATGGGGTTACCTGAGGCTCTGGATCTCGACGCTTCACAGGGACCTGCGATGTATAGGCAGAAAGCAGCACTTTAGGGGAGGAGGAGGAGGGACCTGATGAAGTGCGACTTGGATTACATAACCCTCCTCATAGCATTGAAGGCTCCACTACTCCAACCCGAAGAAGCCGCCGGTTCTGAAAAAGACGGCACTCTCCCTGGCACCGAGACAGTGGGCTCCGAGCCAGAGGACGGAGCCAAGCTCATCCGTGCCGACGCATCGGTTCGACCCTCCCCGAACCGACCTGTGTGTCGGCTCCCGGACTCTTCCAATGGTACCAAAGAAGTCAGGGTTGACGGAGCCAATGGTGCTGGAACAGGCCTCGGCTCCGAAGGCTCAACAACCATCACATCCACTTCCCCCGGCTCCGAAGGCCCTGCACAGCTCGGAGGAGTAGTAGTCACAGCAGGTGCGATGGTCTTAGGCCCCGAAACTGGTTGGGTCAAGGCCGTTAATAATTTAGCCAGTGCCGGGTTCTTGAGAAGCCTCTGCACCACCCGGTCCACATCCACATCAGACAGGGTCCTCGAAGAACAAGTCAAAGGAACAGAAGACACCACCGACTGAAGAATAGGCGATCTCAAGGTTTCAGGGACCGGTTCCAAGACCAGGGACCGTCTCCGAAACACTGGTGGAGCCGGCGACCGCACTTTCACAGTAAAGCTTGGAGCCGATGACTTGGGCTCAGAGGAAGCCTTAGAAGACTTTGACCCCTTCGATGACTTGGAGGTCTGGTCAGCCTTGTCCAAGGACTCCTGAAAATCAGGCTTCAATAACCCTCTATCCACTAACTTACTTCTTCTCTCCAACAAAACCTGCTACTGAAGGAATGGCAGATAGAGCAATCCTCCTGGAGGTGAACTGGCCCCAAGCAATAAACACAATTCACATGGGCCCGCATTTTGGGCTATTTTTAAATCCTGATTTTTGCTTCTCCTTTTGATCAGCCATAGTAGAAGCAACACCACAGTAAACACTAATCTGAAGACAAAGAGGTTACTGAATAACAGCAGCACACACAAAACATCACAAACTCTAGCTACTATAAACAACTCTGAGTTGTCAGATCCACAGAACAATTATCAAAACTAACAATCTAATATCTAAAGATATTTCTAATCCTTAATATCTAAATATATTTCCATCTAATAAGTTAAACACAAACACTATTAATAGCAATACTATGAAAACCCATGCTAAACAGGATAGGGATAAAACTAAGGCATGACCAAAGGCCTAAAGAGCAGCCGCTCTGAAAGGGACGAAATCTCATCAAAATTCTGAAAAGGATTAAAGTAAACAAAGGCTAACTAGCCCAATAAACAGTATAACTGTATAAGAGTAATTCTAATTAGCTATAAAGCAGAAAAAATTAGAAAAATTTGTCACTAACTGGCCCAAGCTCTCTGATGACCTCTGATCTGTTGCAGCGGCAAACTAGATCTGAGGTAGGACAGAGAGCATCATGGGATAGGGGCCTGGCCTTGAGCTACTCTAAGATCTTCAGCTAGTAAAGTGGCCGACTAGGAGCCAATAGATCGTCTCTGAACCCATGTGTAAGAATTAATGGCATGATTGAACAACTTCACATCTTTCTTTCTGAACCTGTCCAAAGCCCTAGAATCTCCTGTTAGGGGGAGTGGACAGAGGAGTTCTCCAGAGTTAGCTTCTTTTTGGTGGCTGCTGTGACAACAATGGCATCTACCAAGAACCTTTTAGCCAGTGGGGTTTGTCCAAGGGAGTGCTTGAGGTATTTGCTTCCCTCAAGAAATACAATTAACTTTTTCTGACATCGGTCTGGAGCAAGAAAAAAGTTTCCCCAATGGGGTACTTAGCTTTATTGAAGACTTCGGATCTGAAACTCGAACATGAAAATCTCAGGAGTCGACCAACCGGCACTTGCGAACTGCTTCTGCTTCGGGCACCGCACAAGACTAAAGAAAATGGCGTCGGCCGCATTTTTTTATACCCCTGACATTCTGATGTCAGGGACGGGGCGACAGCAGCTGACGCAGGACCCAAGACTTTGGAATTCAGGCCGGCTGAGGGCCACCTGCTAGCAGGATTACCCAAATGTAATGACTGCAACAGTGAAACATGAAGAACATCTCGTCAGCCAACTTGGGTATGGGCTCTACGGTGTCTGGGTTTTTCCATGCCCTGGAAGAAACAAAGTCAATAAGAGGATCTGTCGGGGGGATACCCAGGATGTAGATGGCCCCACGCCAAAAGCCTCTAAAAGCACTGTCTCCTCTGGGTTAGGGTTCTGGGAGGACCATTCCACCCTTCTGGCTGAGAATCTCTAGGATGTCTGCAAAAGTAACATTGGGTGGAGATCTAGGGGGACCCCTCCACTTCCTCCAAGTCAGTGACAGATTCCAGAGGGGAATCCAAGGATCTCCTTTTACACTTCTTCCAAGGGGCCTCCTCGGTGGGATACTCTGGGGAGGTCTCAGAAGAAATCTGGGGTTCTACAGTACGGAAGGACTGAAGGCTTTTAAGCACAAGCTGTCCTTGTGGTAGATGAGAAGTCTCAGGCACAGACTCCATGGAGATGGGGATCAGGTCTGAAGGAGGGAGAAACGGAATTCCCCTAGGATGGGACAGAACCCTCTCCACCACCTTGAAAGTAGACAGACTATGAAGACCTGAGAGCAGCTGCTCTGGAGCTGAAGCTGTCAGAGCGGACTTCTCCAAAGCTCCTACAATCCTCTGCTCCAAGGGGAGAAAAATCAGAGCCGAGCTGTTGAACACAGTCTCTCTAAGAGGAAGAGACAGCTCTGATAACTTTGGAGTGGTAGCAACCCTCTCTCAGATCAGACGTCTAAGCTTTGGCTCCAAGACGCACTGGGCCTCAACTCCATCATGGCCAAGCACATCAGGGAGGTGGTTGGACTGCAAGTAGTAACCACTACAGGATCCAACATCTGATTTCTATCGGATCCGACTACTCCGATGCAGGAGGTCACATCGGAGAAGGAGCCATGGGATGTAATGGAGAATGTCTGTTCACAGATCTGGAAGGGGACAGAGCTGGAAAATCCTCCATCTGGATCTATGACTTCCGAAATTTCTTCATCAGTCTATCCACCTCATGCTTGGTTAGGCTCCGTGATGACCTGATGGAATAAGACGCTGAAGGTTGTCTGGATACTCTTTTGGGGGAGGTTTCCGAGCAGGGAGACTTATGCTCCGAGGCAGCAATGGGAACATGAGTAACTGAGGGGAAAGAAACAAGGACAATTAGATACGAAGGCCTTGGATCCGATGCTTTAGGAACTTTTTCAGCAGCTGAGTGGAGAACATTTCAGGGGAATGTTTTCTCTGGCCCCAGGCCTCCTTGTGCTTCTTAGCGAGGGTTTGAGCCCCTGAAGTAGATAGTTGAGCAGCAGCAGCAGGAAAAAGCAACCCCTTAAGCACCAGCTTGTTCCTGCAGTCCGCCAATTCCCGAGGATTAAGCCCTTCAAACACAGAGCAGACACTAACTAAATGAGCTGGGCCTAAACAGTAGTCGCAGTCCCTGTGGGCATCACATAACAGGATCCTGTGCCCAGAGAAAGTGCACTTTTTGCTTTGTCAGATTTTTCAGTCATGACAAACCCAAAACAAATAGAGAGCTGGAAAAACATTAGAGAAAGAAGAAAGGGTGCGGAAGGACCAGACTGCACGGAAGAAACACGAGGAAGGAAGTACAAGCTACTACTAGACCTTTTTATTTAACTTTTAAAAAGAAAAAAGAAAACAAGAAGGGAAGAGGAAGACGACAATAAAAAAAGAGGAATGGCTAAAAGCCAACTTATGGAAAACAATTATTCACTGAACAAGTGGACAGAGCTCTAGCGAAGCAACCTCAATGCTTTTTGTACAAGTGGCAAACGAGATTTGGGGTAATCTGGGGGAATGTGGCATTATGGGAGACAAAGGAAGAGCTTGAGCTTTAAATCTTCAGCTTGGAAAGTGGCAGAGTCAGATCCAGAACCCCACAGACAGAGGAATGAATGAAAACTGACATCATCAGAACATGTATTCACCACTGTTGCAACATTTGGGGAAAAATACCAGTAAATGTATGGATATATTTGTCTGTTTCGGATACCATCCTGGGAAGGAAGGATGCATTAGTTCAAAGAGAAAATCTGTCCTTGTGAAAAAACTAAATAGGGAGGTTTAGAGGAAAGTGCTTATAATTCCAAAATTCATCTAGCTGATGTAACTGCCACCAGAAAAATCATCTGCCAGGTCAGAAACATAAGATCTGCTATGGCCACAGGTTCAAAGAATGGTTGTGTTAGAGGCTGTAGCATGATGGTAAAAATTTCCATGGAGTAAATGAATCCCTTATGGGAAGTCATAAGAGAAAGTTTCATTTCAAAATGACTTTCAAGAACTTTAGGGAGGCTATAGAGGAATCATTATTGTCTATGTGGAACTTTCTTCTAGTGCTGCTGGTTCCCACTGACTGGGTGGAGCACTGAGACAGCTCTCATGTGAACTTTGATGATGGAATAACTGTAACCTTTGTCAAAAAGATCAGATAATTCTAAGCTAGATGGAAAGTGGCTGAGAAAGGGTTCAGTCCTTTGGAAACTGTCCAAATAGAAAACCTTTATTTGCTATGGTATTCCATTTTTGTGGTTGGTTATTCATCAGAAGATATGATTCTGACTACTGTTGTGGGAAGACTGGTGACTCTAGCTACGGTCAAAACTGGTGAAACCATATGGTTAGTTTCATGGATATTTGGTCTGGAAGGAGGCAATCTGGATGGGTGACAGGGAAGATCTGAATAATGATCCAACATCAATTGGAGATGTACTAATAGGAGCCACAGGAAGGGGAACCAAGTTTGTCAGTGCCATAAGGGAGCAATGAGGATTGCCCTAGCCTTGCACTGTCTGACTTTCGGGATAAATAGGTTCATGAGAGGAAAGGTATACAGGAGACCCAGAGTCCAACTGTGGACCAGAGTGTCCCTTGGTGACTGACCCTGTGGAAGTATCAAGGTCAAGTAACCTTTGCATTTGCTGTTGAGGGGCAAAAAAGACTGAAGTAAGGTAGGCCTCAGTGACAGAAGATAAATGTTGCCACTGTCACGTTGAAAGACTACTTGTGAGGCATCACAATAATCCTGTTCAATCTGTCCACTAAGACACTGGTTGAACCTGGGATGTGCAATGCTATCAGAAAACTGTGAGAAGACATGACCCACTGCCAGACCCTACTGACCTCTCGACAAAGGAAGTAGGAATGGGTTCCTCCTTGTTTGGTGAAGTATCATACCACTGTCATGTTTGTCTGTATGAATGGAGATCACACCTTTGGTGAGGCGATCCTGAAAGGCCTGCAATGCTAAGAGGACTGCCCTCATCTCCAAGATAGTGATGTGAAAATTGGCCTCTATGGGTGATCATATGCCTTCCACCATCCTCCCTCAGAAGTGCATCCCTCACTTAGAAGGGAAGTGTCCTTGGTTACTACTGCTACAGGAGAGTTATGTGAAACAGGGACCTTCTGTCATGGAAGATGATGTAATTCACCACACAACGCGCTGTTTACAAAACTGGGTGAGCCAAATCTTCGCATGTAACAAAAGTATGTTCTGAGTCCACTGGAGTAATCTCATGTGGTACTTAGCTAGTGGAACCATCAGTATCATAGAAGCCATTAGACCCAACAGCTTAGAATCGGTCTCGATGGGGGTAAGGGATGGTGAAGCATTTGCACTGCTATTAGCCGCAACAATAAAACCTGATTCAGGGAAAGCAGGCAATCTGTAAATTGGTATTGAGGTGGAATCCTATGAACTCTAGTTACTGTGTTGATGTCATTTTGGAAAATTTACTATTATCCTTAATATCAGCAACGAATGGAGCACAAGATCTAGATGCTATAAAAGTAAGTGCTCATAAGCAGCAATTAGGAGATAGTCATCAAGATAGGGGAAAACTTGAAACCTAGCAGATGCAACTGCACTGTCACCACTGTCAGCTTCTTGATAAACACCTTAGAGGCCGTGGTGAGACAAAGACAGGGCTCTGAATTTATAGTGTTTGGCTACCAGCCAGAAATGGAAGAATTTCCTGAAGTGCTTCTCTACTTTCACATTACACTAAGTATCCTGGGAGCTACTGAACGTATTCAAATGTCCTTCTTCAGCAGAGGCAAAAACGGACTGAAGCGTGACCATCCAGAATTTTGTCTGTTTCAAGAACCAATTCAGTTGCCCGAGATCCAAAATTGTCCTGAGATCTCATGTGTTCTTTGGTACTAGAATGAACTTTGAGTAGACAATGGATTCTAACTGGTTTTGAGGGACCAGCTGGATGACTTTTTTCTAGTAGTTTTGAAACTTCTAGTGCTGCTGGCTCCCACTTAATGGGTGGAGCATTGAGAATGTTCCTCTTTTCTCAGGAGGAAAGGAAAACGGAATTTAATACCCTCTGAAAATTACTTTTAGCACCACAAATCTGTGGTTACACTTTGCCAGGTATGCAGATGCAAAGAAAAGTACTCCTGACTGCCTCCAGAGAGCAGCAGTCGGACAAACTTTCAGGGTCATTGGTAGAATTTCCATGAAAAAGGATCACAAAACCCCTTGTTGTGAGGTCTGCCTCTGCCCCAGGGCAACATCAATTACCTCAACATCTGCCAAGGGAAGGCTATCCTCAAGAGAGTCCTGATAAGAGCTGAGATTTTGGAACCACATTTTCATTCCCATCCTCTAATTCCTAGAAAGGATCTTTAAAGTGTGCAGAAACGGATACCCACCACAGAGTCTTACCATATTGGTAAGTATGTCTGTGTGGTTCCAAAAAGAGTGGATCAACCATAGGGGGCATTTATAAAGGCTATCTTGAAGCCTTCTGCAAAGTTCTAGAGAGGCATTCAGGTGTGATTTGTGCATGGTGCCTGCTGCCCAGGCCATGCCATAAGCTGTGTTGGAGAGCAGTTGCATGGCTATGCTGGAGTATTACTGAAGGGTACATAGCTGGGAGACCACCGTCTTCTGGACATCGACAGGTAAGATACCCAAAAGGGACATGAAGACTTCCTTACTGGAAGCCTTTGGAATCTAGCTACATGAGCCAAATAATTCAGAGAGCTAACAGCAAAAGTTGCTGAAATGCAAGTCTGTTTCCCAAAAACCTGTCCATCGCCCTAGAATTCCTGCTGGGGGGGTGGACAGAGAACTTTCTTCAGGTAATTCCCTTTTTGAGACTGCTGATACCACCATAGCATCTACTGGAAAACCTTTACTCCAATGTTATCGGTCTTTCAAAGATGCCAAAATTATGTCTGCTTTTTCAGGGATGGGTTCCACTATTATCAGGGTCTTTCCAAGCTTGTTGGGCCATAAGATCAATGGGGGGGGTCTTGGGGAGGTATCATCCAGGACAATGCTGGACTGGAAGCAAAACCTTCCGAGAACACTGACTTGTTGGATGAATGATCTTGGGTAGGCCATCCCCTCTCTACTTCTTCAAATCAAGGATTTCAGTAAAGGTGGCATCTTTGGAGGGGAAATGGGATGACTCTTCATCTTCATCTAAATTATTCCCTTCTGTGAAGGACACTGGAGATGAGTATATGTGCTTCTGTTTGTAGTCTGCCTCTTGTACTATTTCAGATGGGGGATCAAAAGGCTCAGAATTATACTAGGAATTAACACGGCATAGAATCTCAGAAGCTCATGGTTCTGACTCTCCCTGTCCAAAAGAATGACAAGAAGAACCACCACAGTTCTGTTGGAACTTGGGGTGGCCTTCTCCTTATGCAGATTTAAGACCTTGTAATAAAGCCTTGAAGGGCAAGGTCGCAATTGGCTCCAAAGACATACCCCTATCCAAGACAATAGAGATTCCCTGGCTGATGCTGATGCTCTTCGACCTCGAAGGTGACCTCGGATCTGACGTGTGGAAAGTGAATGCTCCAAAAGGTATAGATGGCTCAAACAGCATAGGTGTCAATACCTTCCCTTGAACCACAGTACAGACACGTTGGCTCTCAGACTCTCACTGACCAGACAGTTTTTAAATCAACAGAGAAAGGGATACGGTCAGGGTTAAAGTAACTATGACTGTCGACCGTGACAAAGTCACCTCTGTGACATGAAGCCAGTTGGATTCAGTCCAAATAGTACCATCTGATCCGGAAAACGCTTCCTGACTGAACCTGATCCAGTTTTCTAGGTCTTGTCTGACTTTCCTCTTTTATTTTTGTCTTTGTCCTTATCCTTGGGTTTCTTCGAGTTCAATTTATCCACTGTCTTAGGAGTAGCAGAAGTGGAAGAGCCATCTGCCAAAGCTGAAGCCCCTGTCTGTGGATGGAGTAATCCTTTCATAATCAGTTTTTCATGTCTAGTCTGAAGGGTCCTGGCAATAAAAGATGTACAGGACTGGCAATTTGAATCTAAGTGGGAAGGACCCAAACAATAAACACAAAAGCAAATGTGGGACTTGAGAAGACTGCTTCTGCCTACATTGGGCACACCACTGAAATCCTTGAGAATCCGACATTTCAAAATCACCACACAAACTGTCAACTACTAGAAATTAAACTATAGAACTACTTCTAGAGCAATACACTAAAAGCTTATGAACTAAAGGGCACTTACCTGCCACTTGTAAAAAAATCATTAAAATATTTATCTAAACTGTACTACAAACACACACCACACAACAACAATCATAACCTGCAGCTTGCAACTACCAAATCTAATCTCTAACAGGAAAAATCTACAGACACACAAAACCAATAACACTTTTACCAAAAGGACTTCAGAGTTCAAAAGGAATTCTCAGTAGGGGAGGAGTAAAGGGTTAAAACCAAAAGTATACCACTGCAAAAAAGGGAGCTCTACGGAACGCGATCAAAATCTTTAGCTGCAAATGAGACACAAGGCATTAGGGTGGAGTACAGCGAGTTATGGGTAGGGCAGATGTCAGAGCTCTTGAACCTAAACAGCTTCAGTGTTGGCAAGAAGGGCAGATCTGACAACTCGTGCTGAATCAGACGTAAACAGATAACACCAGACACAGGCATTCACCTTCGGCCACTTTCTCTTGTGAGTGTAAAATTACATGTCACACACATGAACTGCTTCCAAAGAGATTTAACAGAATTGTTTATAAATTCTTTGCAAAACCTATTTATACCAGAGTCTAGGAAACAACCAAAGGCTAAAAGTGGGGACATTGCTGAACATCACCAACCTCTTCATGCAGCTACAGAGCTAACACACAATACTGCCGGTGGCAGGTAGAGCAGCAGCCACAGGCATTAACAAGATGCATCTTGTCTGGCTCTGCATTTGTGATTTTGTGAAGAATTTCAAAGTGCCCTTCCCAAATGCCCTGTATGACAGTTCATTATGTGGTCCAACTGTGACAGAGTAACTGCCGAGATGTGATTCTGACTGCCACAGGAGTCTGGATTGAGAACCTTCAAAAATCCTACAACAGGAATCAGGAGGAGTCCAAATACTATGGTTTAGGAAACCCCAGTATTAATCACTTATCTCCTCCTCAACAGGGCTGGCCAAGTTAGATGCAGCCTTTCAAAATGGATGTTGACCCAAAGGTTGAAGGTCTACATAATCAGGGATTCTGAGGACCTTTTTTTAGGAACAGCCAGTCTTCCCTGAAGGCCTGCCCAACTGTCCCTCTCTGGAGGCAGCTGGAAGCCATTTGTCTCCCCACTCTTCTAAGTGAGTGGCCATCACGCAGGATTTTTGAGCGAGAGAGATCTTTCCAGAAGCTATACTATACCCTTTTCCCAGTCTCCAACCCGTCCAATCCAACTGCTCCCAGATGCCCCACCCTGCCAAAAGAAAGCAGCCAGAAGTGAAATACTTTCTCTGTTGGAGGAAGAGACATCTGGATTCGACTCAAGATTCTTTTATTTCCAAACAAAAACAAGGACCTTAGGCTCATTTTAGAGTTCAACTTTTCATAGCAAAATACCTCCTTCACAATGGTCATGTAGTAATTGATTTTGCCCTGTCCAAAATCAAATATTTGATGTTCTCGATAGACCTTCAGGATGCCTACCTCTACGTCAAGATTGCAAAGACGTCTAGGAGGTTTCTATGCTTAAAAACTGTACAAAGGCACCAGAGACCAGCAGATCCAACACAAGGAAGACTTTAATCCAAGCCACAAACGTCATGAACACACAGCACATAAAAAGTCAAAACCATGGAATAACGTTGTAAAATAAATTCCCCTTACATTTTCATCTAAATGAACTTCATCAGATCAGCATACACTTTACAAATGATCACTTAAATACCTTTCCTTATTTAAATTACCCAATGAGATGCATCCATCAATTAGCGTCTAAGATACAATACAGCTGAATAAATAAAATGCATAAAACCAGTCATGTACTGTTGTGTATAATATAAAATAGAAAAAAAAAAAAAATATATATATATATATATATATATATATATATATATACATATACATATATATATATATATACATACATATATATATATATATATATATATATATATATACATATACATATATATATATATATATATATATACATATATATATATATATATATGTATATATATATAAATGTTTTATGTCCTAGGTTTCTATGCTTCCCATCTCGCCACAGCCTCCCTGAGTGTTCAAATGCAAGACAATAGTTGCAGCCCACCTGGGACTAAGAGGGTTCAGCGAGTGCCTCTGTTTGGATGACTATCTCCTTGTTGCTACAACCAGAGAGTCACTAATCAAAACCAAAGACTACTTGTTACAGCTATGCTTATCCTTACATATCTCTATAAAATATGAAAAATCAAGTTTTCTCTCAGCTCAGTCTGTGCTATTTATTGGATGCCATCTGGACAAAATGAAATGGGAAGTCAAGACTCCCATCAGAAAGAACCCAGACCTACAGTGCTTTAATCAAATATCTCTTAATTCATTCTTCTGTATCAGCAGTCTTGGTACATCCAGTTCTAGATGTAAGGGCCTCAACTCTAGTCATGGCTTCCCTCACAAGTTTCTATATACACATTCTCCACTGTCTACTCAGACTCCAGTGTTCTCAGAACACAAGTCGTCCTGCAAACCTACCCCAAAAATCCTTCCTCAGCTTTACAAGGTTCATATGAAATGGTGGCCAACTTCAGCCCCACTGACAAATGTTCTTCCTCGACCAACTGTGAAGAGCATTGTAAGTGAACTGTTTGAGATGGGAGGGTATTACGAGGGGAGTATGGTTCAAAGGATATGTAATCAGACAAACTAAATCTCCACAGAAATATCCTGGAGATGAGAGCAGTCTTCTCAGCACTGTGGGAATACTAGGACCTTCTTCCTCTTGGACTGATTTCCATTCAGACAGACATGTCCATGATATGGTATCTGAAAAAAGCGAGGAGGAACCAGATCCTACCAAGTGTAGTGACAGGCCATGAGGAGTTGATAGTGGGGGATTGCTCTGCATCATTCTCTCATAATACATGTTCCAGGGAAAAACAAATGTCTTGCTCACAGGCAATGCAGATCCTTTCTCATGCCATGAGAGTGATCTCTCAATTCAGCTGTAGGGTGTCAAAAATTAGACCACTGAGGCCAGTCTTGCAGCACACTCTTTTATCACCTTCCAACACTAACTGTAGCAGCCACTTCATCATAAAACCTTGTGAGGGAAAATCACACACATACTCTAGCATGACAGTAGCCCCCATCTACACAGTCAACTCTAGCGATTTCAAGTTTGAGTTTAACAACTTTTGTCTTGGGTGAGTAAATCTATTAACAACTTTTGTCTTGGGTGAGTAAATCTACTTTGTAGGAAAGCTTGTGATAATTGCCATTGACCAGTTTCAAAAGCGTGAATCAGTTTTGCTGGGGTTAGAAGAGAGTCACCACCAGTATCTGGAGAATTCTGCTGAACCTTCAGATGAACCCTGAAGATCATTGGAAAGGGTGGAAAAACATCAAGGGACATTCACATGTCAATGGGAGTAAAAGAGAATCAGTTCTGCAAGACTGTTTGCAAGGAATCTTGGAACAGAATTTCTATATCCTGAGAAGGGGGAAGAAAAGCTACTTGAGGTATGAACAACAGCTGGATCTGTTCCTGGAGAACCCTCAGGTGTAGTTTGCATTCGTGAGGGTCTGTTCTCATCCTGCTTAGTTTGTCCACTACAATGCCTTGCTCTGATATAATATTTAATGCCTGAAGAGTTAAAATGAGCTCACATGCAACCTCCCATGATATCAAAGCAAGTCGCAAAGGTGGCAAGATCAGATAACTCAGAGCTAGTTTATGTGCCACATCACTGTGGTGTTGTCTGTGAAAACTGCAGAGGTCCAAGACACTAGAAATGATATAGGGCTTTCAAAAACATTTGTATGTTTTTCTCCATCCAGCTTGATCCACAGACCTTGCACTTTTACCCCTTTGGACACATCACGCCACTCCAAGTCTGAGCATTCTTTGTGACAGACTGAAGAGCAAAATGGAAGACAGAATTAAAGACCTGGATTCGGAGAGACACAGTATACTCGTCATACAACCTACCTCCATACAAACCCCAGAGCTGGGACCTGAAAAGATAGTGTGTGCAAATGCGGAGTCTGGGCTGAACTGAGGTACAAATGAATTTTTCTCATGCGATAACCAGCAAGTGAAATCATAAGAATTATTCAAGCCATATACCCAAAATCCTGACAAATCTGCAGGCAGTGCAAAAACACAGGAACAAACTTTGGAATGTCTCTACTTTTAAAGAAAACCTCTTTCCCAGGCAAAATGTAAAATGCATTCCAGGAAAAAAAGGAGTTATGTACTCACCATAACGTTCCATCTGTGTTGTCTTCTTCAGTCATCAAATCAGTGGGCTCTCCGTTCTGAGCAGTGAAATGACTCGGCCATCAGCAAGCTTAGTATTCCAAGTTAGAGCACCTCCCACCTTACCCATACTGCCAAGCTCCTCTCATATCTCAGATTGAGTTTGTTGCAATATTCTCATAAACAAAATGCATTCTAAAAGGCAAAAAAGCAACACAGCATAAAAGATGCTCAGGAGCTCAAAACAGGAACAAAGCTCTCCAGTAAAATTCATCAGGTCCTTCAAAGATAAGAAAGGGGGAAGAAGGTTGAAGACTGAATCAGACAATGCGGATGGAATGTTATGGTGAGTACATAAACTTCTTTATCTGTTGTTGTCTCTGTTCAGTCTTCATCAAACCTGTGGGACAGAGTCCTCAGCTACACAACTCTGGACGGCCTTATGGAAGGATATTTCAGGGCATTGCAGAACCAGAAGCAGCCCTGTTCCCAGATATGATGTAAAGTCTGTAATGCGAAATAAAAGTGTGGGAGTTCACCCATGAAGCATTTGCATGAATATCTTCTAAAGAAACCCTAGACCAGAAGGCCTGGGAAGTGGAAATGGATCTTGTGGAATGAGCTCAGACTGGTTTAGGTAAGGGAACATTATTCAACAAACACACATGGATGATGCAGCTTGTTAGCCAATGAGCAATAGTAGCTTTAACAACAACTTTCCCTTTTCTGGAATCTGAGAAAGCAACAGACAACTAATCACACTTCCTGAAAGTTTTTGTCCTATCCAGATAGAAGTGCAATTGTCTATGAATGTCCAACAGATGCAACATATATTAAGAAGTTATGTACCTACCATAACGTTCCATGTTAGTTGTCTTCTTCTCACCTTCTTTCCTGCTGGATGGGGTTCGGAGCCGATCCTCGGCTCCGACTCGGCCTATACTATAGCTAGAGAGCTATTTTTATCGGCTCAAGGCAGCCCTATATCCCACAATACCATGCGCTAACTCCCCAGATCTCGTTGACAGCTAACACATAGTAAAGTTTTATTGTTACCAAAAATAAGCTATTATGTAAAATACGGTCTCCCTGCTGGTAACACTCATGATACGAGTAACCCTGAAAAACTATGTATCATGAAAGAAAAGGACTCAGAGACCTTCAAGTCTGTCCAGGCTAGGGGGCAGGAGGGAGGGACGCAAGAAAGAAGGCGAGAAGAAGACAACTAACATGGAACGTTATGGTAGGTACATAACTTCTTAATGTTAAGTTGTCATTCTCGCCTTCATTCTTGCTGGATGGGACAGCGTCCCTAGCACCGTGGTCCTGGGTGGCTTAACGGAACAGACTCCTGAGTACGGTGGAACCAAAGTCAGCTCTATTTCTGGAGGCTATATCAAGTTTGTAATGGGTAATAAAAGTATGCTGAGAAACCCATGTAGCTGCTGCACAAATGGCATCTAATGGTAACCTTGCTTGAAAGGCTGTTGAGGTTGATAGTGCCCTGGTTGAATGAGCCTTAGGTCTTGAAGGAAGTTGTTGGTGTCTCAACTCAAAGACAAAGGTAATGATGGATGCTAACCATCTGGAAAGAGTTACCTTTGATACTGGAAGTCCTTTCTTTCCTTCAGCATAAGAGAGGAAGAGCTGTTCTGACTTTCTGAATTGTTTTGTCCTGTCTAGATAATACCGCAGTTGACGATGAACATCCAAGGAATGTAGTTTCTGTTCAGCTCTGTTTTAATAATTTGGGAAGAAAACAGGCAAGTCAATAGTGTGGTTCAGATTTGATTCAGAAGAAACTTTTGGTAGAAAGGAAGGATTCGTTCTGAGAGATACCCTGTCTTTATGAAAAACCAAATAAGGGGGACCGACAGACAAGGCCTGAAGTTCCGACATCCTTCTGGCAGATGTTATAGCCACCAAAAACAGAGTTTTCCAAGAGAGAAGCTTGAGAGGGAACAAGAAGCTGCAGGCTCAAAGGGAGGGAGAATTAATGAAGTTAACACCAAATTTAGATCCCATTGTGGAGGAGGATCCTTAATGGGAGGTCTGAGCAAGATAATGCCATTGAGGAAAGCTTTGCAGAGTTTATGGGACATAATATTGGTTTCCGAGAGCCCTACATGAAAATTGGCAATGGCCACTAGTTGTACTCTGATAGTGGCCGACGACAACCCTGAATGAAAAAGCTCCGCCAGAAAATCTAGAAATTTATGAATTGGTGCATTAAAAGGATCTAAGGACCTAGCTTCTGCCCAGAATGAAAACCGCTTCCATTTACTCGCATAAGTCTTTCTAGTATTGGACTTATGGGAGGCAAGAATGATATCACGGACAGGAAAAGAAATAAAGGGAAGCCTGGCTATGGTTGGAAGTGGAGCAACCAAGCTGTGAGGTTGAGGGACTGAAGAGACTGGTGCAGCTTGCCCGTCAGGTGGGTCAAAGGGTCTGGAAATGGTTCCAGATGCCAGGGCTGTTCCAGTAGACAACGGTGCAGGAACGGAAACCATACTTGTCGAGGCCAGTACGGAGCAATGAGGATAATTTTGGATCTCAATGCGGTTGCTTTCTGAATTAACTGTGGAATCAACGGAAAAGGGGGAAAAGCGTACAGAAGACCCAGAGGCCAATCGTGGACAAGAGCATCTCTGGGGGGATGGCCTGGTAGAAAGAAGTGTGTGAAGAGGTCGAGGCACTTGCTGTTTTGAGGTGTTGCGAAAAGGTTGCAGCAAGGTTGGCCCCACTTCTGGAAAATTCTCTCTGCTACCGCCTGATTTAGAAACCACTTGTGAGGCATGAGAATTGCTCTGCTCAGTCTGTCCGCTATGACGCTGGACCTCCCGGGGATGTGCATTGCTATCAGAAACCGTTGAGAGGAGATCGCCCACTGCCAAAGTCTGAGTGCTTCTCGACATAGGGGGTAGGACTTTGTTCCGCCCTGCTTGTTTATGTACCACACTACAGACATATTGTCCGTTTGAACTGCTATAGTCCCCGTGGGAAGAGAGTCCTGAAGGGCTTGCAACGATAAAAACACTGCTATCATCTCCAGGACATTTATGTGCAGGTGGCATTCTAATTGTTGCCATGTGCCCTGGACAGTCCTGCCCTGATAATGCCCCCCCCCCACCCGATCAGGGAGGCATCTGTTGTCGCCGTGGCAACTGGAGGGGGAAGAACAAAGGGTCTGCCCTGAAGAAGTTGAGGGGAGACCATCCACCAGGAGAGGTGTTTTTTGCAAGTTGGGGTTATCAAAATGTTGTGAGTCACTGGGAGCTGTTGAAAGGACCACTGAGAAAAAAGCATCCACTGGAGAATTCTCATGTGGAAGCGGGCTAAGGGGAGAAGGAGAATCGCCGCTGCCATGAGGCCTAATGTTTTCAGTACTAACTTGACTTGAATTCTGTTGGACTGAAACAGAAACTGAACATTCCGCCATATGTCTGTCACTCTCCGAGGTGGTAATGTTGCAGACATTTCTGTAGTGTTTAGCACAGCGCCTATGAAGTCTATACATTGACAAGACGACAAGGAGGATTTTGCAAAATTTATGGAAATACCTAGTTTGTTACAAATGCGAATGGTGTAGTCCCTGGCTATGATAAGACGCTGCTTGGTAGCGGTAATGAGCCAGTCATCTAAATATGGAAACACCTGGAATCCTTTTTGTCTCAGGTGAGCCGTGACCACTGCCAAACATTTGAACACCCGGGGGGCTGTGGTGAGACCAAAGGGTAGGGCTCTGAATTGGTAATGACTGGCTCCCAGCCGAAAGCGGAAAAACCTCCTCGAGCGCCTGTGTATCTTTACGTGATAGTACACGTCCTGAAGGTCTAACGAGCACATCCAGTTGTCTCTGCCCAAGAAGGGCAGAATGGACTGCAGCGTTACCATCCGAAATTTTGTCTTCTGCACAGACTTGTTCAGTCTGCTGAAGTCCAAAATGGGTCTCCAGTCTCCTGTCTTTTTTGGTACCAAAAAGAACCTGGAATAGATTCCGGATTTTTTTTTAACAGCTTTTTTATCTCTAGCTGTGCCTGACCCCTTTGTCCGGGAGGTACGTCTGGGAGGGGTCTTGGCAGTTGGATCGGAGGGGAAATGAAGGGGATTTTGTAATCCTCGGATATGATTGACTGTACCCATTTGTCTTGAGAGAGGGATTGCCAGGCTTCCGGGTACAGAGATAATCTTCCCCCGACTGCCTCCGAAGGTGGACAGTCGGGCAGCTTCTCAGGGATACTGAAAGGGTTGATCAGGGAAGGATTCCCTGGAACCCTGGTTCTGTGGACCCCCTCTGCCCCTGGGCCGGCATCTATTATTGTTCCCCCTCTGCCTCTGGGGGGAAGTTCACCACGTGCGGCAGGCGCGACTCCCTGTGGTTTGCGGAACCACATCTTTCCACCCTTCTGACCTTTAGGGTATGGTCTAGATGGTGTGGAAAAGTGGACTCCATGGCAGAGAGAGTCTTACCATCTTGCTCGCACCTGGTGAGGGTATTCTTCACCTGAGGTCCAAAAAACTCTGAACCATCAAAGGGAGTGTTGGTGAAGGACGCCTTGAAGGGATCAGCAAAATTACAGAGTCACATCCAGGCTTGACGTCAACGCAACACCTGTGCCCGCGGCCCTACTCGCTCCATCGGCTGCATAAGAGATAAGCCGCATGGAGGAGTTGGCAATGGAATTCAGGGTAGCCAGCTGGGAGTTAATCTTGTCCTGATAACCCGCAGCAGAAGGATCCTGTATGGTTTCACCCAGTTCTTTGAGCAAATCTCTCTGAAGGCGGGTGAAATTACATAAATAGTTCAGTGACAGCATGGCAAAGGTCGCTGAAGCAAATGTCCGCTTACCGTACCTGCCCATAGTCCTGGACTCTTTATTAGGAGGATGAACAGGTACAGAAGGATCAGCTAATTCCTTCTTAGTGGCGGCTGCTACCACCATAGCATCTACCGATACACCTTTGGTCAGAAATGGTTTGTCTACCGGAGCAGAAATAAATTTAGAAGGCCTCCTAGGGGTAGGTTCCATCGATTCAGGAGTTGCCCACGCCTTTCTGGCCACTACTTCCATCAGTGGGTCGAAAGGAGGGGAGACCCAGGAGGTGGAAGGGCGAGACCCAAAAGCGTCAAGGTAAACTGACTCGTCCTCGGAGGGTTTGAGGGTGGACCAATTCCCCCTCTGTTTCAGGATCTCTAGGATGTCTGAAAAGGAGACATCCTCAGAGGGGGATCTCGGGGAACCCTCCGACTCATGCAAGTTGGTGTCCGAAGTGAGAGACTCGGGGGAGTCTGGGTCCGATGCCACTCGCCCCCTCGGAGCCGACGATGGAGTCCCGGCGCCCAGACCTCTCCACGGACGGCACCAATGAAGACGTCGGAGCCAACGACACCTGGGCCGAAGGTGATATTTTCGGCTCCGACGTGGGCAAGGTTCCGGTTCCGACAAACTCCGGCTCCGAGCTCAACTGAAGAGTCAGAGGAGGAATCGAAAGTGGCACCGAGGGAGCCACAGTCTGGTGAGATGGGCTTTGAAGTGTTTGGGCCAGTGCCTGAGATTTGAGTAGTCTACTGACCACCCTCTCAATGTCGTGGTCGGACAGCCTGGAAGACCTGGACGAATGAGTCCTATGACTCTGCTCAGACAGTAAGGGCGATCCTGGAGCCGATCGAACGAACTCTACTGAGGGCGATCTAGAGCGCTTGCGCACTGTTGTCGGCTCAGATACGGGTTTCGGAGCGGGCAAAGTCTTGCTCGCATCGGATCCGACTGGAGCCAATGTCGGAGCACTTTCGGTTCCGCCAGCCGTCGACTCAGAAGCTGGAGCTGAGGGTTTGGCGGGCTTGGACGACTTCCCCGAGCCAGACTTAGACGGGGAGTAATCGGGCTTCAATAAGCCCCTCAAAATTAGCTTATTACAGCGCTCCTGCAGGACTCTGATTAAATCTGTGACAAATGGAACAAGAGTCCTGCAGGTGCAAGGGTCCCAGGCAATAAACGCAAGAAGTGTGACAGTCTGTCAGAGACATCTTCTGACAGCACGAGTCACACTTCTTGAATCCTGAGACTTTAGTGTCTTTGGACATTACAGTGGACACTAATAAGCTAATACAGTCAGCACACACAACTCACACTCAACGTTCACACAAGGGGAGAAGTTAAAGGGCTGACTGGGAGAAACACACACACACACACACACACACACACACACACACACACACACACACACACACACACTAAAAAGGGAAAACTATAGTAAAACTAAAGCCCGAAGGCCCGTTTATAAATTTAACTAAAGGAGGGGGGAACGGCTTAACGAAAAACTGCTAATAAGATTTAAGGTAAGATAATATGAAAAGATAGGGAAAAACTAACCTTAAATTTGAAGAAATCTACACAAAATATTTTTACACTGACCTGAGCCGGTAAAAACGCAACCTCGCAGCGAAGCGGCAAACGAGATCTGGGGAGTTAGCACATGGTATTGTGGGATATAGGGCTGCCTCGAGCCGGTAAAAATAGCTCTCGAGCTATAGTATAGGCCGAGTCGGAGCCGAGGATCGGCTCCAAACCCCATCCAGCAAGAATGAAGACGAGAATGACAACTTAACATTCACCCTTATTATTAAAGTAAAAAAAAAAAAAATACAGGGAGATTACTAGACTGATTAATAGTGTTAATCGACACAACCTTTGTTAAGAAAGAGGGGTTAGTATCCAAGGTAACTTTGTCTTTATGTAAAATAAGATAGGTGCTATTTTCCAAACCTCCCTGAAACTCAGAAACCTTCTTGGCTGAAGTAATAGCCAAGGAAAAGGTTGTTTTCCAGGAAAAGAATTTCAATTCAGCCTTAGCAGCAGGTGCAAAGGGGGTTAAAGTCAAAGCCTGAAGAACTAACTTAAGAGCCCATGGAGGAGTTAGACATGGCTGCTAACTGAACTTCAAAGGTAGAGAAGCTGGCTCCTGAATGAAAAACACCAACCAGGAAATCCAAGACTGCCGAAATGGGCACCATAAGCAGATCAATGTGATGCTGTTGCACCAGAATGGAAAACCTTTTTCACTTACTTTCATAAATTTTTTTCAGGAAGAAGACTTATGAGAAGAAATTATAATCTTCTGGACTGTCTAGCCAACATTAGAACTGGAGAAACCATGTGGTTAGTCACAAACTGTGAAGATCTAGGAGAATTTGACCTGAAGGGTGCGACAGAAGGTCAGGACATGGTTCCAGGGTCCACAGAGGGCAAAATTAGGGGAGACCAAAGGAAAATGAATCAAACTGGTTGAGGCCAAAAAGGGAAATGAGGATCACTTTGGTTTTCAACCTGTATGCATTTCTGAAGAAATAAGGTAATTAGAGGTATAGGAGGAAATACATAAAGTAGACTGGGAGGCAAAGCATGGACTCAAGCATCTCTTGGTGACTGCCCCTGTGGAGGGATCAGGGCAAAGTACCTGCTGCACATGTTGCTGAAGGGGGAGGCAAAAAGGTTGCATGAGGGTTGACCTCATATGAGGAAGATCTGGTTTACCACTGACTGATTCAGAGACCATTCATAAGGCATCAGAACTACCCTGCTGAGCATGTCCACTAACATGTTGTGTCCCCCCAGAATGTGCATCGCAACTAGAAAGCAGTTGGTAGAGAGAACCCATTGCCTCACTCTCATCGTTTCTTGACAAACAGGGAAGGACTTGGTTTCTTTGTTGAGATACCACACAACAGACACATTGTCGGTCTGAATCGCAATTGTCCCCAGAGAAAGAAGGGAGTGGAGGGCTTCCAATGCTAAAAGCACAGCCCTCATCTCTAGGACGCTGATATGCAGATTGATCTATTGGGAAGTCCATGTGAATTGGACTGCAAGTCCCAGATAATGCCCCCCCCCCCCAGCTGGGAAGCATCCTTGGTCAACATGGGGATGGTAAGAATGAAAGGTAGACTCTGACATATTTCTGGGTCATGAAGCCACCAGAAAAAAGAATTTCTGCACACTTGAGACAGTTTCACAATGATTGAGGGAATAATGCAGAAAGGACCACTGAACAGACAATATCCACTGGAGAACTCTCATATAAAAACAAGCTGTTGGTAGTAAGGTAATTATTGCAGCCATAGAACCCAGAACCCTGAGAACCAGACTTGTTGCAGGAACAGGCACCGCTAGCATTTGTTTGATGTGTGTGCACAGGGACAGAATCCTGTCCACTGGAAGAAAAGCCAGAGTTTTGGTTGTGTCCAAGCAGGCTCCTATAAAATCTATCATTTGCACAGGTTGCAATTGCGACTACTGAAGGTTTATGGTGGTCCCCAAGGTAGGGGCTAGTTTTAAGAGAAAATCCCTGGCCTGGATCAGTACATGTCTGGATGGTGCAACTAGGAGCCAGTCGTCTAGCTAAGTAAACATGCAGAATCTCTGCAGTCTAAGGTGAGCTGCAACCAGTGTCATGCATTTGAACACCCTGGGGACTGTGTTGAGATCAAATGGAAGCACAGGAAATTGGTAGTGACTGGCTCCCTGCCTGAAAAGGAGATACCTTTTGGAGCATCTTTTGACCATTTTGATGTGATAGCATGCATCCTTCAGTTCTATCGAGCACATCAAGTCACCCTTTTGCAAAGAGGACTGAACTGTGACCATCCTGGACTTTGTGTGTTTCTCTGATTTGTTCAGGTAATTCATGTCCAGTATGGGCCAGAGATCCCATGTTTTCTTTGGAACTAAAAAGAATATGGAGTAAATCTCTGATTCGTGCTGGTCTGAGGGGACCTTTTGGATGACTCTTTTTGGAGAACGTTGCAATTTCCAAAGTTGCTGCCTCCCTCTGATTGGGTGGAACATTAGGGAGATGCTGTTCTGGTTTTGGGGGGTTAAAAAGGAAATGGGGTAACCTATGGATATGACCCCTTGCACCCATCGATCATGAATGATGGCTAACCAGGCTTCTAGGTCCTCCAGAAAGGGACAATCAAGCAACACCTCAGGGATGCTAAAAGGATTTCTCAGAGGGCGAATCCGGAGATCCTTGATTCAGTGGACTACCCCCGCCCCCAGAACGCAGTCTACCACTGGAATTATTCCGCCCTCTGCCCCTAGTGGAAAAATCTCCATCAGCGTCCTGAAAAGGACCCTGGGATTTTCTGAACCACAACTTATTTCCCTCACATTCTTTTCTGGAAAACGACCTTTGCGGGCTAGAGAAGCAGATTCTGACGGCAGACAGGGCCTTTCCGCCTTTCTTGCTGTGGGAGAGTATGTTAAGAGCAGTCAGTCCAAGAATGAGGAACCATCAAATAGATGCCTTAAAGGGTTTTGAAAACTCACATAGCCGCATCCAGGCATGGTACCAGTGCCCTCAAATGCAGGAGAAACTAACCTCATGGATGCACTGAAAGTGAACTACAGAGTGGCAATACAGGAGGTAAAGGAAATCCATTCCTCCGACATCATGGACTCAAGGCCAGAGCTAGTGTGTTCCTTAAGTAAGTCCCTTTGTAACCTGGTAAAATGGGCAAGGTAATTCAACGCTCTGAGGGCAAAGATGTAAGACAGTTTTTCCAAACCTGTCCATAGCCCTAGACTCCCTATTAGGCTGACGGACAGTAGAGCTTTCCTGGGCAAGCTCTTTCTTGGTGGCTGCCGCCACCACCACCATGGTATCTACTGGAATGCCCTTAGTCTAGTAAGGTCGATATTGGGAGAACTAAGGATCTTGTCTGCTCTTTTCAGAATAAGTTCTGCAGTGTCTGCTACCTTCCATGTCCTTGCAGATACTAGGTTCACACAAGGATCTGTAGGGGAGGACAGCCAGAATGTAGTTGGGCCGGTCCCGAAATCCTCCAAGAACACCCACTCATCTGGGGTGGGATTTGGGGCCTACAAACCACCTCTCTGGCAAAGAATAGTACAGTTGTGTACACTTACCATAAATGTAGATGTTCAAGTGTATTCACTGTTGCAGTCATTACATTTAGGTTATCTGCTTGCAGGTAGCCCTCAGCCGGCCTGCTTATCATAGTCTTGGGTCCTGCGTCGGTTGCTGTCTCTTCTTACATGACATCAGGTAGTCCAGGGGTATAAAGCAGGCAGCCGACACCATTTCATCAATTTTTCTTGCCCCAGATGTCAGGTGCCCCCATAAAGGGATGCAATTAAATACAAGGTTACACCTCTAACAAAAAGCAAATACACCAGAAAGCTTAAATACAGTAAACAAGAAGAGAGGTATAGCCAAAAGAAGTTGGGGCTGGAGGGAGGGTAACCAGGACTGCAACAGTGAATACACTCTAACATCTACATTTATGGTAAATGAACACAACTGTACTAAATTCTTCATGTTTCACTGCTGCAGTCATTACATTTGGGTAGATTCCCAAAGCTAAGGAAGGGAGGAGGCAATTAGAGAGCATTAGGACCAGCTATTAGGCCCTGCAGGACTGCAGTGGCAAAACCAGTTCTGGATTTAGAAAAAATTGGCAAGTGGTAATGCTTGGTGAATGTATGTACAGAACTGCAGGTAGGAGCTTCTGGGATGTCCCTGGTAGGAACATCTCTAAGAAAGGCTGTAGAAGTAGATGCAGCCCTGGTGGAATGTGATCGTATCCCATGTGGGGTAAGTTTTGCATGTGTTTATAGCAGAAATGAATGCAATGGCCTATCCACTTAGAAATGGTTTGCTTTGAAATGGCCTTCCCCTCTGCCCCTGCAGCAAAGGCAACTAGCAGCTGTTCAGTTTTCCTGAGAGTATTAGTCCTGTCTAAATAAAATCTAAGTTGTATGTGCACGTCCAAAGAGTGTAGTATTCGTTCTCCTTTGTTCTGTGGAATAGAAAAGAAGGTTGGCAAATGAACTGACTGATTGAGGGCCACACTGGATACCACCTTGGGCATAAAGGAAGGATTGGTCCTGAGGGACACCCTGTCCGCATGGAAGATGATGAAGGGCTCCACTGCAATGAGGGCCTGTAATTGTGACACTCTTCTTGCTGAAGTGATGGCTAGAAGGAAGGCTGTTCTCCAAGAAAGGAATTTCAACGGTGAGCTTTTCCAATACAAAGTTAAGGTCCCAGGCTGGAGCAAGGGCCCCCTGGATGGTCTTAAATTTTTGGCCTCTCTGAGGAATGGTTTCGGCAGGGGGTGAGAGAAAAAGGCAGGCTCTGTATTATAATGTGGTAAAATGGCAGAGGCATGAATTTTAATAGAAAAGAAAGAAAGGCCCTTGTGAAGCATCTCTGTTAAGTATTGAAGAATATGCAGTAAGCTGAGCAAAGATGTGCCCATTCCCTGACTTTGGCTCCAGGAGCAGCATCTTTTCCACTTTTCAGCATAGGATTTTCTAGTACTAGGCCTCCTTGCCTCCAGGATGACATCCAGCACTTGCTTACTGAGGGATGGTATTGGAGAACTCAGGTAATTAGCCAGGCTGCAAGGTTCAGGGTTTGAAGCTGGGGGTGCAGAATCTGGCCCTTCTGCTGGGACAGCAGGGAAGGGGTCTGAGGCAGGTGCCATGGTTTCAGCAATGACAAACTGCATAAGAGGGGGTGTACCAGTGTTGGCATGGCAGTCTGATGCAATGAGTATTGTCCTTGGTTTGTCCTGTTTGATCTTTAGTAGAACTTTCGAGAGGAGAGGTAGAGGGGGGAAAAGGCATACATTAAGAGGCTTTCCCAGGTGAAGGACAGAGCATCCAATTTCCAAGCTTGTCTGTGGGGAGTCCTTGTGCAGAATTTGTCGAATTGGTAATTCTGAGGGGAGGCAAACAAGTCTATCTCTGGGCTCCCCCATTTGTTTCTCAACATGCTAAATATCTTTGGTTCCAGTTTCCACTCGTGTGGGTCCAAGAGATTTCTGCTTAGATAGTCTGCCAGTGAATTTAGCTTGCCTGGCAGGAACTGAGCTTGTAGGCGCACTTGCTAGCTCAAGAATGTGCTCCACAGAGACATGGCTAGTCTGCAAGAGGGTATGAGTGGGTCCCCCCCTGCTTGTTTATTTACCACATAACGGTGGTGTTGTCTGTCTTTACCAATAATTGTCCAGGAAGAATGTGGTCCTTGAAGGCTGTCAGAGAATTCTGTACAGCTAACATTTCTTTTTGAATAGATATGCAGATGTATCTGACTTTGGTTCCATTTGCCCTGAATGCACTCCCCTGCCAAGTGAGCCCACCATGCATAGTCTGATGCGTCTGTTAGGGTTTGGGCAGCAGGTGGTAGAGTGAATGGCAGTCCCTTGCTGTGGTAGCAGGCCTTTGCCCACCAAAGGAACTCTGTCTTTACACAAGTAATGATAGGAATCATTGTTTCTAGGTCCTGAGAATGTTGACACCATAGGCTTTTTAGATACCATTGGAGTTTCCTCATATGCCATCTTGCATATGGAATTAGCAAGATGCAAGAGGCTATGAACAACAGGGCTTGAAGTATTTTCCTTGCAGACAGCTGGGTCTTTGTGGCCAGTTGTTTGAAGTAGGCTGTCAAATAAACTTGTTTCTCTGGCTTGAGGAAGGCCATCTGGAAGTTGTGTTCAAGCCTGCTCCCAAGAATACAATTTGTTGGCAGGGTACCAGGTGAGATTTCTTTTCATTTATGCTGTACCCCAGTGAGGTTATCAGTTTCTTTACAAATACCAGATGATTTAATAGTATGTCCTGGCTTTCTGCCTGAATTAGACAATCGTCCAGGTATGGGTATATTTGAATATTTCTTTGCCTGCAGAATGCAATGACTGGAGCTAGACACTTTGTGAACACCCTGGGCACAGTAGAGAAGACAAAGGGCAGTGCAGAGAACTGATAGTGCATGTAGCCTTCTCTGAAGCGTAGGTATTTTCTGCAAGATTCCCTTATCAGGATGTGCAGGTAGGCTTCTTTTAAGTCTAATGTTGCCAACCAGGCGTTTTTGCCTAACATGGGAAGCAGCTGATGAGTTAGCATTTTGAATTTTGGGATTACCAAAAAGGTGTTTAGGATAGACAGGTCCATGATAGGACGCCAGGAGTGGTCTTTTATGGGTACCAGGAAAAGTCTTGAGTAAAAACCTTGTCCCCATTCTTCTGCTGGGACAGGTTGAATAGCCTTGATACTTAGAAGAGAAAGAACCTGCTGTTGAGCCTCTGCCCACTGATTTGGGGGTAGGTCTGCCCAATCGTTTGGGGTTGATAATGTGTGGAAGTGGAATCTGTATCCTTGGGAAACTACATTTAAAACCCATTTGTCTTGGGTAATGAGTTCCCAGTTTTTTGCATGCAGGGCAATCTTCCCATTTAAAGGAGCAGTCAGTTGAGCAAGGCTTAGAAGGTTTAAAGTTAAGTCATTGTGATAGTGAGTGAGTGATATAGAGGGGTGTCTTACTACTTCCAGCTTTGGAAGTGGGAGCCCCGCACTGCTTAGGCCTGTGAGTACCTTGAGACTGTAGCCTAGCTGGTCTTTTGTTCCTGGGTTTGGACTGAGAAGGCCTGGACGAGACAGGAAAGGGCCAATTCTTAGAAGGCCACTGCCTACAAAATCTGGGAGGCTGTACTTGCAGGAAATCTTTTACCGTTTGCATAGATTTAGCTTTTTCCTCCATCTTTTTAAGTACTCCTTCTGCTTTGGTGCCAAACAGGCGGTCTTGGTTTAAGGGAGCATCCAATAATTTAGCTTTAACATGATCTAGCAAACTTTGCTCCTTAAGCCAAGCATGCCTTCTAAGAAAAGACCCAGCAGCCCTGCAAGATGCCTCTAAAAAGAGTCAAAACCACATTGCAAAGTATGTTCACCAACTTGTTCAGCAGAATGCATTAAATCATGTAATTCTTTATTTTCAGCACAGTCAGGAATCAACATAATTTTCTGTTTAAGTAATCCAATAATATGCTGCTGAAACTTTAACATATGAAACTGGCAGTTTAAGGCCCTAATGGCCAAAGTAGCAGAAGTGTATATCTTACCCCACCTTGTCCAGGGCCCTGGAATCTCTATCAGAGGGGGTAGGGTTTTTGGCAGTAGTAGCTTAATGCCTTTGGGTCCCTGTGAAATGGTCTCTGGATCCGCAGTAGGATTTTTAAAGAGGAACTTGTGAGAGTCAGGTACTCTGTAATACCGGTCAGGTTTCCTGGGAACTGGAGGTAAAGTGTCTGGGGCCAGGCTAGATTCCAAGAAGGCATCATCTACAATGTCCAGTACAGGAGGGATAGCTAAAGGCCTGTGTTGATGTAGGAGTAAGAATTCCCTAGGCCTCTTTTTGGAGTCAGAGTAATCCTGGCTTTCCCAGCAGAAATGCTCCCTAAGAGTGTACAAATTTTCACCAAAGGAAAAATCTTTTGGAGGGGAAGCAGAGGGTATGGAGTCCTCTGCATCAGAATCCTCATAGGTAGATAAGGTCAAATCCTGGTCATCAGAAGAAACAGAAATTTCAGAATCCAGATCAGAAGAATCAAAAGGAAAATCAGTTCTAGGCCTCTTAGAGGGAGAAGGCTGCCTTCCCCTAATTAGAGTAATAAGGTCTTCAGCCATTCTTATCATTTGTTTTTTAGGCATATGGGTCTGACCATGCGGTTTGGACGTCGGTTTCTAGGCGTGGATCGAGTTTTAGGCCTTGAAGAAGAAGATGACGTCGGTTGATATTCAAGTCAGTAGGCCTGAATACACCCTCAGAAGCTGGTGCCTGCACAGCGGCTCCAGACCCATCCAAGGCAGAGACATCCACAGGTTCCATAGTCGAAAAAGCATCTCGCGGCATACCGGACTCCAAATGGGTCTCAGTAGAGGCCTGTGAATCTCAAGTAGCGGGTATCAGGGGCTGAAAAAGCACCTCACTGAGTAACGGCGAACTGGCGACTAGCTTAATGGAAGCATTGTCGGCAGCTTTGGACCTATGCGGCCTGTCTCTGTCTTTATCTTTATGTTTTTTCGGAATGTCGGTAGTTGGATGGCTTATCGAAGCCATTTCTGGATAATTAAAAAGAGTGCCGAAATAGTTTGATGCAAAAATGAACCAATGACGAATAGTTGGAGGATTGAATAAAGCACAAAACTGACCCCAAGGAACGCCTTGGTCTGAGCCTAAGCAAGGAATGCAGTATGAATGAAAATCTTTATGAGGTATTTGCTTTCCACAAGTAATACAATTGTTAACTTTTACTGACATTGGTTTAGAGCAAGAAAAAGGATCCACAACGGGGTACTTATCTTTTTTGAAGACTTCGGTTCTGAAACTCGAAAATGAAAATTTCAGGAGTCGGACGGCCGGCACTTGCGAACTGCTTCTGCTTTGGGCAACGCACGGCAAGAAAGACTGATGTAATTGCATCGGCTGCATGCTTTATACCCCTGACTACCTGACGTCATGGAAGAAGAGACAGCAACTGACGCAGGACACAAGACTTTGATAATCAGGCCGGCTGATGGCTACCTGCAAGCAGATAACCCAAATGTAATGGCTGCAATAGTGAAACACGAAGAACATCTGTAAAATAGGTCTCCAAATGAGACATCAGCTGGAGATCAGGGGGACCCCCTCCCCTTCATCAAAATCAGTGTCTGTCATGAGAAGTTCCTCTGGAGAATCTTGGTGCCTCTTTCTGCACCTTCCTTTTTGATGAACCTCCTTGGTGGGGTGCTCCAGGGAGGTGTCAGAAGAGACCTGGGCTTTCCTAAGTGGAAGAGACTGGAGGCCCTATGGAACAGGTTGTCCCGGTGGCAGAAGAGAGGTCTTAGACACAGAGTCCAAGATGGGAAGGGGTGGTTCCGAAACTGTCAGTGCCGGAGGTCTCCTAGGGCCAGAGAGGACCCATTCAACCACCTCAAAGGCAGAAAAACTACCAGAGTCTCGAGGAAGAATGCTCTGTTCTGAGGGATCAGGAACAGTTCATCCCCAGTCACCTACAGCCCTCTGCTTCGTGGGGCGAGTTGGCATTGAGCTGTTGAATGCTGAGGCACTGAGGGGAAGTGACAACTCCACGAACATCAGAGTGGAAGTCACTCCCCCCAGACTTGATGTCAACGCTTTAGTTCAGAGATGCACTCAGAACAGAGTGAGTCAAGGAAGCAGTCTGACTCAAAGCAGTAAGGACAATCAGCGCCAACAGACCAACACCTGGGCCGAAGGATCTGGGAGCTCCAAAACAGTAGGCCAGATCGGAGAAGGAGAGATAATCTTACAGGGGGAAGTTCTGCTTGCAGATCCCATAGGGGACAGAGCTGGGAAGACCCCCATCTGGATCTGCATATGGATAAACCTCTTCCTAAATCTGTCCACCTCATTCTCCCACAGGCTCTGAGGGGACTTGATGGACGAGGACATAGAGGAGGGTCTGGAGTGATGCCTGGGTGAAATTACCCTAGGAGACAGGCTAAGTGCCAACAGTTCCAGCCCCAAAGGAACATGGGGCAGAGAGGGAGACATCAGCATTGGATCCAGGGAACTGTGCTCCAAAGGTCTCGGGGCCTTCTTAGGAAGCTTCATCTCAAAAGACAAGGAAGGGTCTGGGAGCCATTTCTTACGGTTACTGGCCTCCTCCAGTTTCTTGGTGGGAGTTTGGGACCCTGATGCAGAAGTAATGGCAAAAAAAAGAAGTGGGATAACACCTCTGAGCACAACACAAGCTTGTTACGTTTATCTGCAAGGGCCCAGGAGAGAAAGGCCTTACACAGAGAACAATCCACCTGAAGGTGGGCAGGGCCCAAACAGCAAATGCAGTCCCTGTGTGCATCAGATACAGGGATCTTATGCTCACCACAAAGTGCATTTCTTAAACCCAATGGGTTTGTCACATTTCTCTGACATGGTAGAGCAGACAAGATGAGAGAGAAGAAGAAATTGTGAAGACCACATGCAGAAGAGAGAGTACACTATAACTTGAGAAAATAACTATTTTTTTTTACACAGTCATAAGAAGGGTAGGAAAAAATAAGAAAGGAATAAAATAGAAGGTGAAAATTCCACTTACAACCTTAGAATGCACTCATGGAGCAAATCTAACCCGATCATGATGCTTTCGCCGAACGCAGCAAAGATCTAGGGTATCTGAGAGGAGCTAGGCAGTACGGGTAGGGTGAGAAGAGCTCTAGCTTGGAATCCTAAGCTTTCTGATGGCCGAGTCAGTTCTGAGCTTGGAACTGAGAACCCAAAGGTTTGATGATGACTGAACAGGCAACACCAGATCTATTCTTAGAGAATGTATGAAAGAAGATTTCCATAAGTTCACGTTAAAACCCAGACAGAGTAGAAGATTTTTTAGTTTCTAAGGACTGTTGAAAATTGGTAAGAGTCTGTAAATACAAGACATTCATCCAAATGTAGGAAAGATGTGAATGCCTTGAAGCCTGCATTAAGCCATTAATGGATCCAAACACATTGAACTGTCTACTGTTCCAGTGATATTTACCAAGAGTAACAACAGAGAACTGACAATGTATGCCAAATAGAAAAAAATCTTAAACCTCTGAAATGTTTGAAAGTGGGAATGTAATGATAGGCATTTTTTAAGTCTAATAACCAGGCAAAAGTTGTAAAGCACACACAAGATAACCAATAAAGGATGTGCGCAATAGAATCCAAAACAGAGAGAGTAAACAGTAGTGCTAAAAAATAACAATGAACACCACACTGAAATAGTAACACATTTCACGTTTAACGCCACAATTAAAGATTTAAAGCATTTTCATCTTAGCAAATTACAGCACTTCATCAGAACACATCCCCCTATGACCACACCTCTCCAATAAACATTCATCATGAACTCATTAAAAACAAGAATTAAACACTGTTAAGTAAACTCCAAAATAAACCCATATTTACAGTATTAAAATTTCAGTTTCCCCATTTCAGTAACAATTTATGATGGAATAAAAATTCAAAAACCACTTGTAAAAATATATTCTTATAAAATTTTAAAATACAATGTTATATAGCAATAGCTGGTTATTTCTTTTGCTTTGCGGCTCAGAAGTCATTAGCACGGAGCAAGAGAAAGGCAGTCAGCCTTTAACTGGAAAACTACATGACGCTGATTTTGAAGAACTTGCAGCAGATGTGAACGTTATGAAAACTGAGCTCACACATCTTACTGAACTTTTCTCTCAACAGCCCATCATTAGCCAGAATGTGGATGAAGGATTCACTGAGTGTTTCACGGACATTGAATGCAAAAAACACTTCCTGCAATTCATCTATTGCAGAGACAACTGGAGGCTGAAGGGACAATATAGCAGGTTTAGAAAATGTCAGAGTTATGAATTCTTTAATAAAAGGATGACCGCACTAGTACGAGGACTACTACAGGCACTGTTAATTCTTTGTCCATTTCCATGAACCATGGGAATGGTGGAGGAAGCCGTTTCGATTTGGCAACTTGGCTTTCAAAAAATATTCCTTGTTGATGAAAAACATTACATACAGGAGGGAACATTACCAGACAATGATAATTTAAATATGGAAAATATAACTAAAGCTTTAGGAGAAAAAAATGTTTAGATTAAAAAGTCTTCAATGAGACAAAAAGCACAGTTTTGTACCTACCATAAATGTAGATGTTCGAGTGCTAATACAGCTGCAGTAATCAGATATGGGTTCTCTGCCGTCAGGCGGGTCCTCGGTCGGCCGAATTCCAAAGTCTTGGTCCGGCGTCGGTTGTAGTCGCCTTCTTCCCTGACGTCAGTGCGACAGGGGTATATAAGTAACAGCCGACACCATGTTCTCCAGTCTTTCTTGCCCCAGATGTCAGGTGCCCCCAAAAGGAAGGCAATAGATAAATTTTATATATATATATATATATATATATATATATATATATATATATATATATATATGATATATACAAGCAATGCAATGTTATCAAAAAAGAGCAGTTGCAAGCAAATACACCATATGAGGATAACCCAAAATAAGTTGTATGAGGAGGTGTTAGCCACTAGTCCTATACCTAGAGGGGAAGGAGGGAGGAATGTACTGCAGCTGTATTAGCACTCGAACATCTACATTTATGGTAAGTACAAAACTGTACTATGTTCATCGTGCATACAGCTGCAGTAATCACATATGGGTAGAATCCCAAAGCTACGCACAGGGTGGTAGGCACTAGGTAGAACTGGGGTGAGCCAGAATGCCCTGCAACACAGCAGTAGCAAAGCCTGCTCTAGTTTTGGAATATAAAGGCAGGTGGTAGTGTCTTGTGAAGGTATGTACAGAACTCCAAGTGGCTGCCTCCAAGATATCTTTGGTAGGAACTCCTCTGAGGAAGGCTGTACAGGTAGCTGTGGCCCTGGTGGAGTGTGGTCTGATGCCTACAGGGACAGATTTCCCATGATAGGAGTAACAAAATCGTATGCAGTGGCCTATCCATTTAGAGATTGTCTGTTTGGTAACAGACTTCCCTTGAGCTCCTACAGCATAAGACACAAAAAGTTGTTGTGATTTCCTGAAAGGCTTTGTTCTGTCCAAATAGTAACGTAGCTGTCTATGGATGTCTAAGGAATGTAGCAGCCTTTCTCCTTTGTTTTGAGGATTAGGGTAAAAGGTAGGTAAGTGTATGGCTTGATTTAAAGCTACCCTGGATACCACTTTAGGCATAAATGACGGGTTGGTTCGAAGGGAAACCCTGTCCTGATGGAAGATAAGAAAGGGCTGAACAGCCATGAGGGCTTGTAGTTCCGAAACCCTACGAGCTGAGGTAATGGCCAGAAGGAAAGCTGTTTTCCAGGACAAACATTGCAAATCTGTTGAGACAGCTGGTTCAAAGGGAGGCAATGTTAATTTTTCTGGAATGTAATTAAGATCCCAGGCTGGCACTGGTTGTTTCCTTGGTGGTCTTATATTCTTAGCCCCTCTGAGGAATTGTCTTAAAAGTGGGTGAGAGAATAACGGTGGATCCGTGTTGAAATCTGCAGAAATGGCTGAGGCATGGATTTTTATGGAGGAAAATGAAAGTCCACTGTTCAGCAGCTCAGCAAGATACTGTAATACCTGAGGCAAATTCAGTTTTCTAGGGTCCTGGCCTTTTTTCTCATTCCAAGAGCAAAACCGTTTCCATTTTGTGGAGTAAGTCTTCCTAGTAGATGGCCTTCTGGCCTCCAGAATGACATCCTGAACCTCTTTGGAGAGTAGGGTCTGCTGGGGTGTTAAGGAATTTTCCATGCAGCAAGATTGAGTGTTTTCAGCTGACTGTGAAGAGATTTGTAGCTGTGCTGAGTTAGCAGAAGAGGCATTAGAGGTAGAGGCCAGGGAAGAGTATGTGTTAGGCTCCTTAGGAGTGGGTACCAGTGCTGTCTTGGCCAGTCTGGAGCAATCAGTATCATCTTTGGTCTGTCTGTTCTTGCTTTCAAGAGCACCTTGGGTAGAAGAGGCAGAGGTGGGAAAGCGTACACTGTCCATGCTGTCCAACTGAATGAAAGGGCGTCCACCCCTCCAGGCCTTTGGATGAAAAGTCCTTTAACAAAACTTTTCCAGTTGATGGTTCCTGTGGGAGGCGGAGAGATCTATGTCTGGCCTTCCCCATGCTTGGATTATCTTTGTAAACACCTGTGGATGCAGCTTCCATTCGTGTGGATCTGTCATATTTCTGCTTAGATTGTCTGCCAGCGTGTTTTCCAAACCTGGCAAGTACTGTGCTTGAAGTTTGATTTGCTATTCCAGAGCCAAGTTCCAAAGTGTCATGGCTAGTCTGCACAGGGGATATGAATGTGTTCCTCCTTGTTTGTTTATGTACCACATTACTGTGGTGTTGTCTGTTTTTATCAATAATTGCCCTGGATGCAGGAGGTCCTTGAATGCTGTAATTGCATTTATTACTGCTAGCATTATCTTTTTGATTGATGTGAAGGTGCTTTTCCTTTTGGGACCATTTGCCCTGAATGCACCTGCCTGTCATGTGCACCCCCTAGGCGTAATCTGAGGCGTCTGTTGTGATGACTTGATTTGCTTGAGGCTTGCAGAATGGGAGACCTGTGTTTGTTTGACATGCTTGGGCCCACCATTGAAATTCCTTTTGCAAACATGGAATTATTGGTATCATTGTTTCCAAATTGTGGCTGTGTTGAGACCATAGGCTTTTTAGGTACCATTGAATTTTTCTCATATGCAACTTTGCACATGGGATTAAAAGAATGCAAGATGCCATGAAGCCCAGAGCCTGCAGGATTTTCCTTGCAGTAAGCCTGGTACAATTTGCTAGTGTTTTGAAGTACTGAGTTAGTTGCCCTTGTTTTTTCTGGCGTGAGATAGGCCATCTGGGTGTTTGTGTCCAAGTTGGCACCCAGGAAAGTTATTTTCTGAGATGGTATTAGCCTGGTTTTCTCTTTGTTGATTGTGTATCCCCAAGAATTCAGTAACCGTGTTGCATAAGCCAGATGTTCCAGAAGAGTGTGCTTGCTGTCCGCTTGGATCAGGCAGTCGTCCAAATAAGGGTAAATTTGTATCCCTTGAAGTCTGCAGTAGGCAATTACTGATGCCAGGCATTTCGTGAATACTCTGGGCGCAATAGATAAGCCAAAGGGCAATGCAGAGAATTGATAGTGGATTGAACCTGCAAGAAATCTGAGGTATCTTCTGCAGCTTTGTCTGACTGGGACATGCAGGTATGCCTCCTTGAGGTCCAATGTTACCAGCCAAAACCCCTTACCCAGCATGGGAAGAAGCTGCTGTAATGTGAGCATCTTGAATTTTGGTACGAGTAGAAATGTATTTAGGATGGATAAGTCCAAAATGGGTCTCCAGTCGGTTCCTTTTCTTGGTACCAGGAAAAGTCTGGAATAAAAACCTTGGCCTTGTTCATTTGTCGGAACCTCTTGAATGGCTTTCATGTCCATGAGTTTTGTAATTTGTATTTGTGCCTCTGCCCTTTGATTGTGTGGCAGGTTTGGCATGCCTCTCATTTTTGGAAGAGTGTGAAAATGAAATCTGTAGCCTCTGTTTATTATGTCCAGGATCCATTTGTCTGTTGTGATAATATGCCAATTTCCTGAAAATAGTGCCAGCTTTCCTCCCAAGGGAGCTGCCAGCTGAGATTTGCTTGGCATGAAAAGGGGAAAGTCATTGGGTTTGCTTTCTGTATTATTGTGCACCGTCTTCGCCACCTCTTGGTGCTTGAGTTGGCCATTGCCTGCCTCTATATGATCCTTGAGATTGTCCTCTGCCCCTTGAGCGCCTGTATCTGCCTCTTTGGGGTTTATCTGTGGCTGGAAAGGACCAGTTTTTTGTAGGCCAATTTCAACTAAAACGAGGTGGCTGTACCTGTAGAAAAGCCTTGACAGTTTGCATAGATTTAGCTTTTTCTTCCATTTTCCGTAGTATCTCCTCAGCATTAGTACCAAATAGCACATCCTTTTGTAAAGGAGCATCTAGTAGTTTAGCTTTAGCATGATCAGGCAAGCTTTGTTCTCTAAGCCAGGCATGTCTACGAATGACTGCTCCTGTAGCAGCAGCTCTAGTAGAGGCCTCTAAGGCATCATAACCACATTGTAAGGTGTGTTTACCCACTTGTTCTGCACTATGTATCATATCCTGCAATTCCTTCAAATCTGGTTGTTCAGGTTGAGATATCTTGTTCCTTAATTGAGATAACAGAAACTGCTGATATTTAAGCATATGGAACTGACAATTTAAGGCCCTCATGGCTAGGGTGGTCGAGGTGTATACCTTTTCCCCCCACCTTTCTAAGGATCTAGATTCCCTTTTGGAAGGTAGTGGGTTCTTGGCAGTAGAGGCCTTCATTCCCTTGGGGCCTTGAGAAATGGTCTCAGGGTCAGCATTATGGCTTTTGAAAAGAAATAGGTGAGAGTTCGGGACTCTGTAATACCTATCAGGTTTGACTGGTGCAGGAGGCAGGGAATCCGGATTGAGACAAGCCTCCGAGTAAACATCATCAAGTATGTCCAGGACAGGAGGAACAGCCAGAGGTCTGTGTTGAGGTAACAAAAGAAATTCCCTAAGCCTTTTCTTGGAATCAGAAAAGTCTTGGCCTTCCCAATTGAAGTGCTCCCTCAAGGTGTGCAAGGTTTCCCCAAAAGAAAAATCCTCTGGGGGAGATACAGAAGGAATGGACTGTTCTGCATCAGAATCTTCATAAGGGTAGTACGAGTGTTCCTCCACATCAGAATGTTCTGAGAAAATGGAGCCCTGTTCAGAAGAGGGAGAGTCTTCCTCCACTCTGTGTCTCTTGTCTGGAGGGGGTTGGGAACCCCTGATATAGGAAATTAAATCCTCAGCCATTTTAAGCATCTGCTTTTTAGGCATGAGGCCTGGGGATGGGCCCTGTGCAACAGGCCTCTTGGGATGCATGGCTGATTTGGACTTAGTGAAGGCCTTAATGGAAAAGGAAGAAGAGGGTCTAAATACACCCTGGGTGGAAGTGGACCTGTCCACATTAGGAGGCTCAACACTCACAGTGGTTTTGGTGGTTGTAGTCTGAGTTAGGGCCGAGGTACCAGCGGTCTAGGGTACAAAAGACACCGCCAATGAAGTGTCGTCGGTAGTCAGGGACTGCATAGGCGTCTCGCTGAGAACAGGACCACGTGCAGCCGGTTTTGGCGTGGTGTCGGTGGAGACCGTGGACTTCGCGTGTCGGTCCTTGTCCTTTCGTTTTTTGGACAAAACGATAGTCGGAGTATCCAACGACATTTTATAATCAAAGGCTTTACCAAAATAATGTTGGGCGAACTCCGCCCGACGCTTAATAGTGCGTTTATTGAAAGTAGCACAAAAGCGACAGCCCGAGACGTCGTGGTCTGGGCCTAAACAAGGTATGCAGAGGGAATGGAAATCCTTATGCGGTATTTGCTTCCCACAAGAAATACAATTGTTAACTTTGTCTGACATCGGTCTGAGGCAAGAAAAGTTTCCCCAACGGGGTACTTAGCTTTAAAGAAGACTTCGGTTTCCAATGTTTCGTAAATTCAGGAGCTGGCCGACGGGCACTTGCGAACTGCTTCTGCTTCGGGCACCGCGCGGCAAAAAAAGACTGGAGAACATGGCGTCGGCTGTTACTTATATACCCCTGTCGCACTGACGTCAGGGAAGAAGGCAACAACAACCGACGCCGGACCAAGACTTTGAAATTCAGCTGACCGAGGACCCGCCTGATGGCAGAGAACCCATATGTGATTATTGCAGCTGTATGCACGATGAACATCGTATGGTAATGCTTAAAGTTGAAACTGGTTTCACAAGGGTTACGAGTTTGTAAGTTCCTTAATGGAATGGACAAGAAAAGTAAATCTTATGATGAATTTATTGCTTTAAGGTTTTTAGTTAATAGATTTAATAATCAAAGATTTTTTATTTTATTTCTTGTATTTTGTAGGAAAATGAATTTAGTAAATAAAAAAATGGGGGATAATTTGTTGTTTGAAAACTATGACATGATGTATAAAAAAACATGCATAAAAAATGTCAAGTTATCATTAGTAGAAAGACCAAAAGGATTCAAAGGGACACAATACAATACGAGGCTTATGGGACCAAGACGAACAAAATGAAAAATAAAAGGTGTGGGAGATGAGGTATGTACAACCCATACAGATAATCAAAATTTTAATTATGATGAATTTAATGAATTTATGGCTGACAGTGATTTGCAAGCTAGCAAAGCATCTGAGGTATCTATAAATTTGAATGACCCCTTCAGCATTTCCCCCTCTCAGACACTCCCAGCACTTAGAGAAACAAAAAGGGAAGCTGACTACTCAGTACCTCCTCTCTAATAGGCAGAAAGATTACAGGAATGTGAATCAGCACTCGAGAGGGAGAGGGAGGGAAAGACCAATGAGAATTGCTAAAACATACAATTGAAAAGTACTGTTTTTACACACACGTTTAACAGTTTTAAATATAGTAATATGATCATTAGTTTAAGAACATTTTTCTTTACTTCAAAGGGGTTCCAGTCTTGTATCCTACTCAACCATTAGACGTAGTTGACACTTTACTTGAATTAAAATTTTTTTAATAGGAAATTAAATGTACCTTTTCAGTACAATAATGAGGACATTATGTAAAGGAGTGGTTGGATTTAAAAGGGAAATTATTTACACTATGGTTCATTCAAGCATTTAAAAAAGCTTGTGAAGCAAGCATACAGAAATTAGTACTTAATAAAAGAAAAGCTTAAAATAGATTCAACTTGACTTCCATGATTGCTGCAAACTGATCAACAGTGTAACTTCATCTCACTCAGTATGAAAACAGAAACTGAGAAAAATAAGTTCTATTGAAAAGGGTGAATTCAGTTACTGGCTAGTAAATATTTACTGTGTGGATTCTAGCAAAGAAGAAATTTAGTACACCTGAAAGAAAATTAACCAGAAAAGGTAATGAGAAAGCTATGGGAAGGATTCTGCAACTTTTCAGCAAAAAGCAGTTCAAGCTTAATCTTTTTTTCAAGAGATGGCTCCAGGAAATATAGAGGGTAAATTAAATCACATGTACTTGGATATGATTAAAATAAATTAAACACTGAAGGAGTATCAATACAAATAAAAGCCAGGAAAAAAAAATAAAAGAAGCTTTAACCACCCATTCAAATGAACTGATAAAACTGCAAAAGTCAAAGGTTGATATGAAGAAAAACTGGCTGAATATAAGTTTTCTGAAGATTTTCTGCTATAACAGAAAAACTGGAAGGAACAGACTGCATTCATTTTATAAAAGCATAAATATGCAACTTGTCTGATGTTCCACAGCAGAGTTTATTTGAAAGGACATATCGAGAGTATGTTCCAAAGCTGGTCATGAGAAGGTATCCAAGACCTGTATTAGTAAAGATGCAATCATACCAGCAGAAACAGTTGATTCTCACAAAATTTTGGCAGAAGAGCAAAGTATTAAAAATTGGAGAGAGCAGTGTTTGCAGAAAGTACAGTTTTGTACCTACCATAAATGTAGATGTCCGATAGATATGCAACTGCAGTCATAACATATGGGTTGTCCTGCCTCAGGCAGCCCTCGGTCGGCCGAATTCCAAAGTCTGGGTCCGGCGTCGGCTGGTGTCACCTCCTCTCCGACGTCACAACGGCTGGAGTATAAAGGCATCGGCCAACGCCATCTTCTTCAGGGTTTCTTGCCCCAGATGCCAGGTGCCCTCCTAGGAAGGCTAAATTTGGTGAATGGATAAAACAATTCCAGACATGCACAACAGTAATAAACAGATACACCATAGGAGATACCCCAGCTAAAAGGAACAGGGGGAATGGACCCATAAGGAAAGAAAAGAGGGGAAGGAGGGAGGGAAAATCCGACTGCAGTTGCATATCTATCGAACATCTACATTTATGGTAGGTACAAAACTGCACTATGTCCTTCAAGAATGCAACTGCAGTCATAACATATGGGTTGAATACCATAGCCAAGCTGGGGGTGGATGGAGCTAAGAAAAAGATGGTGTAGCTAAAATGCCCTGCAGGACTGCCGAAGCAAAGCCTGCTCAGGATCTGGAGTATAAAGGCAGGTTGTAGTGTTTGGTAAATGTATGCACGGAGCTCCATGTAGCAGCCTCTAGAATGTCCTTTGTAGCCACTCCTCTTAGGAAAGCTGTGGATGTGGCTATAGCTCTGGCGGAATGTGGCCTAATATTGGCTGGCACACTTTTTCCATGGTAAGAATAGCAGAATCTGATGCAGTGTCCAATCCATTTTTAAATTGTTTGCTTGGAGATTGCTTTTCCTTGTATTCCAGCAGCATAGGCTACAAACAGCTGGTCAGACTTTCTGGTGGCCTTAGTTCTGCCCAAGTAGTAGCGTAGTTGCCTGTGTATGTCCAAGGTATGCAGCAGTCTTTCCCCTCTATTTTGAGGATTGGGGAAGAAAGTAGGAAGGTGAATAGCTTGATTTAGAGACACCCTGGAAATTACCTTTGGCATGAAAGAAGGGTTTGTTCTTAGAGAGACTCTGTCCTGATGAAAAATGAGGAAAGGAGGTACTGCCATGAGTGCCTGTATCTCCGAGACTCTTCTTGCTGATGTGACTGCCAATAGAAAAAACGTTTTCCATGATAGAAATTGCATCTCTGAGGTTGCTGCTGGCTCAAAGGGAGGAAGAGATAATTTTTCCAATACAAAATTGAGGTCCCATGCAGGTACTGGTTGTTTTCTGGGAGGCTTGATATTCTTTATCCCTCTCAGGAACTGTCTTAGCAAAGGATGTGAGAACACTGGTGGATCACAATTGTATCTTGCTGAGATTGCTGAGGCATGAATCTTTACGGAAGAATATGAGAGTCCAGAATGAAACATTTCTGCCAAGTATTCCAATATCTGAGGTATACTCAGTACTGTTGTATCCTGACCCCTGTTGGCAGCCCAGATGCTGAATCTCTTCCACTTGGCTGAATAGGTTTTTCTGGTGGACGGTCTGTGTGCTTCCAATAAGATGTCCTGAACTGCCTTGGAAAGAGTGAAAGCGGAAAGAGTTAAGGTAACCTCCAGGCTGTCAGATGTAATGTTTTCAGGTTTTGGTGAACAGTCCTGTAGTTGTGTTGTGTTAGGAGCAGGGGCCATAGGGGCAGAGGCCACGGTTTGGTCCGAGTTATGCTCAACAGCAATGGGTACCAGTGTTGCTTTGGCCAGTCTGGAGCTATCAAAATGCCTGTTGGTTGTTCTGCTTTGATCTTCAGGATCACCTTGGTCAACAGTGGCAGAGGAGGAAATGCATAAATTTTTAGGGAATTCCAGCTTAAGGAGAGAGCATCCGTTGTCCAGGCTAGAGCATAGTGGGTCCTGGTACAGAACTTTTCCAGGTGATGATTCGTGTGAGACGCAAAGAGATCTATGTCCGGTCTTCCCCATGTCTTTGTTATTTGTGAGAAAATGTGGGGATGCAGCATCCATTCCTGTGGATCCAAGAAATTTCTGCTCAGCTTGTCCGCCAGTACACTGTCCTTGCCTGGCACAAACTGGGATTGCAGGTGTATCTTCAGACTCAGTGCTTTTTCCTAGAGAATCATTGTTAGTCTGCAGAGGGGGTATGAATGAGTCCCTCCCTGCTTGTTTATATACCACATGACAGTGGTGTTGTCTGTCCTTATTAGTAAATGTCCTTGTTGCAGTGATTTTTCGAAACTCTCGATTGCAAGTATCACTGCCAACATCTCTTTTTGGTTTATGTGAAGATGTCTTTCCTTTGGTGTCCATTGACCTTGAACGCATCTGCCCTCCATGTGCGCCCCCCATCCATGATCTGAGGCGTCTGTTGTAATTATTTGACCTGCTTGAGGTCTGTTGAAAGACATGCCTTTGTTTAATTGACTTGCTTGAGCCCACCACAAGAATTATTTTTCCAGACATGGAATAAGTGGGATTACGTCCTCTAGGCTTTGGCTGTGTTGGGACCATAAGCTTTTCAAATACCATTGCAGCTTTCTCATATGAAGTCTTGCCAAAGGTATCAGAAGAATGCATGATGCCATGAATCCCAGGGCCTGCAGGAGTTTCCTTGCAGTCAGCTGGGAGAGTTGTGCTAGGCCTTTGAAGTACTCTGGTAACTGCTGTTGTTTTTCCTCTGTGAGGTAGGCCATTTGTGTTTGTGTGTCCAGTTTGGCTCCTAGGAAAATAATCTGTTGGGATGGCAGTAGTCTTGATTTTTGAATGTTGACTGTGTATCCCAAGGCCTGTAGTAACTGCATGACATAGTCCAAGTTTTTTATTAAGGTTTGTTTGTTGTCTGCTTGTATGAGGCAGTCCAGGTAGGGGTATATTTGAATTCCCTGGAGTCTGCAGTGTGCCACTACTGATGCCAGGCATTTCGTGAACACTCTGGGCGCAGTAGATAAGCCAAACGGCAATGCTGAGAATCGATAATGCTCTGTCCCTGCAAGAAATCTGAGGTATCTTCTGCAGCTTTGTCGGATTGGGACATGCAGGTATGCCTCCTTGAGGTCCAGAGTGACCAGCCAAGACCCCTTGCCCAGCATGGGAAGGAGCTGCTGTAACGTCAGCATTTTGAACTTTGGCACAATGAGAAAGGTAATTAGAGTAGACAAGTCCAGTATAGGCCTCCATTTGTTTTCCTTTCTTGGAACAAGGAACAGTCTTGAATAAAATCCCTGGCCTTGTTCCTGAGGAGGTACCTTTTCTATTGCTTTTATACTTAATAGCTTTGAAACTTGAATGAGTGCCTCTGCCCTTTGATGGTGTGGCAGGTTTGGCATGCCTTGTCTTGTAGGTAAAGTATGGAAGTGGAATCTGTAACCCTTGTCTATTAAATCCAGAATCCAGCTGTCCTTGGTTAAGATATGCCAGTTTTTTGAGAATAAGGATAATTTTCCGCCCAAGGGTACTTCTCTCTGAGCCCTTGTACGCGGTATGAAAGTCAAGTCATTGTGATTGTCCTTGTGGTGCAGCTGGACTGGCTGCAGCACTTCTTTGATTTGTAGGTTGCCATTGGCAACCCCTGTAGGAGCCTCGGTATTGCCCTCGACCTCGGCCATGCCTGTTCTTTCCCCTTTGAAACTTGTCCGAGTCTGGGAAGGACCAATTCTTTGAAGGCCAGTTTCTACTGAATCTGGGTGGCTGAACCTGGAGGAAATCCTTGACTGTCTGTACTGACTTAGCTTTTTCCTCAATGGACTTCAACACATCTTGTGCATTAGCGCCAAAAAGCTTCTGTTTTTCCAGAGGTGCATCAAGTAACTTTACTTTGACATGGTCTGGCAGTGGCTGATCTTTTAACCAAGCATGTCTACGCATCACAGCCCCAGTCATAGCTGCCCTACATGAAGCCTCCAATGCATCATAACCACACTGAAGAAAATGATTGTTAACCTGCTGAGTGTTATGTATGTGATCCTGCAATGCCTTTCTATCAATAGGCTCAGGAGAGGCTAACTTTTTCTGTAAATCATCCAGTAAAAAATCCTGGTACCTTTAACATATGAAAAAGGCAGTTAAGTGACCTCATGGCTAGGGTGGTAGAGGTATAAACTTTTTTACCCCATCTCTCCATAGACCTAGCTTCCCTATCCGCTGGCAAAGGATTCTTGGCAGTGGAGGTAGCCACTCCCTTGGGACTCTGTGAAATAGTTTCTAAATCCACGGAGTGGGCCTGAAAGAGATGTTTGTGAGTGTCAGGGACTCTGTAATATCTGTCTGGCTTGACAGGAACAGGGGGGAGAGAATCAGGGTTAGCACTGGAGTCGGAGAAAACATCATCCAAAACATCCATCACAGGAGGAATAGCTAAAGGTCTGTGCTGGGGAAGCTTTAGGAAGGTACGGAGCCTTTTCCTGGAATCAGAGAATTCCTGACCCTGCCATTGGAAATGTTCCCTCATTGAGTGCAGGACTTCACCAAACGAGAAATCCTCTGGAGGAGAGGCAGAGGGAATTGATTCCTCAGCATCAGAGTCCTCATAAGCCTGAAAGGATTCTTCTTGAATATCTGAATGCTCAGAATCCCCAGAGGCCTCATCTGAAGAGAGGTTTTCAGTCTGCTCAGTTCTAGGCCTTTTCTCTGCAGGAGGCTGAGAACCTCTGTCTGGGTGAGGCTGAGATCCCCTGATAAAGGAAATAAGGTCTGCAGCAAGAGACATTATCTGTTTATCAGAGGAGGGGGCCTGGACAGCAGGTTTAGGATGGGCCTTGGCCTGGCTGGCGGCCTTAGCATGTGCAAAGGCCTTGATGGACATAGATACATGAGGCCTAGCAGCCCCACGTGCAGGAGTGACCTTGTCCACCGGAATGGTGTCGGGTAAATCAAGAACTTCGGTTTCCGGAGGAAAATCAACAACCGGCACCGGAGAGGTCTCAAGGACCGAAGGACGAGTTAACACTGTGTCGTCAGCCTGGAGCGGTTGAATTACCGCTTCCGCAGGGACCGAAGCACTAGCGAAGGGTCTAGGAGTAGTATCGGTAGAGGACGTGGGCCGAGGATTCCGGTCCCGGTCCTTCCATTTTTTTGGAAGATTGAGCTGTCGGTTGATCCGACGGCATGATATACGCAAAGGATTCGCCGAAAAAGTCTTCAGCAAATTCTGCCCGGCGCCTGAGAGTGCGCTTATTAAAGCAAGCACAGGCAGCACAGGCCAAGACGTCGTGGTCTGGGCCCAGGCAAGGAAGACAGTAAGAATGGAAGTCCTTATGAGGTATTTGTTTACCACAAGACAAACAATTATTAACTTTCTCAATTTGTTCTGACATCGGCTGAGGCAAGAAAAAATGTTCCCCAACGGGGTACTTAGCTTTTAGATGACTTCGGTACTGAAAACACAGGAGCTGACCGACTGGCACTTGGGAACTGCTTCTGCTTCGGGCACCGCGCGGTAAGAAAGACTGAAGAAGATGGTGTCGGCCGATGCCTTTATACTCCAGCCGTTGTGACGTCGGAGAGGAGGCGACACCAGCCGACACCGGACCCAGACTTTGGAATTCGGCCGACCGAGGGCTGCCTGAGGCAGGACAACCCATATGTTATGACTGCAGTTGCATTCTTGAAGGACGTCATGATTACATTAAAGTAAACAAACACTTTTTTTTAGTTGAAAAATATAGGTCTTATTTATTTAATGTTTATTTACCGGGCAGTCCAACTGGGTGAGTAAAGTACAGTTGTGTACCTACCATAAGATGTAGATGTTCGAGTGTATTCACTGTTGTAGTCATTACACTTGGGTTACCCTGCTGGCAGGCTACCCACAGTCGGCCTGAATTCCAAAGTCCTGGTCCGGCGTCGGTTGCTGCCTCCTCTTCCCTGACGTCAGTGCGCCAGGGGTATATAAGATGCAGCCGACGCCATTTTCTTCAGTTTTTCTTGCCCCAGATGTCAGGTACCCCCAAGAAGGTAAGCAATACATTTTGCTTATAAAAAACATACAGTAAAATAAATAATACCTTAATCTACAAGCAAATACACCACATAGGTTGTATAGGATACAGAAGTATAGATAAGTCCCAGCAAAGAAAGGGGGATGGTGGGTGGGTAACCTGGACTGCAACAGTGAATGCACTCGAACATCTACATTTATGGTAGGTACACAACTGTACTATGTTCATCGTGTTTCACTGTTGCAGCCATTACACTTGGGTTGAATCCCAAAGCTGAGGTTGGGCGGCTCGGTCTAAATAGGATTAGGAGTGGCTATGAGGCCCTGCAGAACTGCAGTGGCAAAGCCTGTCCTGGATTTAGAGTAAAGAGGTAGCTGATAGTGCTTGGTAAAAGTGTGCACTGAAATCCCAAGTTGCAGCCTCCAAAATTTCCTTGGTTGGTACTCCTCTGAGAAAGGCTGCAGATGTGGCTGCTGTCCTGGTAGAATGTGGCCTAATATTCTTAGGCACTAATTTGCCATGCTGTGCATAGCAGAAACGAATGCAGTGTCCTATCCCATTTTGAAATAGTCTGCTTTGAAATAGCCTTTCCTTGTGATCCTGTAGCATATGCCACAAAATGTTGCTCAGTTTTTCTGAAAGCTTTTGTTTTGTCCAAGTAGAAGTGCAGCTGCCTGTGTATGTCCAAAGAGTGCAGAAGTCTCTCCTCTTTATTCTGGAGATTGGGATAAAAAGTTGGCAAATGAATGGTTTGGTTAAGAGCCACACTGGATACTACCTTTGGCATAAATGTTGGGTTTGTCCTTAGAGAAACCCTGTCCGAATGAAAAACAATAAATGGTCCCACAGCCACTAATGCCTGTAGCTCCGAGACTCTTCTTGCTGAAGTTATTGCTAGGAGCAGAGCTGTTTTCCATGATAAGAATTTTATCTCAGCTGCATTGGCTGGCTTAAAAGGAGGCAGTGTGAGCTTTTCAAAGACAAAGTTGAGGTCCCATGTAGGTATCTGTGATCTCCTTGGGGGTCTTATGTTTTTGGCCCCTCTGAGGTACTGTCTTAGCAGTGGATGTGAGAAAATAGGAGGTTCTGTATTGTAAAGAGCTGAAATGGCGGAGGGATGAATCTAAATTGATGAGAACGATAGGCCTTTGTCCAGCATCTCAGTTAGATATTGTAAAATCTGAGGAATATTTGGAACAAGCAGTTCAAGTCCTTATGCCTGATTCCAAGCACAGAATCGCTTCCTTTTTTTCTGCATAAGATTTCCTAGTGCTAGGTCTCCTGGCTTACAAAATGACATCCATAACTGCTTTAGAGAGAGGTGTGTTTTGAGTGGTTATATTATTTGCCATGCAGCCAGATTTAAGGTTCTGAGTTGGCTGTGCAGGATCCGACTGTTTTGTTGGGTCAGCAGATGAGGAATTTGAGGTAAAGTCCAGGCTGGGCCTTGAGACAAGCTCTTCAGGATTGGGTACCAGTACTGGCATGGCCAGTCTGGGGCAATCAGAATCATTTTTTCATCTTGTCTGACTTTTAGGAGTACCTTGGGGAGGACAGGCAGTGATGGAAAGGCATGAACTGTTAGGGTTTTCCAGCTGAATGATAAAGCATCCACCTTCCATGCTTGTGAGTGATAAGTCCTTGTGCAGAATCTCTGAAGTTGGCAGTTGTGAGGGGAGGCAAATAAATCTATGTCTGGGCATCCCCATTTCCTTGTTATCATGCTGAAGACTTGTGGATCTAGTTTCCACTCATTAGGGTCCATGAGGTTTCTGCTTAGTTCGTCTGCCAGAGTATTTTTCTTTCCTGGCAGGAATTGTGCCTGCAGATGTACTTGATAGGTCAGTGCTGTGCTCCGCAAAGTCATGGCTTGCCTGCAGAGGGGGTAGGAATGTGTGCCCCCTTGCTTATGTACCACATGACTGTAGTATTGTCAGTCTTTAGCAATAGTTGTCCTGGATGTAGTAGATCCTTGAAGGCGGTCAGGGCATTCTGTATAGCTAGCATCTCTTTTTGATTGATATGAAGATGCATTTGACCTGCGGCCCACGTGCCCGGAATACATTTTCCCACCATGTGTGCCCCCCAGGCATAATCCGATGCATCTGTTGTTAGTGTCTGCCTGGGTGTGGGTAAAGTGAAAGGCTGTCCCTTGTGGTGACAGGCCAGTGCCCACCATCGAAACTCTTGTTGCAGGCAGAGAATGACAGTTATTACTGTTTCCAGGCTGTGGCAATGTTGAGTCCAAACACTTTTTAGATACCACTGCAGCATCCTCATATGCAGTCTTGCATTTGGAATTAGCAGGATGCAGGATGCCATGAAGCCCAAAGCCTGCAGAATTTTTCTTGCAGGTAGCTGAGTCTTTGTTGCCATCATCTGAAAGTAATGTGTCAGTTGCCTTTGTTTATCTGTTGGGAGGGTGGCCTAATGGTTAAGGTGTTTGCCTTACAAACACAAGATACAGGGTTTGAGTCTCAAGCGATAAATGGCTAAGATTAAAATGGCTCGCAAGGGCAATTAGCTTAGTACTAATCTATGTACCTATGAACCTATGGAATTCCGGCCTAACTTTCTTGGCCTTCTTCCTCAGTGGCTGTTTGGACGGGCCTACCCCCCCCCCTTCCATACAGGGCGCAAGACGCCAGAGTCTCTGATTGTGCGGCGCAGTGGTGCAGCGGTTAACGTTGTCGCCTCACAGCAAGAGGTTCACCGGTTCGATTCTCGGCTGGGGTGCCTTCTGTGTGGAGTTTGCATGTTCTCCCTGTGTTCGCGTGGGTTTCCTCGGGTACTCCGGTTTCCTCTCACATGAGATAAGCCATCTGGGCAGTTGTATTTAAGCTTGCACCCAGGAATATTATCTCTTGAGAGGGCACTAGTTTTGATTTATTTTAATTTACTGTGTACCTTAGGCAAATTAGCAATCTTCTTACAAACGCCAGATGCTTTAGTAGAATGTCCTTGCTCTCTGCTTGAATAAGGCAGTCATCCAAGTAGGGATATATTTGAATTCCTCTTTGTCTGCAAAATGCAATTACTGGTGCAAGGCATTTTGTGAAGATACTAGGAGCAGTAGATAAGCCAAAGGGCAGTGCAGAGAATTGGTAATGCATTGAGCCAGCTATGAATCTGAGGCATCTTCTGCAAAATTGTCTGACTGGGACATGCAGGTATGCCTCTTTGAAGTCCAAAGTAACTAGCCAAGCCTTCTTGCCCAGCATGGGTAGAAGTTGCTGCAGTGTCAACATTTTGAATTTTGGAACGTCCAGGAAAGTATTTAGAGTAGAAAGGTCCAGTATTGGTCTCCATGCTTTGTCCTTTCTGGGTACCAAGAAAAGTCTTGAGTAAAATCCTTGCCCCTGCTCTTGCTGTGGTACTTTTTGAATAGCCCTCATGTCCATGAGAGCAGAAATTTGTTTTTGTACTTCAGCCCATTGATTTTGTGGCAGGTCTGGCATACCTTTTGCTCTTGGTAGGGTGTGAAAGTGGAACCTGTAACCCTGAGAAACAATATTCAGTACCCATTTGTCCTGGGTGAACATGTGCCAATTTTGTGAGAAAAGTGCTAGTTTTCCCCCTAAGGGTGCTGCCAAAAGGTAAGTGCTTGGCATTGGTAGAGGAAAGTCTTTGAGACTGTTTCCTATAAGGTTGTGATTCGTCTTCTCCACCTTTGGAGGCTGAAGCACCCCATTGTTTAGGTCTGTATGAGCCTTGGTGCTGACATCTGCCTCTTGGGTGTCTGTATCTGCCTCTTTGTGGCCTGTCTGACACTGGAAAGGACCAATTTTTTGAAGGCCATTTCCTGCTAAATCTGGGTGGTTGAACCTGTAAGAAATCCTTTACCGTCTGCATTGATTTTGCTTTATCCTCCATTTTCTTTAACACCTCTTCTGCCTTAACCCCAAACAAGGTATCATGCTGTAATGGAGCATCCAATAATTTTGCTTTAATATGATCAGGTAAACTCTGTTCTTTTAACCAAGCATGCCTTCGAATGACAGAACCTGTAACTGCAGCTCTGCAAGAAGCCTCTAATGAATCAAAACCACACTGCAAAGTATGCTTTCCCACTTGTTCAGCTGCATGCAATAAATCCTGCATTTCCTTGTTTTCAGGACATTCAGAGCTTGTAAGCATTTTCTGTTTTAGCAGAGACATTAGGTATAGCTGATATTTAAGCATGTGAAACTGGCAGTTTAAAGCCCTTACAGCTAAAGTAGCAGAGGTGTAAACTTTTTTCCCCATCTGTCCAGTGCTCTAGAATCCCTATCAGAGGGAACAGGGTTTTTTTGCAGTGGAAGCCTTGACCCCTTTGGGACCCTGAGAAATTGTTTCTGGATCAGCAGCAGGGTTTTTATAAAGAAATTTATGGGAATCTGGAACCCTGTAGTACCTATCTGGCTTAACTGGTGCAGGGGGTAAAGAATCAGGTGACAAACTGGATTCAGAAAATACATCATCAACAATATCAAGCACAGGGGGATAGCAAGAGGCCTATGCTGAGGCAATAAAAGAAAATCTCTGAGCCTTTTCTTGGATTCTGAATAATCCTGGCTCTCCCAATGGAAATGCTCCCTCATGGTGTGCAGGGTTTCCCCAAAAGAGTAGTCCTTAGGAGGAGAGGCTGAAGGAACACATTCTTCAGCATCAGAATCCTCATACAGAGGAAGAGAATATCCCTGTTCTGAAGAGGAATCAGAAGAAATAGAAACCTGGTCAGAGGAGTCATAGTCAGTGTCTTGCCTAGGCCTTTTATCAGGAGGGGGATGGGAACCCCTGATCAAAGTAATTAGATCCTCGGCCATTTTAAGCATCTGTTTCTTTGGCATGGATGACCGTCCAGGAGAATACTGTACTTGTTTCTTTGTCTTTAAAGGCGTTTCAGACTTTGCCTTAGTTGCTGAAGTGGTCTTGATAGTAAGCTGTGTAGGTCTGAAAACACCCTCAGAAGCCGATGCCTGCTCAGCGGCTCCGGACCCATCTGAGGGAATAGTTTCCATACGCCCAATACCTTGAGTTTCCAGAGGCCTAGTTGTCTCCACGTGGGAGTCTGAGGTGGCCTGTGGCTCTGAGGTAGTGGGAGTCAGGGGCTGCGAAAGCACCTCACTGAGAACCGGCGACTGGCCTAGAAGAGGCTTCGTCTTCGGTTTTGGACCTCAGATGCCTGTCCTTTTCTTTGTCCTTGCACTTTTTATGAACTCTGGTTGTCGGTTGTTCCGACGCCATTATATAGTTAAACCTTCAGCCAAAGTAATATAATGCAAAATCGAACCGACGCTTAATAGTGCATTGGTTGAATCTAGCAAAAAACCGACAACTAGCAACGTCATGATCAGGGCCTAGGCAAGGAATACAGTAAGAATGAAAATCCTTATGAGGTATTTGCTTCCCACAAGAAATACAATTGTTAACTTTTACTGACCTCGGTCTGGAGCAAGAAAAAGTTTCTCCAACGGGGTACTTAGCTTTATTGAAGACTTCGGATCTGAAATTCAATTTCAAAAATCTCAGGAGTCGGCCGACCGGCACTTGTGAACTGCTTTTGCTACGGGCACCGCACGGCAAGAAAGACTTAAGAAAATGACGTCGGCTGCATCTTATATACCCCTGGCGCACAGACGTCAGGGAAGAGGTGACAGTAACAGACGCCGGACCAGGACTTAGAAATTCAGGCCAACTGCGGGTAGCCTGCCAGCAGGATAACCCAAGTGTAAGGAATGCAACAGTGAAACACGATGACCATAACATTTTCAGCTGAGGCCCAGGGGGAAAAGCCCCACTAGTTACAGAGAAAACAATCGAAAAAGCTACATTCATAGGATGAGACAACAATAACCCACAGAGAATACATAATATAGAAAATACAAACTTAAGACTTTCAAAAAAGTCTACAAGTTATAAAGAATGCATATGTAATATAAGAAAAATACAAAACGTATGATGAGATAATCAACTTTGGCGCCTTTGGTTAATAATATGCCACAAATAATAATTCAATAAGTGTTTGAAAAAAAATAATCAAATGCGTTATAAAGAACATCATAGAGTTAGAGAAACAACATTACACTTATGTACAAAGAACATTATAATATTTAGAGAAACATAGTTAGATACATGTCTTAGTGGTTAAACTAGGAGTAAGAAATTTAAGGGTAGCTTAGTAAATTCAAGATCTGTTATTGAAATTTCTCAGAAAAGATTAAAGAGAGACAGTATTCAGTCATGATTTAGACAAGAGAAAAGCCAGGAGTTAGACAGGCGGGACTTGAGAAGTGTTTTAAATTTTGGGGGTTTAGCAGTGGTTAGTATATGTTGGGGATATAGGTTCATAGGTTCATACTAGGCTATCTGCCCAAGGGCATTTATAAGCCTAGCCCATAGTTATTTGGCTTTCGCCACCCCTTTAGTTTGAATAAAACTATGCCTATTATTTTGCTGTGCCTCTGTCAAGCAGTGACACTGAAGTAATCCCTGGGGTATATCTGCGATCCCCCATCCATTGGTCAAGATTCCTCTTGAACAAGGCCAGCGAGGTGCTCTGCCTCACATGTACCGGGATTTTGTTCCACAGCATAGGGAGTCTCTGGGTGATGAATCTGTCCCTCCAGCATGTTCTATTAATAACCGTGTCAAGGTTTAAGTCTCCGCCCTTGTGGTTCTGAGGGATCTAGATTTTTGAGGTGAAGCATATTCATCAAATCAGGGTTTGACATGGCCTTATATGTCAGGCACAGGTCACCTCTGAGCAAGCGGTATGAGACTGAATAGAGCTGGAGTTCTTTCAGTCGGGCAGCATAAGACATATTTTTGAGACCCTTTATCCTTTTGGTGAGGAACTTGTGGGGCCTTTCCAGCTGCTGCAGGTGTCTGGTCAGATACATTCCGAATGGGGCATTGTACTCAATCATAGGTCTAATGAGTGATGAGTACAGGGGGTGATGACCTCCCTTGATCTAGATGTGAATCCCTTCATGATCAGGTGGGCAATGTAGAAGGTTTTCCTAACTACTTTAGCAACATGAGTGTGAACGAAGGCTACTGTCAACCTGGGTCCCCAGATCCCTGATGACTTCTTCTGTGCTCAGTGGATTGCCAACTATATGGTAGCTAGGGGTAACCTTGTTTTTCCCGAAGGGTATGACTATGCATTTCTTGGCATTTAACTTTAGGCCATGGCTCTGGTACCAGTTATCCGTTTCTGTGAGGCCCTTCTGAAGGATATCTGTGTCAGATGTGTTTTCGACTATTGATCCCAGTTTGCAGTCATCTGCAAACTTTGTCAGCCATAACCCTCCTGTGTTTGCTTGTACTTCAGAAAAGTAGATGCCGAACAAGAGTGGACCCAGGACTGAGCCCTGTGGGACACCACTTGTGACAGGCTTTGAGTCTGACATGGCTCCAGCAACTCTGACCCTGTGGGTTCTGTCACTTAGCCAGTTTGCAACCCATCTTGTGATGTATGGGTTTACATTCAAGCTGATGAGTTTTTGATGATACCTGAGTGGGGTATTGTGTCGAAGGCCTTTGCCAGGTCAAGGTAGGCTGTATGGACTGCCTTTCCCTCATCAATGGCCTTGGTGACTGTCTCGAAAAAAGTCAACCAAGTTTAAAAGGCATGATCTGCCTTTGACAAAGCCAAACTGGGTTGGATCCAAAGTCTGCAAGTTCCCTATGTCTTTATTTATGAGTTCCATTATGATCCTCTCCATGGCTTTGCAGATAAGGCTTGTCAAGCTAATGGGACGGTAATTTCCAGGGTCGGTGGAGGCACCGCCTTGTGAAGTGGGACCACAGTCGCCGTACGCCACTCCTTGGGTACGTATCCTGAGGTGAGGCTAAGATTAAACAGCTGTCCTAACTGCGGGTTTAATTCCTCATTGAGTTCATGGAGCACACAGCCGGGGACACCATCCGGTCCCATGGATGCTGTGTTTTTTGCTTTGGAGAGAGCAGTTCTCACCTGGGCATTGGAGATGTTTGGGGGGCTACAATCCTCTGGTATAGATATCTCTCCTTTTGGGGAGTTTGCACTGAACCTGTCAGCCAGTATGTTGGCAATGTGTGTAGGTTCAGTAATCTTCACATCATTTTGAACTAATTCTGAGCATATCTGGGAGTTTCCTCCTAGGTTTCTAACATAGCTAAAGAAGGCCTTATGATTGTCTTTTGAATCCTTGGCGATTTTTCTCTCAAAATTTGCCTTGGATGATTTTATGAGAGCTCTTAGTTTTTTACTTATAATGATCAAGGGTGTCTTACCTTTCAAGGATTTTGCTCTATCTTGTAGTACCTTCCTCCTTTTGTTGTAGAGCTTGTTTATGGCTGGGGTCCACCAGACTGGACGCTTGCCTTTGGTACAAAAAGTCTTAGTTTTGTTTGGGATTGCCTGATCCATGCAGTCCTGTAGGTGCTGGTAGAAGGCATTTGTAAGTGATTCAGCGGTTTGAGTAATGTTTACCACTGGCTCAGGGGCCTTAAAGGAGACCACACTAGTTTTGGAGAAGTGTGAAGTCGGCTTTTGAGAAGTTTTTCACTGTGGTCTTTTTTGTTTCAGGTGGGGGCGGGATGAGGACCTCCAGCAAGATTAGTTTATGATCTGATCTCACCAGTGAGGGGTATACTTCCGGTGTTGAACATTGTGATCCCATGTTCGTGATGATGAGATCAAGTATGTTTTCTCCTCTTGTGGGGATGGTGACTAGTTGTTCCATGGCATTTGAGTTTATGAACTCCAGGAACCTTTGGGCTAGAGTGTTTGGGCTTGAGTAGTGTTCCCAGTCTATATTAGGGTAGTTGAAGTCACCTAGTATGATGGTGTTTGGAGATACATTTATCCCTCCATTGTTTTCAGGAAGGCCATGTGAGGTTCCTGAGTTTGAGAGGGTGGCCTGTAACATGCTACAAATTGCAGAGCAGTCTTGCCTATGGTTAATTGCACCTGGATGGTCTCCGATGCATCGTCGTTGCCACCAACCTTGAGGTGTGGGTGTCCTTTTGAATATGGACACCCCTTCCTTTCTTGGTGTTGTCCGGATTTTGGGGCGGAACGCATGATATGAGGTGAAACCTGCTAGTGCTGGGGTGCTCTCAGGAGCCTTGAACCAGGTTTCTGTCACAGCACAGACATCGATGTTCTCCATACTGAGAAGGGCCTCGATGCGTGCATCTTGAGATTGAGACTTCTGGCATTGAGCAGCATTACCCTTAGTTTTTACTTTTTGTGTTCTAGGGTGGTAGGTTTAGAATTTGAGCCTTGCCTAAAAAGGCACTATGGGGTGGCAAGAGCCTTTGCCAATATCCGGAAGCCTAGGGTGACAGGTGCAAGCCGTCCCTTGAAGCAGCGTGGCTTGTCCAGCATGTCATCCCAGGCAGACAGACATTGATCCCCTTTGAATGACACCAGAATTTAAGCCAATTATTAAAGCTGATCATCTTATCACTGTATTGTGGCATCATTCTAGGTGAAGGTAGGATACTGCTCAAGGTCAGGGTCATACCTGCCTGGGCTACATAATCAGAGAGCTCCTCAATGTCTCTTTTCATGTAGTCCAAGGAGGTGCGTCTCAGGTCGTTGACACCAGCGTGGACAATGACTGAGTCGTACTTGTACCTGCTGTTGAGAGACCTGAGTGCTTGTGTTATGTGGCGGATTCTAGCCGACAGGCAGCTTACTGTGACCTTCTCCTTACTCAGTCTGGTGAGCGGACGTCAGTGTGTCTGACTATGGAGTCACCTATGACAAGTATGTTTGGTGTTGTATTTGGCCTTAAGGGCAGTGACTGCTTTGCACACTGATTTTGTTGTTTATGTGTTGTTTGTGTGGTGTATTGAGTTTGCAGTTGCTTGGGTGTCTGCTTTGGAGGCCTCTGCTGTTTAGGTAAATTTTTACTCAGAGCCTCCGAGTATGTCTTAGTGTGTTTATGTGTTTGATTCAGTGGTGTGGTTGAGTTATGTGAGACTGGTATTGTGGTGTGTGTAGTTGCCTTCTCCTCCTGCCTGGTCTTGCCAGTCCTGAGTTGAGAGAGCTCAGCCTCCAGTCTGGCTAAATAGCTGCATCTCTCACAAGTGTTAGTGTTACATGGGAGGAGGAGATGGTTGTCCGTGTACATGAGGCAATTGTAACATTGTCTCAGACTTCCCAGATTCACCAAATGGGCAGGAGAGGACGCCAGCATCTGACCCTTCAACATGCTAGAAAGAATTAGGAGTTGGTATGAGACAGAAAAGTAGTGGGCTTAGCAGGGAAGTGGGCACTCCTGGGGGGTTTTGCTAGTGAGAGATTTGTATAATATAGGAGTGCTTGACCTGCAAAGAGAATGCTTATAAGACAAGGGATATGCTTATAAGACAAGTGCTGAGCTTTTTGAGAAGAAAAAGCTATTTGGAACAAGTGCTGCACTTTTTAGTGTAGGTGTAAACTGTTTAGGTTCCTAACAGCAGTTCTAAGGGAAAAATTGAAGAACAGACTTTCTGGAGCCAGAAAGAGTTTAACCTTGTTTAACCGGCGCTGCCCGATGCTGCTCTAGTGGCAACTCCGCGCTAAAGCGTGCTTGATAGCAGGGGCTGGAAAGAAGCAGGAATAGACCCAAAAGGGAAAATAAAACTACAGTTTCAAGTCAGTAACCACCTCTACGGGGGGCAGGGAAGCTGCTCAATGTTAATCACTGCCATTGACGAACAGAGAGACCCTCCTTCAGCCCAAGCAAAAATGGCCTCACAGAAACTTTCAAACAGTTCAGGAACAGCAAGCCTGTAACTGAACTTTTTTAACTCTCAGAAAAGTGGGAAAAAAGCAAGATTTTTTTTTTGTTTTTAACAGAGATAGCAGAGGTTCACAAGTAATATCAAGTTATAACAGTGCAGTAAATGACCCCACACAAGAGTGCTAGGTCAAGGACAGAAAATATGCAAGTTTTAAGAAAAAAACGATTTAAAATTAAGTGCAAACAGGAAATTCAGCAAACAGCTTTTGGTTGTGCTCTAAATACAGCTACTAATACAGAAATCAAGTTTAACAAGCCAGAAAATGCTCAAGCTAGGCAGCTATGCAGAAAAACTTAGCAAATAAACAGAGAAAAAATACTTAAAATCTCAAAAGTGGCTCCCTTCTTCTCTTAGCGTTTTTTCCTCTTGGAGGGTGCTTCACCAACAGCCAACAAGCCTGAAAAGATGCTCAAACCACGAGGCAACTAGGTTTTAAGAGAGGAAGATGAAGGAGTTATGGAAATGACCCCTAGTGGCCAATAAAACTACAGTTTCAAGTCAGTATAACAAGAGGAAAAAAAGGCTGGACAAAAGCAAATTTAATGTTCATATGCTGTGATCCTGGGTTGGGGTATAAGTGCACTGATTACATCATAAGAACAATTAAAATATTTTCTCTATATTTTAGAAGGGTGACTGTCAAGATTACTTCCTTTGGCTTAAGCTGCAAATGGGTGTTTTTGTATGCACATATGCTTTAAAAACAGGAAAGATTATGACAGACATGAAAATGCTAGGATTCTTGCAAATGTAAAGACATCAGCTTGTTTGTTTTTCACTAGCAAATGTTCTATGGAGTTGAGATGTATGCAGCTGAGGCCATGCATTCTTTTCTGAGTAACACTTATAAAGACCCACTTGCTGAGTACATGTCCATGCACACAAGCTGTCTACACATGCAAGCAGTTAACCCTGATAATTCTGATTATTCCTTGCTAAGGGAAATGCAACATTTAAATGTGTAAGGGCAAGCAGTTCACTACAAAAATGAAGCTTGAAATTATGGGACATAAAGATGATTTAACAACCTACCTAGCAGCCTTACAACTTTAATGCAGTTAACAGAACAGTGTACTATTTAGTTTTATTTACAGACAGCCAGTGTGCATTTTTAGGGCTAAAAGTTAATATTTTGTAAAAGAATACGAACTATTTTTCATATATGTGACGAGAAGAGGGATAAGAAAAGGACATCAATCACTAAGTGGAAGCACAGGCTGTATCATGTACTTGAAGCAAGGGTAACTTAATTTTAGGTTAGATAATGCCTGTAGGTGCAGATGTCAATCTGGGCTAATTTTTCACTTCTGGAGGGTTAAGCTTCCTGTTTTGAAGATGTACATAGTTGTGTGTGCTTCTTCCAAGTTAATAGGGGATGGGGTGTTTTGTACTTCGTTTTTTGTTGAGGGTTTTCATAAAAAAAAATGTCTTGGAAAAATTAGCATATGTTCAAACGGAGATGAAAAGAAACAACTGTAGAAAAGATCAGACTGCCAAACATTAGTATATGCATGTAACACAAAAGCTGGAAATACATATTCAAAAATAAGTCATGTATAATAGGTGGGAACAATAGATTTTTATCTGGCTATACTGTTCTTATTATCCTGGAATGTGAATGTCCTTACAGGTACAGATGTGGTAATAAGGGGCTACTGACAAAAGAGGAGGATTACAATGGCATGTATTCATATTCCACTGAACAGTGCTATTATACAACTTATGAAAATTTGGGGAGAAATAATTAGCTTTCAGCAGAAATATTTGTATGTGGGGAAAGGAAATTGATTTGCAATAGTGAGGATGTATCAGGTGAATTTAGATGAGGTAATATAACAAAAGAGAGTAGACGTCTGAAGAAATTTATGAAAATATTTGGTATTGAAGATGTGAATTCACTAGTAGGAACTTGAACAGAATTAATGCATTTTTCCCCAAGGTACAACTGGGTTAGACTACACAGAAATTATATTTCACAGGAATATGTTCACTTAATCAAAACATTCAACAGATACAACTATTTCTGATCATGCACCAATAAAAACGAAGATAAAAATTCAGGGTAATGAAGTAAAATAAGACATTGGTGCTTTCCCCCCTATGTGTTAAAGAGAGAGGAATTCAAGGAATGGCTGGTGGAAATTATTTGAGAGTTATTACAGCAGATAGAAATATCTTTAAAAGTTACAGCTACAGACTGGGATAAAATGAAAATGGAGTTTAAAAAAGTGACAAAATAAAAGAGAAACAGATATGGTTAAGTCACAAAGACTATTTAGAGGGGCTGACAAAAGCTGAAGGACTGCAGAATAAGGGGAATTCTTGCTGAACAAGAGGAAAGCAAATGCAGAGTGATAAAGAGAAAATAAGGGAGTACCTGAATAATATGCATGAGTTTAGAAAAACTGCAGATAAAAAGAAGTTATGTATTTACCATAACGTTCCATGTGAGTTGTGCATCTCACTTTCATTCTTTACAGATGGGCTCAGAGCCGATCCCTTGGCTTCGATAAGGCCAATTGCAAAGCTCGAGGTCTTCAAATAGCTCGAGGCCAAGCCCCTATCCCACGATGCACCTGGAATTACCTCAGATCTTGTTTGCTGCGTAAAACAATACCATATGCCATTCTTTCACTCCCAAGAGAAAGGTATAGAAGGATTGAGTAACCAAGATGGATTCAGCATTTCGGTCATCTATCAGCCCAGGAGGGGGTAGGGGGGAGGGATGTAAAAATGAAGGTGAGATGAACAACTCACATGGAACATTAGGGTAAGTACATAACTTCTTTATGTGAAGTTGTTCAATCTCACCGCTCATTCTTTACTGATGGGTAGCGTCCCAAGCACTAACAATCTCGGGTGGCTTACGGGAGTATATTTCTCAGGACCGTGGATCTACAGGAGGCCCTGTCCCTGGAGGCCTTGTCAACTTTGTAATGAGTGATAAAGGTATGACGTTTTGACCAAGTGGCTGCTACACAAATGTTATCAATGGGAAGTCTGGCAGAAAAGGCAGATGATGTAGAAACTGCTCTGGTTGAGTGAGCTTTAATCTTATGTTGCAAGGTATATTGGCAACAGAATAGGCAAAGGTACACAATCAGATAACCATTTAGACAAAGTTGTTTTAGCCAGTGGTCTCTCCTTCCTGGAGTCTGAAAATGAAACAAAAAGATGATCTGATTTTCTGAAATCTTTTGTTCTATCCAAATACAATCCAAGCTGTCGGTGAACATCAGGGTTGTGCAGCATATACTCTAAATTGTTAGAATGGCTGGGTAAAAAGACTGGCAAATCAATAACTTGGTTGAGATTGGTTTCAGTGCAAACTTTGGGCAAGAATGAGGGATTTGTTCTAAGTGAGACTATGTCAGCATGGAATACCAAATAGGGAGGCTTGATGGATAAAGCCTGAATATCTGACACACTGCGGGTAGAAGTAATAGCCAACAGAAAGATGGTCTTCCAACACAAAAATGTGAGATCACAAGATGAAGCTGGTTCAAATGGGGGAAGAATTATGCTGGAAAGCATACACTTTAAATTCAATGGAGAATAGGGAGATTTCACAGTTGATCTAATATGAAAAGTCCCTTTCAGAAAGGCTTTGGATAACTTGTGAGACATTATGTTCAATCCTTCGAATCTAGGATGAAAATTAGAAATAGCAGCCAATTGAACCCAAACTGTTGCTGCTGCAGCTCCTTTGTTAAAAATCATAGTCAAGAACTCTAAGATGGAGGCCATAGGGGCTTGGTAAGGATCAATATTATTTTTAGAGGCCCATACAGAATTTTTTTTCCATTTGCTAAGATATAGCTTCCTAGTAGAAGACTTATGAGAAGACAAAAGGATCTGTTTTGTCTCATTGGAGAGGTTATGGAACCTAGTTATGATGGGAACTGGAGCAGCCAAGCCGTCAGCTTCAGGGACTGCAGAGAGGGATGAACTGGGTCCAGAATCCAAGGATCTTCAAAAAAAATGAAGTCGAAGGAAGGGGAAACAAATCTGACAAGGCCAATGAGGGGCTATTAGAATGATGGTCGTTCCCAGGGTTTTTGCTTTCTGTAGAACCTTGGGTATCAACGGGATTGGTGGAAATGCATAGAGGAGACCAATCTTGCACAAGTGCGTCCCTTGGGGCGTCTCCTGGAGGAGGAATTAGGGCAAAGTAGGTTCTGCATTTCGTGTTCATGAGACTGGCGAAAAGGTCGCAGCAAGGACGGCCCCACCCGTAGAATATCCTGTCCGCTATTTCTTTCTTGAGGGACCAACTCGTGGGGCAACAAGATTGCCCTGCTCAGTTTGTCTATCACGCTGGATTTCCTCGAGATGTGCACTGCCAACAGAAAGCTCTGGGTGGAAAAAGTCCACTGCCAAACTCTGAAAGCCTCGTGACAAAGGGGGTAAAACCTGGTTCCTCCTTGTTTGTTCAAATACCAGACCACCGACATGTCTGTCTGAATCGCAATCGTACCCAGAGGAAGAGAGTCCTGAAAATATTGCAAAGCCAAAAGTACTGCTCTCATCTCCAGGACATTGATATGCAGATGTGTCTTTTGATCGGTCCATGTGCCTTGGGCAGTCGTTCCCTGAAAATGCCCCCCCCCACCCTATCAAGGAAGCGTCCATGGTCACTGCGGCCGCTGGAGGGGATAGCAAAAATGGGCGTCCTATCGTGACATGAAACCACCACTGAAGGTCCTTTTTGCAAGAATTTGTGATCATTATAGTGCAAGTCATGGGGAGCTCTTAGTAAGACCATTGAGTGAACAACAGCCACTGCAGTATTCGCATGTGCATATGAGATAGTGGTATGGCTAGAATTGCTGCTGCCATTATGCCTAATAATTTCAGAACTTCTGATGCTGGTGCTCTGTCTTTTGATATCAGAATACTGACAAAGAAGAAAGACTCTTTCTATTGGAAGCCTTAGTGCGGTGCTGGTGGTGTCCTACTCTGCCCAGATAAAAATGATATGCTGTGATGGCGACAAGGCAGATTTTTCTGAGTTGACTGTAATGCCAAGATGACTGCAGAGTGGACACCCTGGCCTGAATGAGTTGATGCCTGGTGGTGGCGGTAAGGAGCCAATCGTCTAGGTTATGGAATTCTAGACACCTCAGGTCAGTCATGACCACTGCCATGCATTTGGTGAACACTATGGGGACTGTAGTGAGACCAAAGGGCAGGGCTCGAAAGTGGTAATGATTGGCTCCCAGCTGGAAGCGCAGGTGATCCTTGGAAGGTCTGGCCATTTTTATGTGGTAGTACGCATCATTAAGATCTATCGAGCACATTCAATTGTCTTTCCCTAAGAAGGGAAGTACAGACTGAAGCGTGACCATCCAAAACTTCTTTTTCTTTACATATTGGTTCAGTCTGCTGAGGTCCAATACGGGTCTCCAGTCCCCAGTCTTCTTTGGAACCCAAAAGAATCTTGAGTAAGTTCTGGATCCTGTCTGGTCTGCTGGGACTGGCTGGATGACTCTTCATTAGCAACGTTTGGACCTCTACTGTTGCCTGTTCCCTGTAACTGGGTGGAACTTCCGGGATTTTTCTTATGATTGGAGGGGGTGTGGCAAATGTAATAAAGTATCCTCTGGAAATGATACTTTGTACCTAGCTGTCTTTTATTTTGAGCCAGACGTATGGGTACAAAGATAAGCGACCCCCGACTGCCTCCAGAGCAGGACAGTCTGGCCTCCTCTCAGCAGCACTGGTAGGGCTTCCCAGAGAAGTGATCTCTGTCGCCCTGGTGTTGCAGACCCCCTCTGCCATGACGGCGGCATCTTCTATTATTGCCCCCTCCTCTGCCCCTGGAGGGGGGTTCACCACGTGTGCCCTGAAAGGCTCCTTGGGCTTTTCGGAACCACATTTTTCCTCCCCTTTGACCCTTAGGGTAGGGTCGGGTAAGGGTGTAAAAACAGGCCCCGACGGCAGACAGAGTCTTTCCGTCCTGTTCACACCTGGTTAAGGTTTCCTTCAATTTAGGCCCAAAAAGGGACGAGCCATTAAAGGGAGTGTTCATGAAGGATGACTTGAAGTTCTCTGTGAAGGAACACAAGCGCATCCAGGAATGTCTCTTAAGAGCAACTCCTGTACCCGCTTGCCCTACTCATTCCATCAGCTGCATAAGAGATGAGATGCATGGATGAGTTGACAACAGAAATGAGGGTAGCAAGCTGGGTGGCAACTTTGTCAGAAGCTCCTGCAGCTACTGTACCCTGAAGAGTATGTCCTAACTCCTTAATATCTTTTTGCAACCTAGTAAAATGGGTTAAATAGTTCAGTGGAGAGCAAAGGTCGCTAAGCTAAACATGAGCTTCCCATATCTATCCATAATCCTGGAGTCTCTGTTACGAGGATAGATAGATGAGGAAGTCTCAGACATTTCCTTTTTCGTGGCTGCCGCCACCACCATGGCATCAACCGGAACACATTTTGTTAAAAATATTTTGTCAGGGGGGACAGAAACTAATTCATTAGGCCTCCTAGGGATAGGCTCCATACTATCCGGAGACTCCCACGCCCTTTGTGAGACCAGCTGCATCAGCTCATCAAAGGGCAGAGACACCCAAGAGGTGGAGGGTTGAGACCTGAAAGCCTTCAGGAGAACTGACATCCTCAGTCGGGCTTTTGGACTGCCAGTCACCCCTCTGCCCAAGGATTTAAGTATCTCAGCGAATAAGATATCCTCAGAGGGGGACCCTTCTGACTCATCTAAGTCAGTATCTGATGTTAGAGACTGTTGTGGGGAGTCTAGATGTTTCCTCTTACACAATCTCTTCCTTGGAACCTCATCAGTGGGAGCTTCTGGTGAGGGCTTGGAAGGGCAGGGGCCACTCAATGGGGATTTCTGAGGCTCTGGGTCTCTACACTTGGTCAGGACGTGCGAGGCAGAAGGAGATGCAGGCACTTTAGGGGAGGAGGAAGGCAGACCTGAGGTCGAGGATGTCTTCGGAGACATGACTCTCCTCATGGCATCGAAAGCACCTCTGCTCCGATGCGAGGGAACCGACGGATCCGAAGAAACCATTGACACCCTCGGCACTGGGACAGTGGGCTCTAAGCCCGAGGTAGAAGCACAGCTCATACGAGCCGAGGCCCCAAGAGGCAAAGTCGAAACTGACAAGTCGGTCTGACTGACTTTCCCGGACCTGACCAGAGTGGGTCGACTCCTGGAGTCCTCGATCGCACCGAGGACGTCAGAGTGCAAGAAGCGGAAGACACTGGAGCAGGCGTCAGCTCCGAGGGTTCCACTAACATCAGGTCTGCCGCCTCCAAAGAACAAGCATGGCTCGGAGGAGCAATAGAGTTGGCGCAAGGGTCTTTGGATCTGAAGCCATTTGGGTCGAAGCCGATAACATTTTTGCTAAGGCCGGTGCCAATAACAGCTTCTGCACCACACGATCCATATCCAGATCCGACAAGCTGATAGATCAAGAGGAGCATACCGAAGGTGGTACGGACTGGAGCAGTGGACTCTTAGGCGCTTCGGACACCGGTTCCAAGACTGGGGACCTGCTCAGAAAGGTAAAGACTGTCGGCTCTGATAGCAGTGGAGCCGAAGTCGAAGACTTTTTGGATTTCTTCGAGTCCAATGTCTTGGAAGACTGAGGACTTGCTGTATCCATCTTGGTCACTCAAAGCTTCCTGAAATGAAGGCTTCAACAAGCCTCTATCGATGGGTTTCTTCTTCCTTTCCTGCAGAACCCTTGAGGAGAAGGAATGACAAATGGAACAACTGTCTTGCAAATGCAGAGCCCCTAGACAGTAAACACAATTAACGTGGCTGTCTGTAACAGACATCTTTTGGCCACACTTTGGGCACTTTCTTCACACGAGCCTTAATAAAAGCAGGCTAATCACACGCACACACACACAATAATACAAGAATGAATGTGATATCACACAATAAGAAATTCCAAGCAGACTATGCAAAAGGAAGGAGATAGCTGCTAAGAAACAATAAACTTATCTAAATTATCTAAGGTTTACTGTAAACTACACTTAAAAGATTATAACTATCTAAGAAAAACAGTATAAATTGTGACAAAAGGTCACTGAATAACGCACTGTAAATAGAGAACAACTATTAAACTAGGCCTAAAAGAGGCCAACTAAACTTTGTTAAGACACACTAAATGGGAAGGGAAAACACACTGAAAGCTATAACAGATTTATCAAGTAGGGGAAAAAAAACGGCAATAAACCAAACAGTAAAAATCAGAGAGTAGCAGTTCGTAGTACGTCCTGGAAATCACTCAGTGAAACAGATGCTTGCAAAAGTTACTTACGTACTGCCCTAACAAACTGGCCTTTAACTGTGGCCCTCTTTTGTTTGAAAGGGTGCTGGCTAGAATAGTGTAGAAGGGAATTGCAATGTGTGGGTTTCCTAAAAACTTTGGAATAGTACATTTGACCGATGTCGTCTTTACTAAGCTTGACATCTAAGTAGTCAATGACCTTATCTGAAAAAGTGGATGTAAATTTCAGAAAGGTGGTAGTGCAATTCATAAATTCTACTAAGGAGTCCGCTTCCTCATTGTTTCCTTTGAACAAGATGAAAATATCATCCAGGTATCGGGTGTAAAAGTGGATCTGGTCCTTAAAGGAGGGGTTTGGTAGAATAAACTTAGATTCCCAAAAGGCCATAAAGATGTTAGCCACACTGGCCCCACAAGGGGAGCCCATGGCTATACCTTGTTTCTGTAAGAAGATTTTTTCATTGAAAATGAAGAAGTTAGAATCAAGAACAATGTCAAGTAGTTCTGTAACTATGCTGATTTCATTTTGTGTGGCACCCAGGTCTTTCAATTTAAGCCCTACCCACTCGGTAGCTTCCTGATGGGGTATTGATGTGTATAAGTCAACCACATCTATTGTGAGAAAATTGAATTCAGGGTTGTAAACAATACTATCTATACTATTCAGGAAGGTCCATGAATCTTTACAGATGGGAAGGGATGTTCTTTAAATATTTTAACAGAATGTGATCAATCAGTTTAGAACTGTTGTAAGTCATAGAAAATCTACCATCTATTAGAGCCCTCATGGGTGGGTTCTCAAGATTCTTATGTATCTTCGGGATGCCAAACATCATAGGGACTTTTGGGAAAACTATGTCTAAGAAATTGTACAATTCAATGTCAATTCTACCTTCCAAATACATGTCTCTAAGGTAACCCCTAATTCTCCTATGTACACCATTCATTTCACTAATAGAAGAAGGGCAGTATGCTGGTGTATTCAAAACACAAAGCATTTTTTCATTGTACATACTGTTGTTGAATATCACCAGTCCACCCCCTTTATCAGGTTTTATTACCCTGACTGGTAGAAGTTTAAAGTCAGACAGTGCCCTTCTCTGTTCCATAGTGATGTTATGATATGGATAGGCCTTTGGTACATTGTTTCATAGTTACAGAACTACTTGACATTGTTCTTGATTCTAACTTCTTCATTTTCAATGAAAAAATCTTCTTACAGAAACAAGGTATAGCCATGGGCTCCCCTTGTGGGGCCAGTGTGGCTAACATCTTTATGGCCTTTTGGGAATCTAAGTTTATTCTACCAAACCCCTCCTTTAAGGACCAGATCCACTTTTACACCCGATACCTGGATGATATTTTCATCTTGTTCAAAGGAAACAATGAGGAAGCGGACTCCTTAGTAGAATTTATGAATTGCACTACCACCTTTCTGAAATTTACATCCACTTTTTCAGATAAGGTCATTGACTACTTAGATGTCAAGCTTAGTAAAGACGACATCGGTCAAATGTACTATTCCAAAGTTTTTAGGAAACCCACACATTGCAATTCCCTTCTACACTATTCTAGCCAGCACCCTTTCAAACAAAAGAGGGCCACAGTTAAAGGCCAGTTTGTTAGGGCAGTACGTAAGCAACTTTTGCAAGCATCTGTTTCACTGAGTGATTTCCAGGACGTACTACGAACTGCTACTCTCTGATTTTTACTGTTTAGATTTATCAAGTAATCTAAACTATTCTATCTAGCAAGCAAAAACTTTTCAATAAGTAATGAAAAAAACAGCTTAATTGGCCCGAGCTAAATCAGAACCTCCCATCTGTTGCAGTGGCAAACTAGATCTGAGGTAATTCCAGGTGCATCATGGGATAGGGACTTGGCCTCGAGCTATTTGAAGACTTCGGGCTTTGCAATTGGCCGTATCAAAGCCGAGGGATCGGCTACGAACCCAACAGTAAAGAATGAACGGCGAGATTGAACAACTTCACATGCTATTTCTTGATAACTCCAGAGCACAAAAACATTTAGCACAACAACTTTGCAAAAGAACGTTGAAAGGTTGTTGCCAAACTTACGGGACATATACCAAGAAAAATTAGAGATACTGTACAGATTTTAGAGATATTCCAGAAATTTTATAAAAATCTGTATAAAGTAGAGAAATGTGAAAATCAGAGCACAAATGTAAATATTTATGAAATACAATTACACCAGGGTCAGTGGTAGACAAGGCTCAACAATTAACAGTTAAGACAGGAGGTGATGGGATGAAAACAGTGATGTATAATCAATCTTCAGGAAAGTCTCCAAGAACAGATAGTATTCCTACAGAAGTTAGAAAATAAAGTGATAAAGAACTGGAAGAATTTGTTTAATAGTATTTTAAAATGATGGGAAAGCACCAACTTCTTGGAAGAAAGCTGTGGTGGCTGTGTTACCTCAAGACAGCAAAGACCCAGCTTCACAGAGATCCATTTCAATTTTAAACCGTAATTATAAAGTACTTATGTCTATACTAACTGAAAGAATGGCAATGGTGTTGCCAAAACTGATAGATATGAATCAGTATAGTTCTGTGGAAGGGAGGCAAATATTTGATAACATTAACATAATGAAAATTCAGGGGGAAGCAAAATGTAAGAAAATAACAGTTGTTGGTGAGTCTTGATGCACTGGAAGTATTTAACAGAACAAGATGGGATTTTAGGAGCACAAAATTGAAAACATTTGCATTCTCTGATACAACAATAATGTTAATTAGAAGGGTATATGAAGGATCGGAAGCAAGAATTAAAGCAAGAGAGTTCCTCTCAGATAAGCTGTGTTTGAACAGAGGAATCAGACAGGGGTGTCTTCTTTCCCCTTGGTTATTTGCTTTATATTTAGAGCTACTGGCATAAAATAAGGGACTCAGAAATACAAGGATATAACTGCTATAGTATGCAACAAGAAGTTATGTACTTACCCATAACGTTCGATGTATGTAGCCCATCTCGCCTCACATTCTTACCCGTGGGTTCAGAGCCAAATATCGGCTCCGACTCGGCTGATTATACTAGCTCAAAGTCTTTCATTGGCTGGGCTAAGCAGGTATCCCATGGTGCACTTCTCCATATCCCCAGATCTAGTTTGCTGCGAAACTCATTTGTACTCCATGCACACATCACATTCAGGCAAAGAATAAGCTAAGCAAGGGAACTCTGCAGATGACAACCTAACCTCCAAATTCTCCAGGAAGGGGGAAGGTGGGGGGGTAACTAAGAATGTGAGACGAGATGAACTACATACATTGAACGTTATTGGTGAGTACATAACTTCTTTTTGTTATGTAGTTCTATCTCGCCCTACATTCTTACCCGTGGGACAGCGTCCCTAGCACCTACATCCTGTGTGGCTCATAGGAAAATACTCCTGAGAACTGTGGAGCCAAAGGAAGACCTGCCCCTGGAGACCATGTCCAATTTGTAATGAGAAACAAATATGTGAAGAGAAGCCCAAGCAGCTGCAGCACATACATCATTCATTGACAATCTGGCTTGATAGGCTGTGGATGTGGAAACAGCCAAAGTAGAGTGAGCCATGACCGGAAATGGCAGATCTTTACCTCCTGCTTGATAGATGAAAGAGACACAACTAGATATCCATCTATACAGTGTGACCCTGGATACCGGGGAACCCATTCGGTTTTCCGAAAAAGAAACAAAAAGTTGGTCCGACTTCCGGATATCTTTTGTTCGGTGTAGATATAAGCGTAATTGTCTATGTACATCCAACTGGTGAAATCTAAATACTGCCTTGTTAGAAAAGTGGGGAAAAAGAACAGGCAGCTCAATGGACTGATTTAGGTTAGACACGGAAGCCACTTTAGGAAGGAACGAGGGGTTTGGTCTGAGAGAGACCCTGTCTTTATGGAAGATTAAATAAGGAGGTTTGATAGAGAGGGCTTGAATCTATGAAACTCGCCTTGCTGAAGTGATTGCTGTTAAGAAGGCTGTTTTCCAGGTCAAGAATTTCAATTCGCAGGTAGCTGCAGGCTCAAAAAGTGGTAAACTAAGGGCTTGTAGAACAAAATTGAGATTCCAGGGCATGATAGGTTCGGACACCGGGGGACGAAGCAACAGAGTACTTTTAAGGAACGCCTTGCATAGTCTATGCGCCATGAGACTAGGCTCATTTGCTACGTAGAAATTAAAGATCGCCGCCAGTTGAACTTTGATGGTGGCTGATGCGGAACCCTGATGGAAAAGCATACACAAAAACTCCAGAACTGAAGCTATTGGAGCTGTATAAGGATCAATGCCTCTGGTATGTGCCCAGATAGAAAACCTTTTCCATTTACTAGAATAAATTTTCCTAGTGGATGGTTTATGAGAGGACGATAATATATGAACCACTCCCGGTGAGAAATTATGAAGTCTGACTAATGATGGAAGTGGAGTAGCCAGGCTGTCAACCGGAGGGTCATCAGGGAGGGGTGGAACTGTCCCGACATGTGTGCCAGTAAATCTGGTTGAGGGTCCAGAGTCCAAGAAGTGTCCACAGTGAATTGCTGAAGAATAGGGAACCAAACTTGGCGAGGCCAGTGTGGAGCAATCAGAATCATTCTGCTTCCCAAGGATTGCGCTTTCTGAATTCAACTTTGACAGCAAGGGAAACAGAGGGAAAGCATAAAGCAGACCGGAGGGCCAATCGTGAACCAGAGCATCCCTGGGTGACTCCCCCTGTGGGGGATCAGCATGAAGTAGTTGCTGCATTTCGCATTGAGGGGGCTGGCAAAAAGGTCGCAGCAAGGCTGACCCCATCTGCTTAAGATTCACTCTGCAACCAGGCGATTCAGGGACCACTCGTAAGGCATCAGGATAGCTCTGCTTAGTCTGTCCGCAATCACACTGGACTTCCCCAGAATGTGCATTGCCACTAGAAACCATTGGGAAGTTACTGCCCAATGCCACACTCGCATGGCCTCTCTGCACAGAGGGTAAGACCTGGTTCCCCCTTGTTTGTTTAGATACTACACTACTGACATGTTGTCTGAGTGTATCGCAATCGTCCCTAGAAGAAGAACTCTCTAAAGTGCCTGCAATGCAAGAAACACTGCTCTCATCTCTAGGACGTTTATATGCAGATGTATCTCGTGTTCTTGCCACGTGCCTTGGACTTTCCTGCCAAGATAATGCCTCCCCCCCCACTCCATCTGGGAGGCGTCCGTAGTCACCGTGGCAACTGGGATGGGTGGAACGAAGGGCTTTCTCCCGTCCAAATTGTTTGTGCACAGCCACCAACCGAGGTCCTGCTTGCATCTGTCCGTGAGTAAGATGGGATGAGACAGTGGAAGTCTTTGGAGAGACCATTGAACAAAGAGGAGTCATTGGACAATTCTCATGTGTAGTCTTGCTAGGGGAACCAACACGATTGTTGCTGCCATGGTCCCTAGGAGCTGGAGTACCCATCTTGCCTTCGCTTGTCTCAGGGGCATCAGCTGTTGTAATACTCTGATCCTTTAGTACGGTAAAAATGCTCGCATTCGAATGGTGTCCAATTCTGCTCCTATAAAGGTGACACGCTGTAAGGGCAATAAGGCAGATTTTTCCCAATTTATTGTTATACCCAACTGGTGACATAGATTGATGGTAGTGTCCCTGGTTTGAACTAGGTGATGCCTGGTGGGAGCGGTAAGGAGCCAGTCGTCCAGATATGGAAACACACTTGGAATCCCTGATGTCTCAAGTGAGCAGTCACCACCGCCATACATTTGGTGAACATCCTGGGGGCTGTGGTGAGACCAAAAAGCAGGGCTCGAAACTGGAAATGACTGGCTCCCAGCCGGAAGCGTAGGTGACTCCTGGATGCTCTGTCCATCTTCACATGGTAGTAAGCATCCTTGAGGTCGATGGAGCACATCCATACCTCCTCTCCCAATAATGGGAGAATCGATTGTAGTGTGACCATACGGAACTTGGACTTGTGTACGTAGTTGTTCAGTTGGCTGTGATCTAGTATGGGTCTCAGGTCCCCTGTTCTTTTCAGCACCAAAAGGAATCTTGAGTAAGTCCCTAATCCGATTTGGTCTGAGGGGACACAATGGATGGCTCATTTTCTAGCAGCTGTGAGACGTCTGAGGCTGCTTGATCCCTTTAACTGGGTGGTACGTCCGGAATTTTTCTGATTGGCGGGGGTTCTGATGAGAATGGAATGAGATAACCTCTGGAAATTATCCGTAATACCCGTCGGTCCTGGGTAATGCTTTCCCAGGCTTCCGGATATAAGGAAATTCGACCCCTGACTGGCTCCGGATAAGCGCAGTTGGGCACACCCTCAGGAACGAGAGTATGGGGAGTCATGAAAGGAATCGTGGTCTCTCGAATTGCGGGGGCCCCCTCTGCCTCTGGGGCGACATCTCCCTGAATAACCCCCCCTCCCCTGCCTCTGGAGGGGGGGTTCAGCTTGTGCAGCAGGAAAAAACCTCTGTGATTTCTTGAACCACACCCCCCCCCCCACTGGGTCTTGGGATAAGGCCTAGAAGGAAGGGAAAAACAGACCCCTACGGCAGACAGGGTCTTTCCCTCTTGCTCGCACCTGGTGAGGGTGTCTTTCACTTTGGTCCCAAACAAGGAGGAACCGTCAAAGGGGGCGTCAGTGAAGGAAGACTTGAAGGCCTCCGCAAAGTGACACAGGTGCAGCCAGGTTTGCCTTCCAAGGACAACCCCTGAGGTTGCTGCCCTACTCGCTCCCTCGGCTGCATACAAAATGAGTCGCATGGATGAGTTAATGGAGTTGAGGGTAGAGACCTGGACCCGCAAGAGTATCTCCTAACTCTTTGAGGAGATCTCTCTGGAGCCGAGTGAAGTGAGACAGGTAATTCAGCGACCGTAATGTAAAGGTTGCTGACGAGAGGGTACGCTTCCCATACTGATCCATGGTCCTAGACTCCTTGTTGGGAGGATGGACGGATGAGGAAGTCTCTGCTACTTCCTTCTGGGTGGTTGCCGCCACCACCATGGCGTCTACAGGGACTCCTTTAGACAGAAACTCTTTGCCCTGGGGGGCGGAAAGAAACTTGTTCGGACGCCTGGGCACGGGCTCCACAGAATCAGGGTTCTCCCACACTCTTCGACAAATCAGGTCAAGGAGTTCGAAGGGTGGAGACACCCAGGAGGCGGAGGGTTGAGCACCAAAAGCCTTAAGGAATACTGACTCCTTTTCGGAAGGGGCTTTGGAAGGCCAGTCACCTCTGTTTCAGTATCTCCAGGATATCGGAGAAGGAAACATCGTCAGAGGATGACTAGGGGGACCCCTCAGATTCCTCGAGGTCAGTATCAGAGGCGAGGGACTCATCTTGGGAGTCTATGTGCTTCCTCTTGCACATTTTCTTTCTGGGGGGCTCCTCAGGCACGAACTCTGAGGGACCCTCAGAAATTTGGGGACCACTCGTGGGGGTATCCCTAGGCCCTGGTGCTCTGCTGTCCATGGATGGGTGGTGATCAGAAGCTCTCACTGGAGTGGTGGGGGACAGAGCGACTGACCCGCCTGATGTAGCTGACGATCTGGCCAGCGCGGTCCGCACAGCCTTGAAGGTCGCCCCCCCCCCGAATCAGAGGAGCGACCAGTCTCTGAGGCCATGACGGGGGTCGGAGTTCCCCGAGCCAATGCGCCGAAAGGGAGGCTCGGAACCGAAATAAGCCCCGAAATGTCCCCCTCGGGACCGACCGAAGAATCCCGAGTCACGAACCCCGAGGATGGAGCAGACGGGGTCGGTGCCGATGCCGGTACCAATGGAGCCGAAAGGGGCATTGGAGCCGGCCTAGAAACATCACGCGGTGGTTAACACTCTGGCTCCGAAGACAGAGATGTGCTTGGAGGAGGAATGATCGAAGATGGGGTTGGGACGGGCTCTGGAGCCGACTGGGCCGGAGCCGAAAACAATTTTGCCAAAACCGGTGACTGGAGGAGCCTCTGAACCACCCTATCAACATCCACATCCGAAAGGGTCCTGGAGGATTTGGAGGACAGGGATGGAGAATGCGATCTCCTCTCAAGAGAAGCTGGTCTGAGACTGGGCGATCGGCTCCTAGGAGGTTACAATACAATTGGAGCCGATGCCGGTTCCGTCAATACCGATCCTTCCTGCGGCCCCAAGGACAGTGGAGCAGAGGAGGTCGATGCAGTTTTAGACACTTTTTCCGGGGGATCCGATAAAGCTGACGGAGCTGGAGATCTTTTCTTTGACTTGCCAGATTGTGACTTACCACTGGAAGCCGAATCCATAGCCTCTTCAAAAGAGGGTTTAAATAGTCCCTTTAAGATTAGCATATTCTTTCTCTCTTGGAGAACTCTAGGGCTAAACGCATAACAAAAACTGCAGGATTCCTGCAGATGGATAGCTCCTAAGCAGTATACACAAATGGAATGCCCATCGGTAATGGACATTTTGTACCCACATTTCGAGCACTTTTTAAAACCCGAAGGTTTGTGCTCCTTGGTATCCTTAAGACATCCTAACTACTGCACCCACAACGCAAAACCAAGTCTGTAACAATACACAGGCGTTCACTCTATAAAGCAGGAATGACGCTAACAGTAACCAACACTAAAACAGTGATCAAACACGCACTAAAAAAACTAGCACACACTTTGAACAAGGGGATTGAAAACCACAAGGAAAGGGTAGCCGAAACCTCTAATTTAAACCATTTGGACAGAATTCACACAGAAGCCAACAGAGGAGAACTAGGCCCTCTAACTGAAACGGGCCTAGCCCGAGGGAACAGTAAGAGGTATACCACACAATAATCACACAATCACAATTCTTGACCAACTAGACAAAATTAGACAAATAGCTATGAAAATAGCTTTTGATAGGAATCAAAACTTTTCTAAAGCCAAGAAAAAGAGGATACTTAGCCACAGCCAAGTGAGACCACGTCCGAGCTACACAAGCGGCAAACGAGATCTGAGGATATGGAGCAGTGCACCATGGGATACCTGTTTAGCCCAGCCAATGAAAGACTTTGAGCTAGTACAATCGTCCGAGTCGCAGCCGATATTCGGCTCCTAACCAACGGGTAAGAATGTAAGCGAGATAGGGCTACATAACATTAAAAGTTAACTTTATTTGCAAATGACACTATTTTGCACCTGATAAATCCAAAAAAGGACATTGCAGTGTTGCTGAACAGCCTAAGAGAGTTTAAAGTCTTTTCGATATATAAAATTAATGAAGATAAAACAAAAGACAGTCATAAATTATGTATCCACACGCAAATTAGTTCAGCAACACCCATATTTAAAGGGACAAGACCGAAGCATTTAAGGGCTTGGATTAAAAAGGCTTCTGTTATGTCAGATAAGGAAAGGAGGGAAGTGAATAAATATAAGATGATACAAAAACAGGGAAACCAGAAACTTTTATTCATGGATATGCATACAAGATACAAGTATGGAGAATGGTTTTAGTCCTTTTAGTCTTGTATATAGGTCAAACATACTTTCATCAACCTGAAAAGCTGTGGATAGTAATCAATAAAGAACTGAAGGAATTTATCTGAGAGGGAAAGAGGGCAAGAGTTTAGTGGGATAAGTTGATCCTTCTAGAACAAAGTAGTTTAGGTTTTTAAGTTTACATGTTTTCCGCATAGTAAGTATAGAGTTGACGAAGGTGGATGAGTTTAATTACTTGGGATCAGCAGTTCAGAGTAATGGTGAGTGTAGGAGAGAGTACAGGCAGGGTGGAATGGGCGGAGAAGAGTGTCAGGAGTGATTTGTGATAGACGGGTACCAGTAAGAGTGAAAGGAAAGGTCTACAAGAGGGTAGTGAGACCAGCTATGTTATATGGGTTGGAGACGGTGGCATTGACAAAAAGGCAGGAGTCAGAGCTGGACGTGGCAGAGTTGAAGATGTTAAGATTTCGACTGGGTGTGACGAGGATAGACAGGATTAGGAATTCGTATATTAGAGAGTCAGCTCAGGTTGGATGGTTTGGAGAAAAAGCCAGAGAGGCGAGATTTCGTTGGTCTGCATAGGTGCTGAGGAGGGATGATGAGTATATATTGGGAATAGGATGCTAAGGATGGAGCTGCCAGTTAAGAGGAAGGCCTAAAATAAGGTTTATGGATGTGGTACGAGAGGACATGCAGGTGGTTGGTGTGACAAAGCAAGATGCAGAGGACAGGAAGAAATAGAAACAGATGATCCTCTGTGGCGACCCTTAATGAGAACAGCCAAAAGAGACACAGAGGTTTACATGATTTGATGGGATATTTTAGAGTTACACACTTAAGGCTCAAAGGGATGATGATGAAGTAAGAGGATTTTGGATGCAGATTCTTAATCAGAATAAAAACAACCATACCAATTATATTCACAAAGTAGAAGAAAGTAAAGAAATAAGGCAATACGAGGATGGAGAAAGGAGATTTTGCCAATAGGGATGACTGCAAGTAGGGAACAGAAAATAGGCAACAGGGGGCTGGAAATTACTAGAGAAAGCAGTCAAAGAAATCAAGACACTGGGAGCAAATAACTCAAGCAGAAAAGATAAGAAGAGTGGGGATAAGGCCAAGACAACATTTGGATTGCCGTCTAGAGATGCCTTCCGTCTCAGGGCTTGATCTCCAACTACAGGCAAAGAGAAAAGAATAGGGGAATTTTAAGTGAAAGACCTGCTATGGTAGAGTCTTTAGTTGCCAAACTACTCAAAAGCATTTTTCACAAATGCGCACACATTTTTAAGGATGCTTGGGATTTCCTGAAGAAGTTGAAAAATTAGTTATGCAAAGAGGAAATGGGGTTTTTAACAAAAGATATTACTGATATATTCACAAGCATTTCTAAAATGGAAGGTTTAGAATTCTTTCATGAAAATGTATTGAGTTGTTTCTTTGTTATAAATCTCACGGAGATGGTTTATTTACTATTAGGAGATTTACAGACAAATTTGGGGTGGGGCTATGGGTGCAACGTGCCTACCCATTTATGCAAATCTAGTCTTCAAATGTTACCTCTGAGTTTTAGAAGTACTGTAAAGCTTATTTCAAATTTTTAGATGATACATTTATTTTTGTGGAATGGTTTGGAGGATATGCTAAGAGAATTTCTCAAGTTTTTGATTAATTCCACAGAATTTTTTAAATTTAGTAAACATAAGATTAATTACTTTGATACTAAAGTTATGGTGAAAGTTTTTCTGTCAAGTGTTTATAGGAAATCCACATTCAGCAATGTGAACCTGCACTATATAAGTTCTCACCTCACCCCTTTTTATGTGAAAAAAAAGTTTGGTTAAGAGGCAATGTATACGATTGTCCTGTATGATCTCAAATGACTTGTCATTAGAAATGAATGAACAAATATGTTTATACAGTACCCATAACAATTAGTAGGAGTCATTTAGAATGAAACTGTTAACAACTGGGGTACAAGATACTTTTTGGGGGCTAGCATGATAAAATAAGTAGGATGCAAAGAAATGAGACGCAAGGCACAGCAAGAGTTATGAGGGAGCACTGGTTTTACAACACACATGGATGCATACATAAGTAAAAGAATTAAGAGTAAGTGGAATATGTCAAAAAGTAACCCCACATTTATTACTGTGTTAAAGGAGGAACCTCATTTGGTACATAAAAACAGGCATTAATGTGACAAACGTATTATAAAAAGATTAGGAAACAACTGATGGTCTTTCTCTAGCTTTACCAGAAAAGTTAAAGGATCAGAGTTAAAAGGGTCTGAAGGAACAACATTTTGAACTTTGTTCATAGGAGGTTACCAAGCTAGTGGTCCTACAGCCTTTACAAACCTAGCCATGTTAATCCCAAGTATCACAATTTGCTCTTTTTGGGTAGTTCACAAAACAAATTAATGAACAGAACTGTCTGTGATCAACACCGGTTACCCCTGTCCACGAGGAAAATGGGTGCCACCCCAGGGTCAAATTTGTGGTCTACCATCCAATGATCTAGGTTGCGTTTCAATACTGTCAGTGAGCAACTCTGTTTTACATGAATAAGAAGTCTATTCCAGAGAAGCGGCAGTCTCTGGGAGACAATAACACCAAGAAAGGAAAGGTTTAGCACAGGCTTTCAAGTTGTTTCTATGGCACCAGAAAAATCCTTGAATAAAACCCTTTACCCATGTGGGAGGCAGGCATTGTTCTAGGACTACCTGAAATAACACTTATTCCAGAATTGAAGGAAACAGGGAAATTTGGTTTACAGACTAAGAAGAAAGCTCCTGGAAAGGAGAGAGAAACTACCACTGTCAGGTGTACTCCCTGCTGAATGACATTCAGAACACATTTGTCTGAAACAATCTGGTGCTACACAGGAAAATTTAGGCTAAGAAAAGGAGAGATTACCAGGGTTGTGGGTGTGGAAGAGCCTAAAGAAGCAAATCGTAATTCTGACTATCTGGATTGTTTTTGTATTGAAAAGGTTTTCTCTTTCTTTTTGGAGTCTCCTTGCCATTGTTTAAAAACTACTGTTTGCGGGCACAGTGTTGTTTGTACTGCTTTTTGAAATTGTGAGCTGAGGTGGAAGACAATTTTCTACCTGTCACAAAAAAAAGAAGGTTGGAAGACTTCTGTCATCCTTTCAATCAACCTTCCACCTCTCAAAGGTATTTACTAGGCTACTGATCCATCAGGATCTTTAAATCCCTAGCTACATTCGCATGAAGTTTTTAGCACTTATGTCAAGTACAAACAAACCAGAGATGAGCAGAACATTTACATTTTGATACTATTCATATGTGCATTGGTGTGCACTAGGGCTAATGACCACGAGGGCCTTTTTAAGTCAAGCCATATATCCCAAATCTCTGAAAAGTTCTGGTACCCTTGAAAAGTATAAGCAGGGGCTTGGTAGATGAAATATTTACAAGCAGGGACCTAGGAGATGAAGCATTTGCAGGCTGCCTGTGTTCATTACAGACACAGGTGCCAAACCAGGGATGAATTTCTACTTCCCCACCTAATTTTTCAAGCTACATTTGAATTGGGTTAAGGAAGAACTCTGTATCACATGGATAAGGGAAGAACTCTATCACATGGATAAGAAGCTTGTTCCAGAGAATACGTAGTCTCTGGGATACATACCTATCTAGTGAACTGTCGGTTCCAATAAAGGCTGTCCCTCCAAAATGTTCCTCTTTTTCAGGGGAACAGGTCGATCACAAGCACTTCACTTCACCAGTAAACACACATGAAAAATCCAAAAATAAGAATTTATTCACACACAAAAAAATAAATAAATAAATATACACTGGATTAAGCTCTTTCATCTCCACTCAGGAGACTTGTCAGAATCAACATCCAAAAAGCTATGCACATTTTATATCAAACCACATTTCATTTCATTGGTCACTCAATTAAATTCATCACTTGGTAACTATTAAAATGCTTAATACATATAAATATAGCAGCTATCCTTGATAGTGCATAAAATTATAATAAAAATACAAGTTGTGGTATAAGACAAATTCATGATACTTATTTTAAAACAGTTTGTAAAACTGTGAACAGTTTGTATACAGAATATTGCCATCATGAAGCCTAATAATCATAAAAACTGTTACAGGGACCCCATCATCTCTGAAAGCAACAAAATTTACTGCTCAACTACTATGATACATAAATTACTGTACTAAATGAACAATAATACACTTATATAAAAACAGATAAAAAACTAGTATATGTTGTAAATTTGACAAAATATCTCTATTAAAGGTTCGATGTTCGGGGAATGCGAGTTTACCATCATCTTTTGTGAGGGAGACTCACTGTGACAAATACAAACAACTGCCCCGGGACACAAGAAAATACATATCACTTGCAGGGGTTCATTTTTCTGGCTCCTTTAAACTTTCCACACTCGCTCCCATGATCAGTAATGATCACTTTTATTTATACTATTCAATACAGAAAGAAAACTACTATCAATGCCGTAATAACCCACACTCGCACGTGCATATTTATGTCGCCAGAAATTTTTGATTAAGCTCTCAATCACACATCGGGCAATGCACAAAAGAAAATCATGCCACTTACCTTTGAACTGAAAGAGAGGAAAACGTATGAAAATATGTTCTAAGTGCCCTGTAGTTGTTTTTTTTTTTTTGTTTGTTTTTTTTTTTTTTTTTTTTGTTCAGACAGGACACTGGTGGAGATACTGCAAGAAAAGACAAAATCTTGTCATGGGCCCAAAAGCAGCAAATCCACCATCCCTGAGTGACCACAGCACTGCCAGATCAGATCCGAGTAAACGGCACCAATTTGTAGAATAAAGACAATAGACTTCCTCTCGTTCAGTAGCTTTATTACACATGTGAAGAAGCCTCTGAAAAATATCAGGGCGACCCAGAACAAACAAAAACTGTAGCTTATATAGACTATGAAATGCTGACTCACTTGAAAAGTAATACTGAACAAATAAGAACACTGGAAGCATGGTTAACCAATAAAGGCATTTCCTGTAGCTTTAAAGTTACACAATGTCACTACATCTCTAGGCAGAAAGAGAAAATCGGATGCATTTTCATATAGAGACATGTTTACTACTTTCAGACAGTCCCTTTTGCAACATACAGAACAAGTACTGACAAAATGGCATACAGAAGCTGAGAGGGAGGGTGCAAACCAGTCCCGAAGAATCAATTTTAGTAAAGCCTGAATACCAATGTGGGGGGGCAAATGGTAAGCTTTTATAACAGAAAGATGCACGGATCTGGGGCAGAGAAGCCTGCCATCCGGATGTTGCCAAATGAATTGTGCATTTTTAAAGCAGTGAAACTTTTGCCAAGTCTCTCTCTCAGCTTCTGCAGCTTTACATTGTAAAGCTTTTAAAACATCATGTGTAAATAAAGATGTCTGCACAGTGTGTTGATAAATATTCTGCATATTACTTTCCTGAACAGCACCATGTAGCGCAGCCCAATCAGCTAAGGCATTGCCTTTTGTTTGAAAAGATTCATTTGATTGGTGAGCTGCACATTTTACAACAGCAATGTTTGAAGGTAAGAGTAAGGCCTTTAATGAGTTATCAACATAAAAGGCATGTTTTATAACAGTTCCAGAGGACATCAGGAATCCACACTCTCTCCACAACGTCCCAAAATCATGGACGACTCCGTAAGCATATCGAGAGTCCGTAGAGATTGCAAAAGATTTTTTTTCTGCCACTTTGTATGCATGCATTAATGCTATGAGTTCTGCCACTTGGGCTGAGGTACCTGTTGTTAGCCTACCGGAAGAGATTACTTCATGTGGGGAGCATACTGCCCATGCTGCTGTTAGTTGGCAAAGTTCATCACGTAAGCAGGCTCCATCCACAAAAATAACGTAGTCAGGGTTAGCAAGTGGGGTATCAGCAAAATCAATTCTAGGAGGAAGTACAGAGTTAACAACACACAGTCACGGGGTTCTCCCTCAACATCTGTTGTAATTAAAGAGGCTGGGTGCAGTGGTGGGCAGCGAACAACTTGTAATGCAGGATTACTGAGCAAGTTTATTTTATACCTAGTAAGTCTTGCTAGCGAAAGATATTGAGTTTTAGTCTTGAGAAGGAAAGCTTGTACTGTGTGTGTGGTACTGCTAGTACAGTCTGATGGCCCAAGGTAAAAGGGCTTGCCATATCTACCAATAAGGCTACTGCCGCCACTGTCCTCAGGCGGGGGGGGGGGGTATCCTGCTGCTACTGGGTCTAACAGAGTACTGTAATAAGCCACTGGTCTGTAACCTCCTGCTCGGGGTTGAGCCAGGAGGCCCAGCGCAAACGTGTCTCGTTATGAACAGAACAGAAAAAATGGTTTAGTATAATCAGTTAGGGCCACAGCAGGTGGATTCATTAGGACAGATTTAATGGCTTGAAAAGCTGCTTCATGATTGTCTGACCAGGGTACAGGATCAGTTATATTCTTTTTTAATAAAGGTAAGAGTGGTCCTGAGAGCTCTGAGAAATTATGGACCCAATGTCTACAATACCCTGCTAGTCCCAGAAACCCTCTTAACTGACACTGGGTGGTGGGCCTTATTATAAGGTTCATAGGTGTGTACTTGGCTAATGACCCTGGAGCCTTTACAAGCCTAGCCCATAGGATTACCCTGGCATTGTGCCACCTGACCTTAGTTCCCAGTGCTTCTGTCGAGTAGAGCCACTGGAGTGGTCCCCAGGGTGAATTTTCTATTTCCCATCCACTCATCAAGATTTCTCTTGAAGAGGGCCAGTAAGGTGCTCTGTCTGACATGTATGGGAAGTCTATTACATAGCATGGGCAGTCTCTGGGTTATGAACCTGTCCCTCCAGCACATTCTGTTGAGTGTGATAATGAGGTTGAGGTCTCTGGAGTGTGTGGTGCGGAGGGATTGAGATTTCTTTAGATGTAGCATTTCTGAGAGAGCTTGGTCAGACATGGCTTTGTAAGTCAACCAAAGATTGCCTCCAAGTAGGTGATGTGAGACAGGGAATAGTTGGGAGTTTTTTTGAATCTGTCCATATTGGTCTAGGGGCCCGTTGAATAGTTTTGATTCGTGAAGGAAGAACACAGCGAGAGCCGGCTGCAATGATATGACCCAAATACTGAACCTCGGGTTGGCAAAATTGTAGCTTAGCCTTGTTAACGTTAAATCCTCGTTGAAACAAAAAACGAAGTACCAGCAGAGAGTCATCCAAACATGTTTGCTTGGTTGCAGAAGCAATTAGTATATCATCCACATACTGAACTACAACTGAAGTAGTTGGTAACTTAAGATCCTGTAACTGCCGAAACATTTCCCTAGAGAAAAGCATAGGGGACTCAACATACCCTTGTGGTAATCTTGTCCGGGTGTACTGTTGCCCTTTGTATGTAAATGCAAATAGATACTGGCTATCTACATGGACTGGTATGGAGAAAAAGGCGGAAGAAATGTCCATTACTGTAAATTACTTGGCAGCTGGGGGAATACAGCTGAGTATTGTTGCAGGGTTAGGTACCATCGGGAAGGCCGGCAGAACGGCCTTATTGACTTGTCTGAGGTCTTGCACTTAATGATAAACCTGTCTTCCTGTTTTTTTAACTGGGAGAACTGATGTATTACACAGGCTTACTGTGGGGAATGATAATGGACGGTTTTATTGAAGAGTATATTACCGGCCGAATACCTTGTTTTGCTTCCTTAGAAAGTGTATACTGGGGTACCGAAGGCAACTGGGCACCAGGTTTTACTGTAATACGAACGGGAGTAGCAGACGGGAGTAGCCCAACATCATTGTCATGGGTAGTCCACAGGGAGGCGGGTAATGAATCTAAATGTCTTGTTGTTAGGGAATCCTAGGCTGTTAAGTGTTGTAGAGACACAGAGTCTCCAAGAAGGCCAAGGGCCTCATTGTGAGTGTTTGGAGGGACCTGTAAGAACAAACCATTTTCAGTGCAAAAATAATAGCTCCCCATTTTGCACAGCAAATCTCTACCTAAAAGATTTAGTGGCGTGGATGGCCCTACAAGGAAAGCATGTTCCCCTTGTAGGGGTCCAGAATGACAGACATTGGTTCAGTCTCTGGGTATTCTATAGAAACTCCTGGGACTCCTACCCCTTTCATAGATTTATTCAACAGAGTAATACTGGCTGCAGAGGACAAGGTTAGCATAGATTCTGTAGCCCCAGTATCCATCAAAAACGGATGTAGTTTTTAAGGGCAAGCGTAATATATGGCCTAGTTTGGTCTACTGGCAGTAAGGGAAACAATTGCTGTTGAGTCTGTTTAGGGGATCCCTATTGTGCCTGAGGTTGAGTATGGCTCTCAGACCAATTAGGTGGAGTCCAGGCTGAATTCCACTGTTGCGAAAAAGGGTTGGTTTGCTGTGGTGTTTTGGGTGTGAACAGGCTATTATTATTATTGGTGATAGGGGGTGGCGGTTGCAAGGCCAGGTATGGACAGTTATTTCTCCAATGCCCAGTCTGCCCACAGTTATAGCACTCAGATTGCTGTAGTTGGGCTGACTGTTGAGATTGTTGATATTGCTAATGGTTACTGGAATGATTTTGGTTATGAATTTGGCCACCCCTACTCCTTCCTTGAGCATTTCCTCTTCTACCCCTTCGTCTTCCTCTCTGCCCGAAGGCAGTGAACATTTTAATTTGGGCATTTATTAATTTACTTTGCAAATCTTTTTGCTGTTGCACCCACCGGTCCGACAGGTATTGTGTTTGAGTAACCAACTCGTGCAGGCCTAAACTAGGCCAATTAAGACACACCTCCTTTAGTTTATCCCTGATCACGGGCTTCGGGCCATCAACGAAGGTAGCAGACAGGCCACTAGCAGCTGCACCTTCTGTAGGTTCCGAGTAGCCAGAGTAAGCCTCAAAGGCTTCGGTTAACTGGCTTAGGTAATCTTCAATAGATTCCTCTTCTTTTTGCACTACGGCCTTGATCTTCAACCAATTAGGAGTCGGTGGAAAGAGAACAGTGATAGCGTCTATTAGGTGCTGTCGTACTGCTTCAAACTCATCACCTTGTGTACCACATTTAGGGATGGGAGTAGGGACACATGCATGATCCTAAATTCTTTTAAACAAATCAGGAGGGACGGCATACTGAAGAATAGCACAAACTTTTTAGATCATCGGATTTTGAAGGTTTACATTGCCTGTAAGTACTCTGAAATTTTGCCGGATTACTGCGAATTGAAGGCAGTGATTTTGTTATGGCTTGAAAGTCTACTGCTGACCACGCCCGGGGCACGACTATAGTAGCAAGAGCCTGGTTATCGTGGCTGTGGGCGGGGTTAGGAATTTCCCTGAGTGGCATTAACCGGTTGTCCTCCAAAGAGGAAGAAGTGGCAGAGTCCAGATTAAATTTGTCCTGCCTATAGTAACCGTCCCAGTCTGCAATAACTATGGGATATTGGCCAGACAGGCCTTGGCGGTAGGCACGATGACGTCCTCCACCCTTTCGGTATCTGGACCTAGGCCTAAAGTACATTTGGTGAGTAACTTTGTCACCCCATCTTTCTTTTCCTTTTTTCTGTCTCTCAAATCGTATTGTACATCCCCCCAGGAGCCCCATGTGATTGTGCCGTAGAGTCTGGGCTATACGGTTGTGGGTCAGAATGCCGACATCGCCACTGAATGTCCTGCCCCTGCCGTGACGGGGTAACTTCCTGTTCCCATTCTGGCAATTGTGGCGGGTTGGGTGCTGGTGCTTGTGGTCCATCCTCTACATATGCGGGTGGGGCAGAAGGAAGACGAGGGGAAGCAAAAAATGAAGACAACAGACTTCCTCTTGTTCAGTAGCTTTATTATACATGTGCAGGAGCCTCTGAAAAATATTAGGGTGACTCCCAGAACAAAAAAAGCTGTAGCTTATATAGACTATGAAATGCTGACTCTAGAAAAGTAATACTGAACAAATAAGAACACTGGAAGCATGGTTAACCAATAAAGGCATTTCCAGTAACTCTAAAGTTACATTATGTCATTACTTCTCTAGGCAGAAAGAGAAAATCGGATGCATTTCCATATATAAACATGTTTACTACTTTCAGACAGTCCCTTTTCTTAGCAATTTTCCACCATGTGCAGACGGTCACATCTCTATGTACAGTGCATTTCAAGTTCACGCATACTGTCACATACTCATACTTTCTAAAAGACTTACAATTTTCTTCATACTTTACAATGTTTATAAATATATATCAATATAATTACAAATATAAAAAATGAATATAAATGTATATATAAATATGTACGTATAAAATGTATATAGTATATACTATGACATGTTTATAATGTTTATTACAGTAATTTATGTATCATAGTAGTTGAGCAATACATTTTGTTGCTTTCACTGCAACGGTTAGGTTTTATCATTATTAGGTTTCAGGATGGCAACATTCTGTATACAAACTGTTCACAGTTTTACAAACTGTTTTTAAAATAAGTATCATAAATTTGTCTTATACCACAACTTGTATTTTTATGTACCATCAAGGACAGCTGCTATATTTATATGTATTAAGCACTTCAATAGTTAATAGTTACCAAGTGATGAATTTAATTGATTGGCCAATGAAATGAAATGTGCATAGCTTTTTGGATGTTGATTCTGATGAAGTCTCCCGAGTGGAGATGAAAGCGCTTAATCCATTATATATATATATTTTTTTATTTATTATTTTTTGTGTGTGAATAAATTCTTATTTTTGGATTTTTCACGTGTGTTTACTGGTGAAGTGAAGTGTTTGTGATCAACCTGTTCCCCTGAAAAAGAGAAACATTTTGGAGGGATAGCCTTTATTGGAACCAACAGTTCACTTGTTTTTTGGTTTTCTGTGGTCTGTGCAACTTGCACTTGTGATACATACCTATCTCTCCAGGTAATTCTGGTGTTATTTGTTTTTTGGATATGGAAGAGGTCCATCAGGGAGGAATCAGACAATGCCTTACATGTCAAGCATAGATTTCCCCTCAGCAGCCTGTAAGAGACAGAATACATGGATAGGGCTTTGAGGTAGTCTGCACAGGACATGTTACTTATACCCTGCATTCTTTTAGTGAGGAACCTCTGTGGATTTTCCCATTGGTGGATGTGCCTGATAAGGAACCTACCAAAGCACCATTGTACTAAATGACAGATCTGACGAATGCTGAATATAGTGGAACAATTACCATCTTGGCCCTAGAATCCATGCCTTAGTTTACAGGCTGTGCAAGACAGAATGATATCCTCAATACTACAGACATGTGATGGTCAAACGCTAGATTACTGTCTGTATGTCCCCAGGTCCATGACTACTGGGTCGACTCTTAGGGATGTACCGTCAACATGACAGTTAATAGGGGTAGATGACTTCCCAAAGGATACAATTATGCATTTCTTGGCATATAGTTTTAGTCTGTGACTCTGATACAAGTTATTTCTTTGGGTCAGCCTTTCCTGAAGAACATTAGAGTTGGTGGAGTTTTCTATGACTGCTCATAATTTGCAATAGTCTGCAAATTTTGTCACTCAAGAGGCCTTTGACATTGGCCTTGACTTCAGAGAAGTAAATGCCAAGAAAGCAGAAGTCCCAGGACCGATCCCCGAAGGACTCTGCTTGTGGCTGATGCCTTTTTAGAGGTGGACTCTCCAATTCTAACTTCCTGGTTCCTGTCTGCTAGCCAACTCTATCCACCATCTGAGATAAGGGTTTACACCCAACCTCTTGAGTTTATCAACAATGCCCGAGTGGGGTTTTGTGTCAAATGTCTTGGCCAGATCAATGGAAGCACTGGACAAAGGACAACAGTGTTAAACCAGGGTTGAATTTGTGGTTACTCATCCATTTGTCCCGATTACGTTTCAATAGTGTAAGAGAAGCACTTTGCTTTATAGGAGATGAAGGCGATTCCAAAGAAGTGGTATTCTCTGCGATACATGTATACCCATCAGACTTTTTCCATTTATGTTGCAAAACAGATGTAGATCTTGAGAGGGTGTTTACACACCAATGGACTTGCAAATGTATAGCAAGTCTGACGAGGGCAAGGTCTTTCAAGACTCTGGATGTGAGGCAGAGCTCACCCCTCAGTAGCCTGTATGACACAAAGAAGAGGGATAAAGATTTGAGACAGCCCACACACTTTTTAAGATTTAGGCCTTGGATTTTCTTAGTAAAAAAAATGGTGTGGGCATTCAAGTTGTGTCAAATGGTTGGACAGGTACATAAACAACTAGTGACAAGTATTTTGGATGAGGTACAACAGCCTAGACTCATTTCTTTCCTGGGCTATATTTTTGATTCAATTTGCTATCCAAAGAAAGCCAGAGGAAATAAAATCCAGGTGATACACATCATCTATGATACCACAGTATGGAATGGCATCATACACCTTTGACAGCACTAGATATGCAATGTATGCTAATCTGCCCTCATTCATTGCTTCAGTAACAGTCTCAAACAAAGATTAAGCAGGATTTGTCCTTAAATATGAACCGGCTTGGGTTGAGAGTCTGTAGATTACCTATACCTTAATTTATTAATTCCATTATGGTCCTTTCCATAGACTTGCAAACAAGGCTGATTAGACTTGTGCATCTAACTTCTCGGGTTAGCTGACACCTCACCACTGTGTAATGGGATGTCAGTTCTGTCTCCATAGAAGCAGTGTTTTTGGACTTCGGTAGTGCCTTAAGGACTTGTTCATGGGACACTTGATGAGGGTGCAGATGCGGGTATGAGATTTGGAATGTCAGAGGTGTGTGTGTGTGTGTGTGTGTGTGTGTGTGTGGGTGTGTGGGTGGGGGTGGGGTGAGGCTACAGCTAAACTTATACACCAGCAAACTGGATAGGTCCTCTGGGTCCCAGTATGTGATATTTAATATTAGCTTTGCAGAGTGTAGGGCATAGTTTTAGGTTTTTAACAAAGTTAAAGGCGGCCTTCTGGTTGTCCTTTGCCTGGGTGGCAATTTTTACTTCATATATGGCTTTGGATGATTTAATCAGGTGTTCCCTGTTAAGTTTAGCAACAGCTATTTTGTATATTGAGAATTACAACTATTTTTAAGTGCAATGAGTTATTATTACTACTACTACTATTATTATTATAATAGAACCAGATTATACTCTGATTCCACCATAGGGTTTTATTCTTAATATGGCATTGCACCAAATCCAGCCATAGCAAAGTCACCCATCGGCATTTGGGGCAAAATCTGAGATAGCCCGACACCCAAAGACTCATTTACAACTTTCTTCCAGCAGATGGGGTAAGGAAGAACTGAGGAGACTGGCAACTGTTTCATAGATCCAACTACAAAGGAAGCCTCGGAACCGGTAGTGGAGCCAGAAAGTTTCAGTAACAGTGCCAGTCAAAACCATGGTTTTGAGGTTAAAATAAAAACACACTGACAGTTCCCAAAAGCACCAATTCCTGTTCTAACACACAAACATTATTAAAAAATACAAGTTCAAAAAATTAAAAGTTATGTACTTAGCCTAACATTCCGTCTGTGTTGTTTATTTTCATTCTTCCTCAACTACTAGTACTACTTCTCTTTCAGCTGTTCCCGTTAGGGGTAGTCACAGCGGATCATGTTTCCATTTCTTCCCGTCCTCTGTATCTTGCTCGGTCACATCAACCATCTGTATGTCCTCTCTCACCACATCCATAAACCTTATCTTAGGCCTTCCTCTTACCTGGCAGCTCCATCCTTAGCATCCTTTTTCCAAAAAACTCAGCATCCCTCTTCAGCACATGTCTAAACCAACGCAAGCTCGCCTCTCTGACTTTGTCTCCAAACCGTCCAACCTGAGCTGACCCTCTAATATACTGATTCCTAACCCTGTCCATCCTTGTCACACCCAGTCCAAATCTTAACATCTTCAACTCTGCCACTTCCAGCTCTGACTCATGCCTTTTTGTCAATGCCACCATCTCCAACCCATACAACATAGCTGGTCTCACTACCCTCTTGTAGTCCTGCCCTTTCCCTCTTACTGGTACCAGTCTGTCACAAATCACTCCTGACACTCTTCCCTACCCATTCCACCTTGCCTGTACACTCTTCTTCACCTCTTTTTCACACTGTTGATCCCAAGTACTTACCCTCATCCACCTTCACCAACTCTATTCCTGTATCCCCACCATTCCTCTATCCTCCCTCTCATTCACACACACATTCTGTCTTAGTCCTGCTGACCTTCATTCCTCTCCTCTCTAGGGCATATCTCCACCTCATTCTTCCTCAACCGTTGGGTTCAAAATTTAACCCTTGGATCTGACTTGGTCGCTTCTTCCAGGAAGAAAGAAAATGGACAGCACAGATGGAATGTTATGAGGAGTACATAACTTTTTAATCTGATGTTGTCCATCTTCATTCATTCAACTGTTGGGACAGAGTCCGCAGCTACCTAACTCTTGGGAGGATTCTAAGGAAGGATACTCCACAGCACCACCAAGCCAAATGTTGCTCTTCCCCTAGAGACCAGATCTAGTTTGCAATAAGCAATAAAGGTATAAGGATTAGCCCGAGTTGCAGCTGCGCAAATATCATCCAAGGACATTCTCAATAAAAAGGCTGATGAAGCTGCCACAGACCTGGTGGAGTGGGCTCTAGGTGGATTTGGTAAAGGTAAGCCCACTTTTGATAAACAAAGGCAATACAATCCGTTAACCATTTGGCCAGAGTAACTTTAGGTACTGGTTTGCCTAGTTTAGAATCAGAGAAGGAAACAATTGCTCAGGCTTTCTTAGATGCTTGGTTCTGTGAAGGTAGAAACATAATTGTCTGTGCACATCTAATAAACCTAACAGATACTCGCCTTTGTTTGAAAAATTTGGAAAGAACACTGGAAGATTTAATCACCTGATTAATATTAGACTCAGAAACCACCTTTGATAAAAAGGAAGGACTGGGCAGTAAAGAAACCCAACCCTTGTGAAAACTAAATAAGAAGGCTTAGAGGATAATGCATGAAGTTCAGACACAGCAACTAAGAAAATAGTATTCTAGGTCAAATATTTTAGATCAGATTTAGCCGAAGGTTCAAAGGGAGGTTGAGTCAAGGCCTGAAGTACAATGTTTAAATCCTAAGGAGGGGTAGGATCCTTTAGAGGATGTCTAAGTAAAAAGGTTCCTCTTAGAAAGGCTTTGCAAAGTTTAGAGAAAGCTAAGGTGGAATTATTTACTCCCATATGAAAGTTGGAAATGACTGCTAATTGCACTTTAACAGTTGAGGAACTAGCATCTTCATTGAAAATTGTGGCTAAAAAGAAGAACATTTGAAATCAGTACTGAAAAGGGATCTAAGTTTTTGCTTAGGACCCAAAGAGCAAATCTTTTCCATTTACTCTTGTACATTTTCCTGGTGGAAGCTTTATGGGAAGACAATAAAATGTGATGGACAGGAGGAGGAAAGCCTGGTCTGTCTAGCAATCAACAGAACTGGAGAAACCACATGGTCATCTTGAAGCCTGTTAAGTCTGGCTGAGTCATGCTTGTCATATAAGAGTTGGATTCAGAACCCATGTTGGATGTAGGAGATGAGACCAGAGGAAGGAAACCAAGTTTGACAAGGCCAGTAAGGAGCAATGCGGATAAAAAGAAGTTATACACTCACCATAACGTTCCATCTGCATTGTTGTTCTTCATTTGTCTTCAACCTGTGGGATAGGCACCGACATAGGTGCCGAGCTGGCCATATCCAAGATACACTGCTGAAACTGAGCTCCTCCCCTACCCATAATGCTCTTCTCTCCCTCACTACCTCAGATCGAGTTTGCCTGACAAATAGGCTCCTGACCCAAACCCATAGAAAAACATGGTGACAGTCAACAACTCCTAGAAGAGGAGGCATAGAGAGAGGCTAAGTACTAATGGAAAGGGGGAAGGAGGGAGGAAAGGTTGAAGACAAATGAACAACAATGCAGATGGAAAGTTATGGTGAGTACATAACTTCTTTATCTGACATTGTTTTCTTCATTTGATCTTCAACCTGTGGGACAGAGTCACAAGCTACTTAAGCCCTTGTTGGCCCTAAGGAAGGATGTTTTGGAGTATGGCAGAACCAAAGGAAGCTCTGTTCCAAGATGAAATATCCAATTTGCAATGGGATATGAAGGTGTGAGACCTAGTCATTGTAGCTGCAAGCTCATATCTCCAATTGGTACCCTGGAGGAAAAGGCTGAAGTAGAGATCAGCCCTGGTAGAATGTACCTTCACTGCAAAAGAATAAAGAACACCATGCTTCTCATAAATAAAAGCAATACATTTCGCTATCCAGTTGGCAATAGTTACCTTGGAAACAGGCAATCCCAATCTGGACTTAGAATATGATATAAACAGCTGATTAGACTTCCAGAAAGTTATCGTTCTATATAGATAGAAACGGAGCTACCTATGTAGATCAAGCATGTGTAATTGATATTCCCCCTCTGTTTTGAAACTTTGGAAAAAACACAGGAAGATGAATGACCTGAAATAATATTCTTCCCTGAAGTGAACTTGGGCACGAAGGAAGGATTCGGCCTAAGAGAAACATGATCTTTGTGAAAAATAAGGTATGGGTGTTAAATACAAAGTGCTTGCAATTCAGAAACCCGTTTAGATGAAGTAAGAGCTACCAATAAAGCCATTTTCCATGACAGAAACTGTAGATCCACTCTTGCAGAGGACTCAAAGGCAGACAACACCAGCACTTGATGTACAAAGGTTAGGTCCGAAGGAGGGACCGGGTCCTTAACTGGAGGCCATAAAAGAAACGTTCCTTTCAAAAATGCCTTGCACAATCTAGAAGTGACCAAAGAAGAATCCTTTAGTCTGACATGATAATGGAATATGGCAGCTAGATGGACTTAAACTGTAGAGAAACTGGCACCTTGGTTGAAGATACAAGCCAGAAAGACTAAAACTGAAGGAAGAGAGGCAGTAAAAAAGATCCACCGAACTGTGGGATGCCCAAATGGAAAACCTCTTCCATTTACTAGCATAAATCTTCATGGTGGACGACTTGTGAGTGGAAAGCCATATATGCTTCACAGGAGATGAAAGCCCAGGAACTCTAGCCATCACTGAAACTGCAGAAGCCAAGCTGTGAGCTTCAAGCTCTCCAGATCCAAATGGTAATCGCCTCCCAGATTGGAAATCAGATGAGGACATAGATTCAGAATCCAAGCAGCACTGACCAGGGTGACAAGCATGAACTAGAGGGTCTCTGCGAGTCCCTCCTCTGGAGGGAATCGGGGAGAAAAACTCGCTGCACTTGGCATTGGAAGATGAGGCAAAGAGATCGCAGCTCGGCTGACCCCATTTCTGGAAGGTCATGTCCACCACTGTTTCAGAGACCACTCATGAGATGACAAAATGGCCCTGCTGAGCTTGTCCGCTAGGATGTTGGAACTCCCTGGAATGTGCACTGCGATAAGAAGGCGGCCTGAGGAAATCGCCAATTCCCACAATCTCATGGCCTCTCAACAGAGGGGCTAAGATCTGGTTCTCCTCTGTCTGCTGATATACCAGACCACTGCCGTGTTGTCTGTCTGTATCATAATCATTCCTCGGGGGGAGAAATGAATATAGTGCCTGCAACGCCAGAAGCACTGGCCTCATCTCCAGAACGCTGATGTGTAGATTGGTGTATAAAAATAACCACGTCCCTTGAACAGTCCATCCCAGCCAATGCCCTCACCCCCCCCCCCCCGTGCTGGGATGCATCCGTGGTGACTGTGGCCATAGGAGCAGGAGTTACAAAAGATCAACCTTTTGCTAAATTCTAAGAGTTTAACCACCCACAGCAGGGAGGACTGGCAGGTTCTGGACAACAGAATGGGATGAGACATGGGCTGGTCCAGAAGTGACCACTGAACTGATACGGTCCCACTGGAGAACCCGCATGTGCAGCCTTGCCAAGGGTAAAATAACGGTTGCTGCCATAGATCCCACAGCTTGAAGGATTTGGGCTGCTGATGGCAGAGGCATTTCTAGAAGAACATGCAGCTGGCCATGAAGAGACCCAATCTTGTCATTGGTGAGAAAGACCTTGCACAGACAAGTATTCAACAATGCACTGATGAATTCCAGGGAATGGAGAGGCACCAATTTCGATTTGGGAAAATTTATTGTGATGCCCAAGGTTGAGGCTAACTGAAGGAATTGGTCCCTGGCCTGAAGAAGCTGATGCTTGGTGGGTGCAGCTAGAAGCCAGTTGTTCAGGTAGGGGAAAACCCATATCCCCTGTAGCCTGAGATATGCTGCAAGTACTGCTACCACTCTGGTGAACATCCTGGGGGCTGTGGTGAGGCCAAATGAGAGTACCCCGAATTGATAATGCCTGGCTCCTAACCAAAAGCGTAAGAACCTCATGTGATGCTTGTCAATTTTTATGTGGTAGTAAGCATCCTGGAGGTCCACCAAGCACATCCAGTAGTCCTTCTGAAGGTAGGGAAGGATAGACTGAATTGTAACCATCCGGAACTTTGTCTTGGAAACAAACCTGTTCAAGCGGGTGAGATCTAAGATTGGTCTGTGTCCTCCACTGTATTGTATCTGTATCACTGTATGTATCGGCAACAAAAAGAACTGTGAGTAGATGCCTGATCTGGATAGTCCTGGGGGGATGGGCTGGATAACTCGCTTGCTGAGCAGCTTGGAAATTTTACATTTGGCTGCCTCCTTGTGAGTGGGTGGAACATCCAGGTGAATCTTTCGGGCCTTTAGTGGGTGAAGAAAGGGTATCAGATAGCCTCTGGATATTATTCTCAGGACCCACTGATCTGACATGATGGCTTCCCAGGCTGATGGATGCAATGAAATATGACCCCCGACTGCCTCTTGGGTAGGACAGCTGGGCAACACTTCAAGGTCACTGGAAGGGCCTATCCAGGTGGGAGTCCTGAGACCCTTGTTCCCTTGAAGCCCTCCTGCGCCTAGCCAGCATCTAAAAGAATCATTCCCCGATCTGCCTCTAGGGGAAGTCTGCTGGTGCATCTTGATGGAAAGCCCTGGACTTCAAGAACCACAGCGTCATACTACCTCTTTGAAACGTGGAGTAGGAACGCTGAGGAGTAGAAAAGTAGATTTCAATGGAAGACAGGGTCTTACCATCCTTCCCGCACTGTATTCCTAAGTACTGAACATTCAGTAATTCCTGTTTTTAAAGCACTACCAAAAATGCATAAAAATACCCTACCCCCACCAATGAGACCCATAGTCTCAGGGAGGGGATGAGTTACTGAACATTTATCTATGTGGGTAGAAGCAAAGTTGAAAAATCTGCTTGCTCATTTTCCTAGGATTTTGAAAGACACTGTACAAGTTTTATTAAAATTGTATGATGCATGCCAAACTTTAGATTTGAAGAATGTATTGATGGTAACCATGGATGACAATAGTCTGTTCACGGTCATCAAAAACGAATTTGGGATAAAGGCAGTGGAAGAGGTACTGCATACAGTTAATATATATGACGAGAACACCAACACTTTAGTTCTGGAAGCATTAGCATTGGTGTTGGAAAATAACATCTTTCTTAGCAATGGAACACACTATAGGCAGGTACAGGGTGTTGCCATAGGCAGACCCTGTGCCAACTCTTATGCTAATTTAGTATTAGCCTTCTGGGAAGATAAATATGTTTTTAAATGTGAACATTTATGGAAGACTTCAATAATTTATTATGCCAGATTTATTGATGATATTTTTTGTTGTGGGCACAGGGCAGTGATGATCTGCTGAATTTTGTTGATTGCCTGGTGAAAACTACAGATTTTCTCAGGTTTTCAGTAGAGCACAGCAATGAGACCATTGCCTTCTTAGATGACACGTTAAATAAATATGTAACTGATAAACTAGACACCTCCCTGTTTAGGAAACAATATTGGAGAAATCATTATTTGAATGCATGTAGTATGCATCCTAGGCGTACTTTTCATATTATGCAAGGCCAAGGACACAGAGTTCCTCGGCTGTGCACAGATAAAAAGAAGTTATGTACCTACCATAACGTTCCATGTTAGTTGTCCTTCATCTCACCTTCCTTCTTGCTGGATGGGTTCGGAGCCGATCCTCGGCTCCGACTCGGCCACTTACTATAGGTCGAGAGCTCTTTACTGGCTCAAGGATTCCCCTTATCCCAGAATGCTCAGTGTCAGCTACCCAGATCTCATTTGAGATAGCTCACACTAGACATAATTATAGAAGATAATCTATTAATAAACCTGGACATACAGTTAATTGTCATGGTTTGCTTGGGAAGCAACTAATAAAATAAATCAGCCAGTGAAACCATTGAGAAACTCCTCTCAATCCTCGAAGAAGGGGGAAGGAGGGAGGGACGCAAGAAGGAAGGCGAGATGAAAGACGTTACGGTAGGTACACAACGTCTTTATGTTAAATTGCCCAATCTCACCTTCATTTTTGCTGAATGGGACAGCGTCCCTAGCACCTCAATCCTGGGTGGCTCATTGGAGCAGACTCTTCAGAACCATGGAACCAAAGGAAGCCCTGCCCCGGGAGACCACATCTGCCCAAGTAGCTGCTGTACAAATTGAATCTATGGGCAATCTAGATTGAAACGCTACAGAAGTAGCTACTGACCTGGCTGAATGACCTTTGGGTTTTGTTGGAAGATCTTTTTGTCGCAAATGGTAGGTATGGACTATGGTGTCGGATAACCATTTTGACAATGTTACTTTAGAAACTGGACGGCCTTGTTTGCCATTAGCAAATGAAAGGAACAACTGATCTGATTTTCTCATCTCTCTAGTTTTATGGAGAAAGAAATGCAGTTGTCTATGCACATCCATCTGGTGTAATCTGTATTCTGCCTTCTTGGAATGATGAGGAAAAAAGACAGGAAGTTCAATGGATTGATTCTGTTCTGAACAAACTTTAGGTAGAAAAGATGGGTTGGTTCTCAGAGAAACTCTGTCTTTGTGAAAAAACTAGGTATGGAGGGCGAACACAACACATGAAGTTCTGAAACACGTCTGGCAGAAGTAATAGCAACTAAGAAGAGTTTTCCAAAAGAGAAATTTCAAGGAACATGATGCTGCTGGTTCAAAGGGTGGCAGTATCAAGGAGGCCAGAACCACATTGAGATCCCAAGGTGGAAGGGGCTCTTTCACTGGGGGTCTAACTAGAGCTGTACCTCTCATTTAGACCTTACAGAGTTTGTGAGACATTATGCTGGAGTTAGAAACTCAGACAAGAAAATTTTAAATGGTAGCTAGTTGTACTCTGATGGTAGCAGCCGCTGCACCAGAATGAAACAGTTCTGCAAAGAAATCCAAAATCTCATGTACAGGAGCTGTAAAAGAATTCAAATTCCTGGATTCTACCCAGTAAGAGAATTTTTTCCATTTGCTAGCATAGACTTTCCTTGTATTTGTCTTATGGGAGGAAAAAATAATATCATGCACTGCTGGGGAAATATTGGGGAGCCTGACTAGGACAAGAAGCGGAGTAACCAAGCTGAGAGCTTGAGAGATTGGAGGGATTGGTGTAGCCCGCCTGACTGATTAATCAAGAGGTCTGGTACTGGGTCCAGAATCCAAGGCTGGGCAAGAAGGTGGGGGTGAAAGAACGGAAACCAAATCTGTCGAGGCCAATAGGGGGCAATGAGGATCATTTTGCAACCCAACGATTTTGCTTTTTGAATAACATTTGGAATTAGGGGAAAGGGGGGAAATGAATAAAGGAGTCTCTGAGGCCAATCATGGACTAGAGCATCCCTGGGTGTCTGACCTGGAGGAGGAATAAGGGAGAAGTAGCTGCTGCATTTGTTGCTGAGGGAGAGGCAAAGGGATCGCAGCAAGGCAGGCCCCATTTGCAGAAAATAAGATCCACAATTTCCTGTTTCAGAGACCACTCGTGAGGCATGAGGATAGCCCTGCTGAGCCTGTCCGCTATTACATTGGATGACCCAGGGATATGAGTTGCTGTCAGAAAACGTTGGGAGGAAATCACCCATTGCCACAGTCTGAGGGCCTCTTGGCACAAGGGGTAAGACCTGGTTCTGCCCTGTTTGTTGATGTACCAAACCACTGACATATTGTCCATCTGTATTGCAATAGTCCCGGCAGGGAGAGGGTCTTGATCAGCTTGCAACGCTAAGAGCACTGCTCTCATCTCCAGGACGTTGATGTGCAAGTGGTACTCATGAGGTTGCCAAGTGCCTTGGACCGTCTTCCCTAGATAATTCTCCACCCTATCACGGAAGCGTCCATGGTCACTGTGGCGATCCATGATAGGTCTGCCCTGAGTAACTAGTGGGGAGACCATCCAACAGGAAAGGTGTCTTTTGCAAGATTCCGTAATTAGCAACATGTGAGACATGGGTAATTCCTGGAAGAACCAGTATGTGAAAAGAAGCCACTGAAGGATTCTCATGTGAAAGCGTGCTAACAGAACTAGAAGAATGGCTGCTGCCATGGACCCTAGAGCTTGAAGGACATATCTGACTTGAATTCTTTTGATCCTCAGAAATGACACCTGTTTTTGAATAATGGAAACTCTTTACTGAGGCAATTTTACCATAATTTTTTCTTGTGTTTAGCTCTGTTCCTATGTATGTAATAGACTGACAGGGCAACAATGCAGATTTTTCAAAGTTTATTGTGATGCCTAGTTGAGCACAGGATTGGATGGTTTAATCTCATGCCTCTATAAGTTGTTGCCTGGTGGTAGCAGTGAGGAGCCAGTCATCCAAATAAGAAAACACCTAGAATCCTAGACGTCTCAGGTGAGCCGTGACTACTGCCATACATTTGGTGAACTCCCTGGGGGCTGTGGTGAGACCAAAGGGCAGAGCTGTGAACTGGTAATGACTGGCCCCTAGCCGGAAGCGTATAAATTTCCTGGACCACCTGTCCATTTTATATGACAATACGCATCCTGAAGATCTATGGAGCACATCCAATTGTCCAGACCCAGAAAGGGTAAAATGGACTGCAGTGTTACCATCCGAAACTTTTCTTTTTGTACAGATTTTTTTAACCTGCTGAGATCCAGAACTGGTCTCCAGTCCCGCCTTTTTGGGCACTAAAAGAATCACGAGTAAGTTCAGTTTCCTACTTGGTCTGCGGGGACTTCCTGGATGGCTCTTTTTTTCTAGGAGTCTTGAAACTTCTGTGACTGCCTGATCCTTTAGATTGGGTGGAACATCTGGGATGGATTTTTTTGAAACTAAAGGGGGTTGATGAAAGGGAATCTTGCAACCTCCGGATATAATGGCTAGTACCCATTTGTCTTTTGTAATATTTTGCCAGGCGATTGGGTGCAATGAAAGCCTTCCCCCGACTGCCTCCAGAGTTGAGCAGTCGGGCATCCCCTCAGGGATGTTGATAGGGTTTGGAAGAGAACATATCTCTGTCACCCTGATTTTGCAGACCCCCTCTGCCACAAAACAGGCGTCTGCCATTGTTATTATTTCCCCCTCTGCCCCTGGGGGAAAATTCAACACGTGCATCAGGCAAGGGTCCCTGGGATTTTCAAAACCACATCTTTTCACCCTTCTGACCCTTTGGGTATGGTCTGGTAGGAGTGGAAAAATGGACTCTGACATCAGAGTGTGTCTTGCCTTCCTGCTGGCACCTGATAAGCACGTCTTTCAGCTGAGGCCGAAAGAGAGAGGAGCCATCAAAGGGGGTATTGGTGAATGATGCTCTGAAAGGTTCAGCAAACTGACACAGCCGCAGCCAAGAATGTCTCCCAAGAGCCACTCCTGTACCTGCAGCTTGACTTACTCCATTAGCTGCTTATGAAATAAGCTTCATGGAGGAGTTGACTATTGAATTAAGAGTCGGCAGCTGGGTAGCTACCTTGGCTGAAGCTCTCTCAGCTGCGGGATCTTGAAGGGTATCTCCAAGCTCTTTTAGGAGATCCTTCTGAAGCCTAGTAAAATGGGAAAGATAGTTCAGGGACCTAAGGGAAAAGGTCGCTGATGAAAACATTCGCTTCCCATATCTGTCCATCGTGCGAGAGTCTTTATTTGGTGACTGGACAGATGAGGAGGTTTCAGCTAACTCTCTCTTTGTGGCTGCTGCTACCACCATGGCATCAACTAGGACACCTTTGATCAGGAATGGCTGGTCTTGGGGAGCTGTGATGAATTCACTGGGTCTCCTCAGGATAGGTTCCATGGAGTCTGGAGCTGACCAAGTCTTTCGAGACACTACAGACATGAGTGGATCAAAAGGCGGAGACACCCAGGAGGTGGAAGGTTGGGAACCAAATGCATCCAGGTATACAGACTCGTCCTCGGAGGGGGCTAGGGAAGTCCAGCTATGCCTCTACCTGAGAATCTCAAGGATGTCTGAAAAGGAAACATTTTCAGAAGGGGACCTTGGGGACCCCTCCGATTCATCCAGGTCTGTATCTGAGGTGACAGACTCAGGAGAGTCTAGCTGCTTCCTCTTGCACTTTTTCTTCCAGAAAGCCTGCTCAGAATGCTCTGGGGAGGTTTCGGAAGAAAAGGGTTCACCCAATGGGGTGTCCTGGGGCATAGGTTCCCTACGCTTCAGGGCTGGAGGAGGAGCAGAGGTTGTCACAGGCATCGAGGGGGATGGAGCCGATGGAACCAATAGTGAGGCTGTCTGTGGGGACAGCACTCTCTGCATGACCTCAAAGATGTCATGGTCTCGACACAAGGAGGGCTCCAGCTCCGAAGAGACAGGAATCCCACCCTGCGCCGAGGGCAACGGCTCAGAGGCCGATGTGGGAGCAGAGCTCAACTGAGCCGAAGCTCCGAGAGGGAGAGCGGGGTGGGAGAGCGGGGTCGGACAAGGGTCCGATGCCACTTCCCCCCTCGGAGCCGACTAGAGAGCTTCTATGCCCAGATATCTCTATGGGAGATAGACCTGACGTAATCGGAGCCAACTGCTCCAATGTTGGCCCAGACGCAATCGGAGCCAACGTCGGAGTAAAAGAGGATGTCATAGGAGCCAAAGGAACCACTATCGGAGCGTCCATGGACTCTGGCCCTGAACGAAACATAGTCAGAGGAGAAATCGAAGTGGATGGAGCCGAAGCCTATTGAGGCAGGCTCAAAATCATTTTAGCAAGGGCCTGTGACTTCAGCAACCTACTGACCACACTCTCTCTACATCCTGATCCGATAACCTCGAGGATCGAAAGAAGTGGGAAGATGACTGGTCTGGCTTTGAAGTAAGGGTGATTGTGGCACCGAGTGAATCGGCACCAATGAAGGAGGCCTAGCTCGTTTGTGGCTCCAAGACAGCTCTGAAGTAACAGTTGGAGCCGACAGAGGGGTAGTCTTGTCGGTGCCAGATGGTACAGACACACTTGGTTTGTCAAGCTCGCAGGTCGGTTCCGAACATGGAGCCGACGGCTTGACTGGTTTTGAAGGTTTCACTGGCTGAGATGCTTTAGCCGGAGAATCCTGTTTTAACAATCCACGGAGGATAAGCTAGTTTTTCCGCTCCTGCAAGACCCTTGGACTAAAGGTAAGACAAACAGCACAAGAGTCCTGCAGGTACAGAGCCCCCAAGCAGTAAACACAGCTAGTGTGCCCATCTGTCAGAGACATCTTCTGACAGCATGAGTCACACTTTTTAAAATCAGAGGTTTTAACTTCCTTAGAGATTTTACAATAAAAGACAAACCACAATAACAAACTAAAAACTAATAAAGACCTTAAAGGAGAGCCACTAACTTAAATGGCTGTCCTTAAAGGGGGGGGGGGGGGGGAGAGAACTCTCCAAGTTAAACGAGTTTAAGGAATAACAGAAGGCCTAGCGACTAAGGGGCGATGGCCAACAGCACAAAAAATATATATATGTATCAAATTTTAAGCAAAATATTTGAATTTAATAGAGAAAAAAGTTATACTAAGCCTGAGCCAGTATTGATCACAACCTCGCAGCTAAAGCGGCAAATGAGATCTGGGTAGCTGACGCTGGGCATTCTGGGATAATAGGTAGCCTCAAGCCAGTAAAGAGCTCTTGAGCTATAGTAAGTGGCCGAGTTGAAGCCGAGGATTGGCTCTGAACCCATCCAGCAAGAACAAAGGCAAGATTGGACAACTTAAAATTAACGAGTTTCACAAAGAAATTGATGTGTTAAATGAACATCTTAAGGAAAAGGGGTACTCAACGGAAAACTTAGAAAAAACTCTGAACAGCATAATATCCAGTAAGGAAGCTTGGGCAAGACCATGGTTTTCTGATAATGAAGAACATCAAGGAGATAAGTTGAAGTCATCTGACAAATATGACAAAAAAAACAAGGTAAAGCTACGTTATAGTAATTAATGTGTATGGGATATGTGATATTATTAAGAAAAACTGGAAGATGCTAAGAAGTGACAGTCGACTAAAGGATATTTTAGATGAGAAACCTAGATTTACCTTCAAGCGAAATAGTAACATAAAAGATACGTTTTGCATAGAACCTGGGTTAAAAGAAAATAACAAGGCTAGCAATGTTTCCTCTGCACATAATAAAACAGGGACCTTTCCCTGCAGGCATTGTAAAGCATGTTCAACTGTGAATGGTTTAAATTACTTTATACATCCTGATACAAATAAAAAATATACATTTCAGTTTTATGCAGATTGCCACACAGAGAATGTGGTCTACTTGGCATGCTGTAAGTCATGTCCAAGGTTTTTATGTTGGAAAAACTAAGTTAAAAACAAGAATACTGCACCACTTGTCATCCATTAGAAAGAAGGATAAACACAATGCATTGTACCAGCATGTTTCTAGCTTTCCAGATCACACTTTCGATTTTATGGTTCTGCATGCTGCACCAGATGAAAAAAGTGTGTGTGTGTGTGTGGGGGGGGGGGGGGGGGGGGGCATTGTTAATGATACAGAGTATGCAGAATTCAGATGGATCACAAGGTTGGCTGCTGATAACCCACCTGAGATAAATAGTTATGTACCTTTAAAACCAGCCCTAAAGAAAATGCGGGTCAAGTATAGAAAGTGACTGGTTGTTTTTAAAATTGTTTTTGTATTTAAAGACTGTCATGGTTATGTGAAGTTTGTCTGATGAAGGGTTTTTTAACCTGAAAGCGCTTACATTTTATAATAAAAGATTATACCCAGTTTGGACTCTGTTTCGTCTGTTTTTGTATCTGAACTTAATATCACAGGAATGAGCCAGCTTGAATGGGCCTTGAGTAAGAGACTGCAACATCACAGTCAAATCCAAAGGGGGAGAAAGATCTTTGACAGGGGGCCTGAGGAAAAAAAAAACACCTTTCATGAAGGCCAGGCACAGTCTTCAGGAAATGAAAGGATCCCTACTAACATGAAAATTGGAAATGGCAGCCAACTGCAGTTTTATGGTAGAAAAACTGGCACTTTCTTGATCAATAGATGATAAAAACAGAAGAATATCCAAAACAGGAGCAGAGAACGGACTGAAATTTTTGTCAACCGCCCAAAAGGAAAATGTTCCACTTACTGTTGTAGAGTTTTTCAGTTGATGGTTTCTGACAGGTTGGAATAATTCTCTTAAAGGGGAAGCCAACCTAGACTTTCTTAGCATCACAGGAAGTGGAGAAACCATGCAGTTAGACTAAGGAAGTGGAGATTTGGTGTTTGCAGTTCCGAGGGATGACAAATGAGATCCGGTGTGGGATCTAGTATGCAAGGAGGATACTTCAGATGAGACGGTAGGAAAGGAAACCACATCTGACTAGGCTAGAAAGGGGCAATAAGGATCATGGGACACTTCAGTCTATGGGCTTTCTGAAGCAATTTGGGGAAGCAACAGAATGGTTGGATACACATAAAGGAGACAGAGGCCAATCGTGGACTAGAGCATCCCGTGGGGGCTACCCCCTGGAGGAATCAGGGCAAAGTACCTGTTGCATTTGCTATTTATTGGGGATGCAAAGAGGTCACAGCAAGGCTAGCCCCATTGGCGGAATATCTGTGATGCCATTGATGGGTTGAGGGACCACTCGTGTGAGCTCAAGATGGACCTGCTGAGTCTGTATGCCAACACACAGGACTTTCCGGGTATGTGTGCTGCAAGAAGAAAGTGACTGGTAGGAATCTCCCATTCCCACACTCTTGTGGCCTCTGCACAGTGTAAGAATGTGTTCCCCCTGCTTGTTGATGTACCAGACCACTGACATGTCTGCATGAACTGCAATCATTCCCAAGAGGAAGGCAATCCTGAAAGGCTTGCAACATCAGGAGGACTGCAGTCATCTTTAGAACACTTATGTGCAACTTGGTCTCTATAGGGGACCACTCTGCCCTGAACACCCCCCCCCCCCAGAAAGGAAGCGTCCATGGGAGGGGGAAAGAGAAAAGGGCCTGCCTCTGAAGAGATCTTTTAAAAGAAGCCACCACTGCAGATGTCGCCTGCAAATGGGTGTTTGTCATATATTGGCATACACCTCAGAAGATAGAGAATGGACCACTGGACTGCTGGTGTCCACTGGAGTTCTTGCATATAATACCTGACCAGCAGTACAAGGAGGATACCACTGACATGGACCCCAGAGCCTTGAGAATGAGATACGCCTGCAATAACAGGACCTCTAGAAACACCTTGACCTGCTGCTTGGGCAAATCCACTCTCTGAGGGGGCAAAGCTGCAATGTCTATCAATGTGTTGAGCTGGGTCCCTGTAAATTCCAGACGTTGCACAGGAGTCAGTTTTGACCTGGCTACATTGACCATAATGCCCAACTTGTTGAAGGTCTCCAAAAGTTACTGTGTCACTAATATCAGTCAATGCCTTGTGTGAGCTGTGAGGAGCCAATCGTCCAGGTACAAAAAGAATTGGAATCCCTGCAGTCTCGAATTAGCAGTGACCACTGCCAAGCATTGGTAAACACCTAGGGGGCTGTGGTGAGTCCAAAGGGCAGGGCTCTGAATTGAAAACGACTGGCTCCCAGCACCTGTCTATTCTGATGTGATAGTAGGCATCCTGGGAGTCTGTGGAGCACATCCACTCATCTTTGTGCAAACGTGGCAGGATAGAACGAACAGTAACCATTCAGAACTTCAACTTCTTGACAAAGACTCCACTGGGTGTGGTCCAAAATTGTAGGCAGGTTCCCACTCCTTTCTGGCACCAAAAAGAAGTGAGAATAAGTTCCAGAAGCAGTCTTGTTGGGACCTCCTGGATGGCTCTTTTTTCTAGAAGTTTTAGAACTTCTCTTTCGGCCCGTTCTCTCTGACTAGGTAGTGTGTCAGGGGTACTCTCTTGGGACTTGGAGGTTGTTGGGAAAAGGGAATGTAATAACTCCTGGATATGATACTGAGCACCCACTGATTGATTAAATGGCTGTCCAGGATGTTTGGGTGCAACGAGAATCAATCCCAGATTGCCTCCAGGGCAGGCCAATACAGCAACACCTCAGGGTTACTGAAAGGGCTTTTCAGAGAAAGGCTCTCTGAAGCTCTGGTTTTGGAGGCCTCTTCTGCTTCTAGGGAGGCATTTACCATTGAACCCTCTTACCCTGCCTCTAGAAGAGGAATCCTCAGGAGCATCCTGGAAGGAACTCTGCAAATTTTGGAACCAAAGTTTCTTACCTCCCTGTTGGTTCTTGGAAAAAGACTTCTGGAGGTTAGAGAATTTGATCACTACTGCCGACAGAGTGTTCCCTTCTTGCTCACTGTGGATCAAAGTCTCCTAGATTGATGGTCCAAAAAGTGAGAAGCCATCAAAAGGGACATTCTTGAAAGATGCCTTGAAGGGTTCCACAAACCCACACAACCGCATCCATGCATGATGCCTCCAGCTCAAGCGGTACCCTTAGCAGCATTAGAATTTAACCTCATCCAGGAGTTGGCAGGAGAAGACTGAGTGGTGAGCTGGGGAATAACCTTTTTGAGGTCCTCTGCAGATATCAACTCTGAAACAGATTTAGTTAGTTCAGCAACCAGGTCTCTTAGGAGACGGGTGAAGTGCACCAAATAGTTAAGAGCTCTCAAGCCCAACTTGGCTGAGGCGTAGACACGTTTTGTGTATATTGCCTGAAAAGTCCTGTTTGGGTGGATGGACAGTGGAGCTCTGTTCAGTCAGCTCTTTATTGGTGGCCGCAGCAACCACAAAGGCATCAAATGGAACGCCTTTGCTCCAATGCATTCTATCAGAAGGGGGACTCAAGAACTTGTCAGCCTTCTTAGGGACCGGTTCCACAGTGTCAGGTTCCTTCCATGCCATGGGTGAAATAAGGTCAATGAGCTCATCCGTAGGGGGGACACCCAGGAAGTAGATGGGCTCATCTCGAAAGCCTTCAAGAATACAGATTCCTCTAAAGATGGGAGTTGGGAAGACCAAGACCATCTATCTTTCTGTTTCAACAACTCCAGAATGTCTCCAAAGGAGACGTCTGGTGGAGACCTGAAGGACCAGTCTCCCTCATCAAAATCTGTGCCCTCCATGAGAGACTTCATGGGTGAGTTAAAGTGCCTCTTCTTGCACTTTCTCTTCTGTGGCACCTCCTCTGTGTAGGTCTTAGGGGAGGACTCAGAAGAGAGGGGGACCCCCTGGGAATTAGATACCACCTGAAGGCTACCTCTGGAGGACTGACCCTGGACAGGATGTATGGGCTGAGTGCTCAGAATTCTCAAAGGATGGGATGTACACCCAGCAGAGGGGAAAACGCTGCTCAAGACCTAGAGAAAGTCCTCTCTACCACCAGAAAGGCTGACGGATTCGAGGAAATTCCCTCCACATCCCCAGCAGCCAAAACAACCTGTGATAAAGGAATGGAATCAACCCCAGCCGAAACCACCTGGGATAAAGGAATGGAGTCAACCACCGGTACCGGCCTTCAGGACAATATTGGCCCCAAGCTGTCCAGGACAGAGGTCCCCAAGGGAAGGGACTGATCCGAAAAGCCTGGATCTGATCCTTTCCTTAGAGACCCCACACCATTCCCTAGGAGCCAAGACCCTCTCTGATCAAATGGCAATGGAATAGAGCTGGTCAGTGACCCTGACAGAATCGGAAAAGCATGCATTCCCAGACCTGTCAATGCCTACCTCATGAGAAATGGCTCCTGGAATTCCAAAACAAGAAGAGTCAGAAGAGGAGAGGGCAACATTGGAGCTGGGGTTCTCTACGAACACTAGCGGGCTGGAGATGTCAAGAGAACCATGTTTATCTGGGCCCTGAGGAAGCTCATCATCATCCTGTCCATATCTGTGGGCGAAAGGCACCTGTGGGATCTTGAGAAAGACACAGAATGGGCAGACTTAGCTGGAGATAGAAGTCTGGACCCCGAAGCAGACCTATGATGCCCCTGATCTGAAGATTGGCTCTGATGCCTAGGAATAAAGTGCTTTGGACCCCTAGTGGATCCAGGAGAGCAGCCCTCAAAGAGTAATATCAGATTCGACAAACCTATCGGATCTTACCCCATACTGCACAGCTCGAACTCCAGTCAGATCCAAAGGCCTCAATTCCGAAGAGACCTTGGAACCTGGCGATGGATCCAGACATAATGAATACAAGACAACCAAAGGTAGTTTTGAATCTGGAGATTTCTGATACAAAAGCCTAGGCTGTTTCTGAGACAAAACAGCATCAGCACCCAGGAAAGATGATGGAATCCTTAGAGCCTGAATAAGTAGAAGGGGAACTCACACACACACCCCAATTTTTAAAATCACCCCTAAATCCCCCACACTCAATTTCAATCACCGAAACAGTTTTACACCACAAAACAACCCCACACCCCAAAAAAAACAATTTAACAAAACCCACAAACTCCAACTTAAAACAAAAAAAAAAAAACCCCCAAAAAATTCTAAAAAACCATTAAAATTTTAAAAAAAATTTAAAAAAAAAATTTAAAAACAAAAAACCCTTAAAAACTTAAAAAAACCCCCCCTTAAAAAAAAAAAATTTTAATAAAAAAATTTTTAAAAAACAATTTAAAAAAAAAAAAAAAAAAAAAAATTTTAACAAAAAAAAAAAATTTTAAAAAAAAAAAAAATTTTAAAAAAATTTTAAAAAAAAAAAACAACCCCCCCAAAAAATTTTAAAAATTAAAAAAAAAAAACCCCCCAAAAAAAAAAAAAAAATTTCTAAAAATAAAAAAAAAACAAAAACCCCCCCAAACCCTTTAAAAAACAAAATTTTTAAACAAAAACAAAATTACAACAAATTTAAAATTTTTAAAAAAAAAAATTAAAAACTTTAAAAAACAAAAAAAAAAATTTTTAAAATTTTAAAAAATTAAACCCCCCCTTTTCATTTTTTTTAAAATTTCAAAAAATTTTTAAAAAAAAAAAAAAAATAAAAAAAAAAAAAAAAAAAAAAAAAAAAAAAAAAAAAAAAAAAAAAAAAAAAAAAAAAAAAAAAAAAATTTTAAAAAAAAACCTTTTTTCCCCAAAAAACAAAATTTTTTTTTTAAAAAATCAAAACCTAAAAAAAAAATTTTTTTTTCCCCAAAAAAACCCCTTTTAAAAACCCAAAAACAACCAAAAAAACCCCCCTTTCAAATTTTTTAAACAACATTTTCCCCACAAATTTTTCCCCCCCCTTTTTTTTAAAAAAAAAATCCAAAATTTTTTTAAAAAAATTTTCCCCAAAACCCTTTTAAAACCCCCTTTTTTTTCCCCCCCCCTTTTTTTAAAAACCCCCCATTTTTCCCCCTTCCCAAAAAATTTTTAACCCTTTAAAACCCCCTTTCCCCCTCCCCTTTAAAATTTTCTTACAACCCAATCTTTTCCCCCCTTAATTTTTTTTACACCCCCAAAAAAATTTTCCCCCCCCCAAAACCCTTTTTTAAAAACCCCAAAAACTCTTTTTAAAACAAAATTTTTTAAAAAAACCCCTTTTTAAAAACCCCTTTTCACCAAAATCCCCCACACTTAACAAAACCCCCCCCCCTTTTAAAAACTTTTTTAAAAACCTTTTTAAACCCCCTTTTAACCCAAAAACCCCCCCAAAAAAAATTTTCCCCAAACCCAAATTTAAAACAAAAAAACCCAAAAACCCCACCCAAAATTTCAAAAATTAAATTTTTTTTTAAAAAACCCCCCTTTCCCCAACAAACTACCCAACCCCCCCAAAACCCAAAAACCCTCCCCTTTTCCAAAATTCCCAACCTTTTTTCCCCAAAAAAAATTTTTTTCAAACCCCCCCCAAACCCAAAACCCCCCCCTTTTCCCCAAACCCCAAATTTTTTCCCCCCTTTTTCCCCCCAACCCTTTCCCCAACCCCCCCCCTTTTAAAATTTTTAAAAAACCCCCTTTTTTTTAAAAATTTAAAATTTTTTAAAAAATTTTAAAACCCCCCCCCCCCTTTTCAAACCCCCTTTTTTAAAAATTTTCTTTAAATTTTAAAATTTTTTCAACCCTTTAACAAAATTTTACCCCCCCCAAAAACCCAAAAACCCTTTAAAAATTTTTAAAAAAACTTTAAACCAAATTTTTAACCCTTTTTTTTTCCGCCCTTGTGGTTCTGAGGGATCTAGATTTTTTGAGGTGAAGCATATTCATCAAATCTGGGTTTGACATGGCCTTATATGTCAGGCACAGGTCACCTCTGAGCAAGCGGTATGAGACTGAATAGAGCTGGAGTTCTTTCAGTCGGGCAGCATAAGACATATTTTTGAGACCCTTTATCCTTTTGGTGAGGAACTTTTGGGGCCTTTCAAGCTGCAGCAGGTGTCTGGTCAGATACATTCCGACCGGAGCATTGTACTCAATCATAGGTCTAATGAGTGATGAGTACAGGGGGACGATGACCTCCCTTGATCTAGATGTGAATCCCTTCATGATCAGGTGGGCGATATAGAAGGTTTTCCTAATTACTTTAGCAACATGAGTGTCAAACGAAAGGCTACTGTCAACTTGGGTCCCCAGATCCCTGATGACTTTTTCTGTGCTCAGTGGATTGCCAACTATATGGTAGCTAGGGGTAACCTTGTTTTTCCCGAAGGGTATGACTATGCATTTTTTGGAGTTTAACTTCAGGCCATGGCTCTGGCACCAGTTATCCGTTTCTGTGAGGCCTTTCTGGAGGATATCTGTGTCAGATGTGTTTTCGACTATGGCCCAGTTTGCAGTCATCTGCAAACTTTGTCAGCCATAACCTCCTGTGTTTGCTTGTACTTCAGAAAAGTAGATGCCGAACAAGAGTGGACCCAGGACTGAGCCCTGTGGGACACCACTTGTGACAGGCTTTGAGTCTGACATGGCTCCAGCAACTCTGACCCTGTGGGTTCTGTCACTTAGCCAGTTTGCAACCCATCTTGTGATGTATGGGTTTACATTCAAGCTGATGAGTTTTTCGATGATACCCGAGTGTGGTATTGTGTCGAAGGCCTTTGCCAGGTCGAGGTAGGCTGTATGGACTGCCTTTCCCTCATCAATGGCCTTGGTGACTGTCTCGAAAAAGTCAACCAAGTTTAAGAGGCAGGATCTGCCTTTGACAAAGCCAAACTGGGTTGGATCCAAAGTCTGCAAGTTCCCTATGTCTTTATTTATGAGTTCCACTATGATCCTCTCCATGGCTTTGCAGATAAGGCTTGTCAAGCTAATGGGGCAGTAATTTCCAGGGTCTGTGGAGGCACCGCCCTTATGAAGTGGGACCACAGTCGCCGTCGCCACTCCTTGGGTAGTATCCTGAGGTGAGGCTAAGATTAAACAGCTGTCCTAACTGTGGGTTTAATTCCTCGTTGAGTTCATGAAGCACACAGCCGGGGACACCATCCGGTCCCATGGATGCTGTGTTTTTTGCCTTAGTGAGGGCAGTTCTCACCTGGGCGTTGGAGATGTTTGGGGGGCTACAATCCTCTGGAATAGATATCTCTCCTTTGGGGAGGGGAGTTTGCACTGAACCTGTCAGCCAGTATGTTAGCAATGTGTGTAGGTTCAGTAATTTTCACATCATTTTGAACTAATTCTGAGCATATCTGGGAGTTTCCGCCTAGGTTTCTAACATAGCTAAAGAAGGCCTTATGATTGTCATTAGAGTCCTTGGCGATTTTTCTCTCAAAATTTGCCTTGGATGATTTTATGAGAGCTCTTAGTTTTTTACTTATAATGATCAAAGGTGTCTTACCTTTCAAGGATTTTGCTCTATCTTGTAGTAGCTTCCTCCTTTTGTTGTAGAGCTTGTTTATGGCTGGGGTCCACCAGACTGGACGCTTGCCTTTGGTACAGAGAGTCTTAGTTTTGTTTGGGATTGCCTGATCCATGCAGTCCTGTAGGTGCTGGTAGAAGGCATTTGTAAGTGATTCAGCGGTTTGAGTAATGTTTACCACTGGCTCAGGGGCTTTAAAGGAGACCACACTAGTTTTTAGAAGTGTGAAATCGGCTTTTGAGAAGTTTTTCACTGTGGTCTTTTTTGTTTCAGGTGGGGGCGGGATGAGGACCTCCAGCGAGATTAGTTTATGATCTGATCTCACCAGTGAGGGGTATACTTCCGGTGTTGAACATTTTGATCCCATGTTCGTGATGATGAGATCAAGTATGTTTTCTCCTCTTATGGGGATGGTGACTAGTTACTCCATGGCATTTGAGTTTATGAACTCCAGGAATCTTTGGGTTAGAGTGTTCGGGCTTGAGTAGTGTTCCCAGTCTATATTAGGGTAGTTGAAGTCACCTAGTATGATAGTGTTTGGAGATACATTTATCCCCTCCAATGTTTTCAGGAAGGCCATGTGAGGTTCCCGAGTTTTAAAGGGTGGCCTGTAACATGCTACAAATTGCAGAGCAGTCTTGCCTATGGTTAATTGCACCTGGATGGTCTCCGATGCATCGTGCGTTGCCACCAACCTTGAGGTGTGGGTGTCCTTTATGAATATGGACACCCCCCCTCCTTTCTTGGTGTTGTCCGGATTTTGGGGCCGGAACGCATGATATGAGGTGAAACCTGTTAGTGCTGGGGTGCTCTCAGGAGCCTTGAACCAGGTTTCTGTCACAGCACAGACATCGATGTTCTCCATATTGAGAAGGGCCTCGAGTGCGTGCATCTTGAGATTGAGACTTCTGGCATTGAGCAGCATTACCCTTAGTTTTTTCCTTTTGGTGTTCTAGGGTGGTAGGTTTAGAATTTGAGCCTTGCCTAAAAAGGCACTATGGGGTGGCAAGAGCCTTTGCCAATATCTGGAAGCCCAGGGTGACAGGTGCAAGCCGTCCCTTGCGGCAGCGTGGCTTGTCCAGCATGTCATCCCAGGCAGACAGACATTAGATCCCCTTTGAATGACACCAGAATTTAAGCCAATTATTAAAGCTGATCATCTTATCACTGTATTGTGGCATCATTCTAGGTGAAGGTAGGATACTGCTCAAGGTCAGGGTCATACCTGCCTGGGCTACATAATCAGAGAGCTCCTCGATGTCCCTTTCATGTAGTCCAAGGAGGTGCGTCTCAGGTCGTTGACACCAGCGTGGACAATGACTGAGTCGTACTTGTACCTGCTGTTGAGAGACCTGAGTGCTTGCGTTATGTGGCGGATTCTAGCGCCCGACAGGCAGCTTACTGTGACCTTCTCCTTACTCAGTCTGGTGAGCGGGGCGTCAGTGTGTCTGACTATGGAATCACCAATGACAAGTGTGTCTGGCATTTTGTTTGGCCTTAAGGGCTGTGACTGTTTGACACTATGACTGTGTGGTCTATGTGTTGCATGTGTTGGGTCGTGAGGTGGTAGTTGTTTGGGTGTCTGCTTTGGTGGCCTCTGCTGTTTTGGTAAATTTTTGATCAGAGCCTCCGAGTATGTCTTTGTGTGAGTATGTGTATGATTTGAAGTTGTGATGGTACCATGTGTGACTGGGTATGTATTGTGTGTGGTTACCTTCTCCTCCTGTCTGGTCTTGCCAGTCCTATGTTGAGAGAGCTCAGCCTCCAGTTTGGCCGTATAGTTGCATCTCTCGCATGTATTTGTGTTTTGTGGGAGAAGGAGAGGATTGTCTGTGTACATGAGGCAATTGTAACATTGCCTCAATATTCCCAGGTTCACCAGTTGAGCTGGAGAGGACACTAGCAACTGATCCCTCGACATACTAGAAGTAGTAGATAAAGAGACTTTCAAAGGACTCCGGGGGAAGTGGGTTTTAGGCTGGTGGGGTACTATCTATAATAAGAGTGCTTCATCAAGGTGCAAGTACTGTAGGAGTAAGTGCTAGGCTTTACAGATAGAGAATAGTCTACTTGGGAATCAAGTAAGTTATAGGATATGCTGGTTAGATCAGCAGTACAGCTCGAGGAAGGTAGTTCTAAGGGAAAATTTGAAGAGTGGAATATAGATGGCCCGAATAGTTTAACCGCCGCTGCTCTTGTGTGCAACAGTGGCAACTCAGCTAGCGTTTAGCATGTTTTATAGCAGGGGGCTGAAGGGAGCTAGGAATTGGCCCAAAACGACCAATGGACTACTAGTTTCTGGCTGAAACTTCACCAAATCGGACAAAAAGGCCGCTCAGTGCTTCCCACTCCCACTGGTAAGCAAAGAAACTTCCCTCCTTCCTAATAAGGCAATGGATCAGTAACAGGAACTAAAAACAAAGCCCAGGGATCAGCAACTCTGAAACTGGACTACTCTAGTTCAGTAAGGCGGAAAACAATAGATTTTTGTTTTATTACAGAGATAAGGAAAAAACAGACAGTAAATGCTATAAATGCTGTAAATCGGCTAGCGCACTTTAGTGTGTAGCCTACAGAAACAATTTGCAACAATTAGTAACTTAAAGTGCAATAAACAGTGTAAAATGCAGAAATCACTTAAAGTAGCAGTAAAACAGGCGAAATGCAGTCGCTAGCTTAATAACAGTGGGAAAGCCACAAAAATACTTATATCTGGTAGAAAGTCACTCTTTTAGCTCTCTGCTGCTTGGATCACTCTGCAGGCCACCACGAGGATCTGTGCTGAGTTGGTACAAGCTGGAAAACGCGTGTTTTATAGCAGGGGGCTGAAAGGAGCTAGGAATTGGCCCAAAACGACCAATGGACTACTAGTTTCTGGCTTAAACTTCACCAATTCGGACAAAAAGGCTGCTCAGTGCTTCCCACTCCCACTGGTAAGCAAAGAAGCTTCCCTCCTTCCTAATAAGGCAATGGATCAGTAACAGGAACTAAAAACAAAGCCCAGGGATCAGCAACTCTGAAACTGGACTACTCTAGTTCATTAAGGTGGGAAAACAAGAGATTTTTTTTTTTTTTTTTTTACAGAGACAAGGAAAAAAACAGACAGTAAATGCTATAAATGCTTTTAAGCGGCTAGCACACTTGAGTAAAATTAAGCAACAAATAACTTTTTAAGAGTGCAAAACAGTTAATCAACACAAAAACAGTTTAAATAGAATGCAGAGCTGTATAAACAGGCTAAGATGCAGTCGCTAAGCAGTAAATATTCAAAAAGCCAGAAAAAAATACTTAAATCAGTTATAGCAAATACAGTTATAACAAATGCTCTGAAATATACTGTATATTTCCAATATGTTTGAGAAGGACAGTCAGAACACAAGAAGGTTCAGGCGAAAAAGAAAAAAAAGTTTTGTTTTACTTTTTGAAAAGGGAAAAAGGAGGAACAGAAGGCCTTATCAAATGTTCTCTCTGTATTAAGAAGAATGAGCTAATGACACTAGACTGGGAGGTGTGTCACATTAGGGGCGGGCAACTGCAAAGCCACCAAGTATAAGAGCAAGACACCAACAGGGAGGGACGGTGGGCCAAATTAGCCTAAGAAAGCACTACAGAGTCAAATTAAAGTTTTTAAACAGATAAGGATTTGTGAAGATTCTGAATAGACAAAGTGCTTTATATATATTAAATTATAAAAAAAGTAATCTGTAAAAATAATCAAAAGATACTTATATTTTGTAGCTCAGTTGCGGTCAAACAACTTCTCCAGCCTGCACTGTGTGCAAAGACAGAGACCCTACCAAAGTTAGGGCAAGACCAGAACAACAACTTTTTTTTTACAAGAACACAAAAGAACCAGCCCCCACTAGCCAAGAGATAATTACACAGAGTAAATGTTTCAGTTTATACAATAGCCTAAGACAGCAAAGCACTTAAATATAAAATATAAATATAAATAAATATAAAAAGTAAACAGCTTAATGGACTAATGGCAAGGCAGAATAGCAACAGTGACAAAGAGTCATGCTGGAATTATCCCCATTTTAATTTTTATCCTTGGGATAATAATCTGTTCTTTATCATGGCTTAATTGCAAAGTGGTCTGCCACTGTTTCATGGTTAGTGTAATGTAGTCAATCAGTGTAGGGTGTATCTTATACATTTTTAAGCACTCTTATCCACGAATGTGGGATACTATCAAATGCTTTTTTGTAGTCAATCCATGCCATATTTAAGATTCTTCCCCTTCTTACAGTTCTCCACTATAACTTTATTTAACAACAAATGATCCTTTGATCCATATGACTTTCTTTTACTGCCCTTTTGTTCTACTGCCATAATTGAGTTTTCCTCTAAATGACTATAAACTCTGTCGGTGTCAATTCCAGTCTATAGTTTATAAGTTGTTGGAAGACAACTTATTGGTCTATAATTTTTAGGGTAGCTTGCAGGTTCACTCTTATGTAAGAGCATTGTTTTTCCTGTTTTTAACCAGTGCAGTGTGTAGTCGGGGTACGCATATAAATAGTTCTTACTCATGGCAAAATCCTCGTGCAAAGAAGTTAATATTTTAAACCAAAAGTTAGGTACTGCATCTGGGCCTGGGCTTTTCCATGTAAAGGCTTTTCTCAGCTTTGTTTCAATCTCAGTTTCATCCCATTTCATATCCTGTACCTTTAAACTTCTTATTCTTTCTTTTACTACTTCTATCCATTTAGCATCTTTGTTATGTTCCACAGGATCTTCACAGATACTTCTCCAAAATGTACTTACTTCCTCATTTTTTGGTGGTCTTTCAATTCCTTTTACCTTATTTCCCAGTTCTCTACAAAACTTTTTTGAGTCATCAATAAATTGCTTAATTTGTGCTTTGCCCTTATATTTATCTACGTATCTTCTGAGCCTTTCTGCCCGTTTTGAAATTTTTAGTAGTGCATAATAGATCCTGGTCTGTTCTAATACTACACATTGCTTTTATTGCATCTATCTTTCTTTGTATTTTTTGTTGATCTATTCCCTCATCTATAATCATCTAACAATGACACTTCTTGTCTTAGCTGCTTTATAGTTTTCTCTATTCGATATTTCCATGATGGTATTCACTTTTGCCCCCTCTTTTCCCTAGCTACCCTGTGTTCCTGTGGTAGAACTTCATCAGTTATTAATTTAGCAGCACAGTAATATATTCTGCTTACTTCTCTTGTATCGCATGGATCTCTATAGACAGTCCTAATTACTGTGTTTATTTGTTTTCAAGCTTCTGACTTTTGGGGTTTTATTAACCTTTTGCAGTCTATTTCTCTCATTGATCTTGATATGTCTTTGTCTATAAGTCTTCTCAACTTATTTTCTTCCATACTGAGGGCACATCCCTTGTATTTAATTTCCTGCGGGCATTCTATAGAAAGTTCTATAGCATCTTCCTGTGGCACATTCTCTTCAATTTCATCCTGTGTCATCTGTTGTTCCGTCATATGGAAACTCACTGGCCTATCACTCTCAACACTGACTGCATCAGAGTTCCCTGTTCCTTTCCTTGCTGTCTAGCTTCAAATGAACGTTGATACTGGTTTCCTTAGAAGGATCCAGAATATCTTGATATGGCACCTGACCAATTGCTTCCTGTTCCAGTGGTTTCCTCTTAATTTAGATATTCATTGCCCTATCCTGTTGTGCTTACTCTATTCGATTTACTACACCAAATCCTTTTCTTTGCAGCTGTTCCATAACCTCCATTTCTATTTCTTTGACTTCTCCATTACTAATCTCTTTTTCTACTTTTTCTCCTAGTATTTCCTAATTTTTTGTACTGTAAAGTTTTCCATATCAGGATTCCTTTCCCTATATTTTTCTTCAAACATCTTTGGTGATGCTCTGTTTGTACTGGTTAGCTTTGCTTTCTCCTTTGCATAAATATTACACCATATTGAATTTCTTTTCCTTTCCCCTGTACATATTTTGTCTTCACTTCACCTGATCATCTTGCTTTTCCTTATTTTGGGGACTCGCTCCATCATGCTGTGATGTAGTCTGTTTTAGACTTTCTACATTAAATCCTTCACTTTGCAGTCACTCCATAACTTCAACCTCTGTTTCTTTAACTTCTGCTTTACTAATTGCCTTTTCTACATTACATCTTTGTGAAATTAATATTTTTATTGTGAAATTTTCCATATCTGGATGCCTTTGCCTGTATTTCTCTTCGAATATATTTGAGACTGCCTTCTCTATATTAGTCAACTTTCCCTTTGCATAAATCTTGCACCATATGAAATCTCTCTCTCTTTCCCATGTCCATATTTCTTTTTTATATTTTTCAAATCTCTCTAGGTTTTGTTGTTTATATTTTCTCACTTCCTCAGATGCCTCTTTTTCCAAAGAGATCAAAATTTCTTGATCTATGCACTGTTTTTCAAAAATCTGTTGTATTAATGAATGCAATTTTTTATTTGAAGCTTCTGACAGTTTTTCCTGTGGAAGTATTTTTCTTTCCTCTAATTTCTCTCAATCATTTTGTATATCTTGTGTTTGGAAATTCTGGGCTTCTTACACAAGAGTAACAATACACAATTTCTTTCTTATCCTCAATAGTCCACTCCATCATCTTTATGCCTCATCTTTGGTCAACCAATTTTTGTCGTTTTTGTGGACTGCTACTTCTTTCTACAACAGGGGGGGGGGGGCACCCTCCTCCTGAGCCTGGCCCCATTGTAGGAATGTTTCCATATTTTGAGGATGCTACACTGTCATTTTTTCCAGTCCTGGCACCAGTGTGCCTACCAGGATTGACCACTTTTTTTTTATCCTGGGTCTTGTGCACCCAGCTATCTTTCTATATTTTTGATTACTTCTGTCCATGACATATGCTATTTAAATACAGTCTACATATCAGTGTTGCCTTGGTAAGATATTGTTAAAAACAGGGTCCACCTTGCGAAGGTACTCGCCAAGACTTGAGGATGAATTCAGTTTCAGCACAACTACTCTCTCTGCTTGCTGACTTTATCTGTACATCAGGATTCCTCAACATAGGGAGTACGACCATGTTCCTCCTTGTTTGTTGAGTTACCAAACCCAGTGACATATTGTCTGCTTGAATTGCAATCTTTCCTGATGGGAGAGCATCCTGAAAAGCTTGCAATGCTAAAAGTACTTCTCTCAAAGCCAGTAGGCTGCTATCCATATTGGCCTCGTTGGGGGACCAAATGCCTCAGATGGTCTTTCCCAGATAATGCCCCCCCCCCAACCTAGCTGGGAAGCGTCCATGGTCACTATGGCTATGGGCTACGATGGGACAACAGGATGACCCTCTGGCAACTGAGCCAAATGGATCCATCACATCAGACTTTTCTTGCACAAGTTGGTAATTTGTATCAAAGAGTTCCGCTATCAGATTCCCTTTGTAATCTGGTGAAATAGGTGCCAGATAGTTCAGGGACCTCAAGGCAAAGGTCCCTGAAGCGTAGAGATACTTACCAAACCTAACCACTGCCAGTGACTCCTTGTTGGGGGGGATGAACAGAGAAATTTTCATTTGATAGTTCCTTTCTGGAGGCCGCTGCTAAGACCATAGCATCAACAGGGAAGCCCTTGTGCCAGAATTGTACGTCTTCTGGAGGGGTCAAAATTTTATCAGGCTTCCTTGGTATGGGCTCAGTGAAATTAGGCTCTTTTCATGCCTGCCGCAAGACCAATTCGAGGAGCTCCTCAGCAGGTAGAATCACCCGAGACGTAGATGAGCACAGTACCAAAGGCATCCAGGAGCAGATTCCTATGCCGAAGGATTGCTCTGTTTTAGTATTTCAAGGATGTCTCCGAACAAGACGTCTGCAGGAGGTGACGGGGGGTATCCTTTGCAATCCTCAAAATCTGTGTCTTTAGCGACAGATTCAGGAGAATCCAAATGCGTCCTCTTACTTATCTTCTTTAGAGGGACCTCTTTAGTGGAATGATCCTTTGCAATCTTCAAAATCTGTATCTTTAGTGACAGATTCAGGACAATCCAGATGCTTCCTCTTACTTATCTTCTTCAGAGGGGCCTCTTCAGTGGAATGATCCTTTGCAATCTTCAAAATCTGTATCTTTAGTGACAGATTCAGGAGAATCCAGATGCTTCCTCTTACTTATCTTCTTCAGAGGGGCCTCTTCAGTGGAATAATCCAGGGAGGTATCAGAAGTAGTAGAAATACCCAATTGGGTGTCTTAAGGTTTTGTTACAGGCTGTCCCTGTGGGAGGGTTTGCTAAGACTCCAGACACAGAGCAGGAGAATATACAGAACCTGAGGGATAGGACCCGTCTAGATCATGGAAGCTGAAGGGGATCTTTTCAAAGTCCTAAAGGCTGACCATTCCAGAGAGGGATAGGAACCCAGGTCTGAACGGAGGGCTTTCTAATCTTTGCTCCTTCCTTGCTCCAAGGAAAGTCTCGCCGAGGCAGAAGTCACATCCGAAAGTACAGTTGTGTACACTTACCAAAAATGTAGATGTTCGAGTGTATTCACTGTTGCAGTCATTACATTTGGGTAATCTGCTTGCAGATTGCCCTCAGTTGGCATGATTAACAAAGTCTTGGGTCCTGCATCGGTTGCTGTCCGTTCTTCCATGACGTCAGGTAGTCAGGAGTATAAAACATGCAGTCGACACCATTACATCAGTTTTTCTTGCACCAGATGTCAGGTGTCCCCAAAATGGGGGGCAAAATATATATATATATATATATATATATATATATATATATATATAGATATATATATATATATAGATATATATATATATATATATATAGATATATATATATATATATATCTATATCTATATAAAAATCAAAAACACAAAAATATACAAACAAAAGCAAATACACCAAAAAGGCTTTTAAGCATAGTAAAAGAAAGTAGCGGAATAGTAAGAGAAAAACAAGGGGCTGGTGGGAGGGTAACCAGGACTGCAACAGTGAGTACACTCTAACATCCACAGTTATGGTAAGTGTACACAACTGTACTATGTTCTTCGTGTTTCACTGTTGCAGTCATTACATTTGGGTAGATTCCCAAAGCTATGGTTGGGCAGGATGGATTTATACAGCAATAGGACCAGCTATAAGGCCTTGCAGGACAGCAGTGGCAAAGCCAGCTCTGGATTTAGAGAAGAAAGGAAAACGGTAATGCTTGGTGAACTTATGAATTGAGCTCCAAGTAGCAGCTTCTAGAATGTCTCTGGTAGGAACATCTCTGAGAAAGGCTGTAGAAGTAGATGCAGCCCTGGTGGAATGAGATCTAATCTCCTGGGGATAGTTTTACCATGGTGCATATAGCAGAAGCGATACAATGGCTTATCCATTTGGAAATAGTTTGCTTTGAAATAGTCTTTCCCTCTGCCCCTGGAGCAAATGCCACCAGTAGTTGTTCAGATTTTCTTAGAGATTGTGTCCTGTTTAAGTAAAATTTTAGTTGTCAGTGTACATCCAGTGAATGCAGAATCCGCTCCCCCTTGTTCTGTGGATTGGGAAAGAAAGTTGGCAAATGAATGGTCTGATTAAGAGTCACACTGGATACCACTTTAGGCATGAAGGATGGATTGGTCCTGAGAGACACCCTGTCTGCATGAAAAATAATGAAAGGCTCCACTGCCATAAGAGCCTGTCATTCAGAAATCCTTCTAGCTAAAGTGACTACTAAAAGGAAAGCTGTTTTCCAGGAAAGAACATTTTAAGTCTGCAGTAGCAGCTGGCTCGAAAGGAGGGGGAGTGAGTTTTTCCAATACAAAAGTGAGGTCCCAAGCAGGGGCTGGAGCTCTCCTGGGTGGTCTTAAGTTTTTGGCCCCTCTGACATACTGCTTTAGCAGTGGATGAGAGAAGAGGGGAGGTTCTGTGTTATAATGAGCTGAAATAGCCGAGGCATGGATTTTTATGGAAGAAAAAGAGAGGCCCTTGTGAAGCATCTCAGTTAAGTATTGTAAAATCTGAGGAATATTGGGCACTGCTGTGCTTATTCCTAGTCATCGATTCCAGGCACAGAGTCTTTTCTATTTATTAGCATAAGATTTTCTAGTACTAGGCCTTCTCGCCTCCAAAATGACATCCATCACAGGTTTGCTGAGGGATGCTAAGGGTGAATTTAGGTGATTAGCCATGCTGCAAGATTCAAAGTTTGGAGATGAGTGTGTAGAATTTGGTTGTCCTGCTGAGACCATAAGTAAGGTGTCTGAGGCAGGTGCCACGGTGGAAGGTGTGACACAATGTGCAGGAGTGGGTACCAGTGTTGGTGAAGCCAGTCTGGAGCAATCAGAATCATTTTTGGGTTGTCCTGTTTGACTTTTAGTAGAACTTTGGAGAACAGAGGCAGAGGGGGAAAAGCATAGACTGATGAATGATAGAACATCCGCTTTCCAGGCTTTTTTGTGAAGAGTTCTTGGGCAGAATTTGTCCAACTGAAAGTTCTGGGGTGAGGCAAAAAGATCTATGTCTGGACTCCCCCATTTGCGTGTCAATATGTTGAAAATCGGTGGTTCCAGTTTCCATTTGTGTGGGTCCTTGAGATTTCTGCTTAGCTTGTTTGCCAGCGTATTCAGCTTTCCTGGCAGGAATTGCGCTTGTAGTTGTATTTGGTATGTCAAGGCTGTGCTCCACAATGCCATGGCTAGTCTGCAAATTGGGTAGGAGTGTGTACCCCCCTGCTTGTTTATGTACCTCATAACTGTGGTGTTGTCTGTCTTTATCATTAATTGTCCTGGATGAAGGTAGTCCTTGAAGGCTGTCAGTGCATTCTGTACAGCTAGCATCTCTTTTTGATTGATATGCGGGTGCATTTCATTTGGGCTCCATTTGCCCTGAATTCATTTCTCTGCCAGATGAGCCCCCCAAACATAGTCTGATGCATCTGTAGTTAGGGTTTGTGCGGCGGGTGGGTGGAGAGAATGGCAGTCGCTTGTTTTGGTGACAGGCCTCGGCCCACCATAGGAACTCTAGTTGCAGGCAAGGTATGATAGGAATCATAGTTTCCAGGCTGTGACAATGTTGACTCCATAAACTTTAAGTACCACTGAAGTTTCCTCATATGCAGTCTTGCATATGGAATTAGAAGAATGCAGGAGGCCATGAACCCCAAAGCTTGCAGAATTTGTCTTGCAGATAGCAGGGTTTTTGTGGCCACCTGTTTGAAGTAAGTCACCAAATGAATTAGCTTTTCTGGCGTAAGGTAAGCCATCTAGGCAGTTGTATTCAAGCTTGCACCCAGGAATGTAATTTTTTGAGAGGGTACCAGTTGTGATTTCTTTTCGTTTATGGTGTACCCTAGGCAAGTTAGAACCTTTTTTACAAATGCCAGATGTTTTTGAAGAATGTCCTTGTTTTCTGCCTGAATTAGACAATCGTCTAGGTATGGATATATTTGAATATTTCTTTGCCTGCAAAACGCAATTACTGCAGCCAGGCATTTTGTGAAGACCCTGGGCACAGTAGATAAGCCAAATGGCAGTGCAGAGAACTGGTAATGCAAATAGCCTGCTTTCAAGCGGAGGTATCTTCTGCAATATTCCCTGATTGGGATATGCAGGTAAGTCTCAAGTCTAGAGTTACCAACCAGGCATTTTTGCCTAGCATAGGAAGTAACTGTTGAAGAGTCAGCATCTTGAATTTTGGAATGTCCAGAAATGTGTTTAGAAGTGATAAGTCCAGAATTGGACACCAAGATTTGTCTTTTCTGGATACCAGGAAAAGTCTTGAATAGAAACCTTGTCCCTTTTCCTCTTCTGGTACTGGATGAATAGCCCCCATGTTCATGAGGGACAGTACTTGTTTCTGGGCCTTTGTCCACTGATTCGGTGGCGGGTCTAGCCATCCGTTTGGGATTGGCAACGTGTGGAAATGAAATCTGTATCCCTGGGATACTATATTTAAGACCCATTTGTCCTGGGTTATAGGTTGCCAGTTTTTTGCATGAAGTGCCAGTTTCCCCCCCAAAGGGGCAGCTAAAAGCTAAGTGCTTGGTAAGTGTAAAGGGAAGTCATTGAGACTGTTTACCATAGGGAGGTGCCTTGTGTCCAAATTTGGAGGAGACACCCCATTTGCTTGTTCTAAAAGTCCCTTGTGACTGAAACCTGGAGCCTTTGGAATGTCTGGGTTTGACTTGAGTGGCTCTCGAAGGAAATGGAAAGAGCTGTTCTTTGTAGGTCAGGGCCTACTAAATCTTGGAGGTTGTACCTGTAAGAAATCTTTCACAGTTTGCATAGATTTAGCTTTATCTTCCATCTTTAAAACGTTTTCAGCCTTATTACCAAAGAGACGGTCCTCTTGTAAAGGAGCATCCAAAAATGTTGCTTTAACATGATCAGGCAGAGTTTGCTCTTTGAACCAAGCATGCCTTCTTAGCACAGAGCCAGTGACAGCAGCCCTGCAAGAGGCCTCCAAAGAATCAAAACCACATTGCAAAGTATGTTTTCCAACTTGTTCAGCTGAATGCAATAAATCCTGTAAATCTTTATTTTCCATACAGTCAGGAATTAACATCATTTTCTGTTTAAGCAGTCCCATGATATGCTGCTGGTATTTAAGCATATGAAATTGACAGTTTAAAGCCCTGATTGCCAAGGTTGCAGAAGTGTAAACCTTCTTACCCCATCTATCCAGCACCCTGGAATCTCTGTCAGAAGGGGTAGGATTTCTAGCAGTAGATGCCCTTGGGACCCTGAGAAATGGTTTCAGGATCTGCAATATGATTTTTGAAAAGGAATTTATGGGAGACAAGAACCCTGTAGTATCTGCTGGCTTATAAGGAGCCGGTAGCAGGGAATCAGGAGCCATAACAGATTCTGTAAAAACATCAACAATGTCTAGGACAGGAGGTATAGCCAAAGGCCTATATTGAGGAAAAAGAAGAAAATCTCTAAGTCTCTTTTTAGATTCAGAGAAATCCTGACTTTCCCAGTGGAAATGTTCCTGTAAGGAATGTAAAGTTTCCCCAAAAGAAAAATCCTCAGGGGGAGAAGCAGAAGGAATGGAATCTTCTGCATCAGAGTCCTCATAAGTAGGTATAGACAAATCCTGTTCATTAGAAGAGTCAGAAAAAATAGAATCCTGTTCAGAAGATTCATAATCAAAGTCTTCCTAGGCCTCTTAGCGGGGGGGGGGGGGGGGGGGGGTTGGTTACCCCTGATCAGGGTAATTAAATCTTCTGCCATTTTGATCATTTGTTTTTAGGCATAGGGGCCTACACACGTGGCCAAAGCGTCATTTTTTTAAACATAGATACAGAATTTGGCCTTAGTTTTGAAGATGGCGTTGGTTTAATATACAAATCTGTAGGTCTGAAAAAACCCTCAGAAGCCAGTGCCTGCACAGCGGCTCTGGACCCATCTAAGGTAGAGATATCCGCGGATTCAATACTTAAAGCATCATGCGGCATACCGGACTCTCAATGGGTCTCAGTAGAGGCCTGTGAATCAAAAGCAGCAGGTATCAGGGGCAGCGAAAGCACCTGAGTACCAGCGAACTAGCGACTTGCTTAGGAGAAGCATAGTTGTCAGTTCTGGACCTTGACGGCCTGTCTCTGTCTTTTTCTTGTGTTTTTTTAGGTATTCCGGTAGTCGAATTGCTAACAGCCGACAATTCTGGATAGTTAAATCATGAGCAAAAATATACCGACGTTTAATAGTGCGTTGATTAAATCTAACACAAAACCAACAGCAAGGTACGTTGTGGTCAGAGCCTAGGCAAGGAATACAGTACAAATGGAAATCCTTATGAGGTATTTGCTTCCCACAAGTAATGCAATTAACTTTTATTGACATCGGTAAGGAGCAAGAAAAAGTTTCCCCAACGGGGTACTTAGCATTTTAGTTGAAGACTTCGGTTCTGAAACTCGAAAACGAAAATTTCAGGAGTCAGCCGACCGGCACTTGCAAACTGCTTCTGCTTCGGGCACCGCGCGGCAAGAAAGACTGATGTAATGGCGTTGGCTGCATGTTTTATATCCCTGACGACCTGACGTCATGGAAGAAGGGACAGCAACTGACGCAGGACCCAAGACTTTGTTAATCAGCCCGACTGAGGGCAACCTGCCAGCAGATTACCCAAATGAAATGACTGCAACAGTGAAACACAAAAAACATCTTACCATAACCTTAGATGTCCTTCTCTTCCATGTTGTAGTATTCATTACTGTAAGGTGGTTGCTGCCTGCAGCACCGGACATCCAGCCAGTATACCAAAGTCTTAGTTGCAGGGGTATGTGCAACGTTTGAGGTCAGAGCCATAAACCGATGTTGGCTGTAAAGGTGACTTCTGCACATAACCACTTCAAAATGGAGTGCCGCATACAGTAGTACCCCTGGAAGCAATGAAGACGAAGGAGGATGCTTTTCAGACCCGCATGTAATACCAGGCTAAATGGTGCCTCCTGCAAGCATATGCCTGATGCTGAGGTTTAGTAGATGGACAGAAATCTGTCCCCTCAGGTGGCTAAACAGGTAAAGAGGGGGTAGCAGGGTGGGACTGAATACTGCAACATTGAAGAGAAGGACATCTAAGGTTATGGTAAGTTCTTACACAACTATTTTATGTCCTTCTATTCTCAAGTTGCAATATTCATTAGTGTAGGGAGAGTACCAAAGCTTTAGGTATGCACCTGGGAGGAGGGGTGAGGTCCCTATCTATTAGGCCATGTAGAATGGACCTAGCAAAACCGCTTCTGTCCCTAGAAACCAAATCTACTTTGTAATGTCTGGTATACGTATGGACTAATGACCAGATAGCAGCTTCTAGGACAGAAATGTAGTCTACCCCTTTGAAGAAAGCAAATGAGGAGGCAACTGGCCTACTGGTTTGCCTGAGGAATACCCCACTTGTGTATAAGATCTAGGAACACCTCATTGTGAAACATCCATTCTTGAGAGAGTGCAGAAGTTCTGCTGAGTGTGTCTGCCATAGCATTCTCTGCTGAAGGAATGTAAACTACTTGAAGGTGGACTTGGATAGATGAAGCAAGAGACCATATCTCTATGCTAGGATGCAAAGAGGGTAATACACCTTGTCTCCCCGCTTGTTTATGTACCACAAGACAGTCATATTTGTCTGTGACTACTTTCAAGGTGCCTGGTAGGAGAGCTGGTTGGAAGACCTCTAGTGCTAAGAAAAGGGCCCTCATCTCTTTGATGTTGATGTCATCCCTTTGCCTCAGCAAAGGCCATTCTCCCTCCACTTTGCTTAGATTTTGTTTGTGTTGTAAAACTGCCCCCCAACCCAGGTCTGAAGCATCTCTGAAGATTTGCAGTGAGGGAGAAGGTAACTGCAAGGGCATGTCCTGGCTGCGAATGATGGCTGTAATCCACCATTCCAACTCTTTCTTCAGGCATAGTAGTAAGGGGAGGGAGATACCCACAAGATGAGAATGTTGATTCCAATGAACCTTTAGTACCCATTGGATCCTTCCTCATATGCAGCCTTGCCAGAGGAAGCATTGGTATCAAGGATGCCATGTGGCCCAGGACTCTTAAGAATTCTCTGGCTGAAAGTGTTTGAAGAGACAGAAGCTTCTGAATGTAAACAGCGAGGTCTTTTATCTTCTGGCAGGTGATGAAGGCTGTCATCTGGTCGGTTCCTATCCTGCACCCTACAAAGACTAGGTCCTTTGCAGGAGTCATGTGGGACTTCTCGTGGTTCACAGTGAACCCTAGGGCTGCCACGGTCCTGGTCACCAGGAGTATGTGATGTTGCAGGGTGTGAAGGTTCTGGTGAAGTATTAAGAGGTAATCTAGATATGGGTATATTTGAATGTCCTGTGTTCTGCAGTGGGCAATCACTGGTGCTAGACACTTTGTGAACACCCTAGGGGTAATGCAAAAAAATTGAAAATGCAAGGAACCTACTGAGAAACATTGGCATATCCTGTATCAGAGGTGATTAGGAATGTGAAGGTAGGCATCCTTCAGATCCAGGGATACCATAAAGGCCTGGTGGGGGGTAACGGGCAATAGCAAATGCAAGGTGAGCATTCTGAAGATGGGAACCTTGAGATGAAGTTTGAGTATGGACAAATATAGAATTGGTCTCCAAAGACCACCTTTTCTTGGGACAAAAAACATCCTTGAGTAAAATCCCTTGTTTAGCAGGTGTGGTTCGACCCTTTCTATGGTGTTCTGGGCTTGAAGTTAATCCAGAATACAGGGGAAAAGATAGAGCTGACTTGAGGAGGGCTGGGGTATCCCCCTGGGAAGGGGGGTAGAGTCCACCAAGTCATAGAAAAAGAAGTTATGTACCTACCATAACGTTCCATTTTAGTTGTATTCATCTCTCCTTCTTTCTTGCTGGTTGGGATCGGAGCTGATCCTTTGCTCAGACTCAGCCATCTTCAATAGCTCGAGTGCTGTTTATTGGCTCGAGAGCACCCCTTATCCCATAATGCCTAGCGATAGCTACCCAGATCTCGTTTGAAATAGCTAACTCCAGACATAGCAAGAGAATAAACCAGTCCAAATAATAGGTTGACTATACCTGCCATATTCTCTAAGTCAATTGAGGAAAAAAACAACAGAAAACACAGCCAATGAAAGAAGAACTCCTCTCGGTCCACTAGGACAGGGGGACGGAGGGTGGGACGTAAGAAAGAAGGCAAGATGAAGACAACTAACATGGAACGTTATGGTAGGTACATAACTTCTTTATGTTAAGTTGTCTATCTCGACTTCATTCTTGCTGGTTGGGACAGCGTCCCTGGCACCTAAACTCCTGGGAGGCTCAGTGGAATAGACTCTTCAGAAGAGTGGAACCAAAGTCAGCTGTGCTACTGGAGACCATATGCAGCTTGTAATGAGAAACAAAGGTATGAGTGTTTGCCCACGTGGCAGCTGCACAGATAGAATCCATGGGCAACCTGGACTGGAAGGCTAGAGAGGTGGCCAAGGCCCTAGTAGATAAACCTTTCGGTTTAAAAGGTAACTCTTTGTTCCTTAACTGATAAATGAAAGTAATAGTGTGCGATAACCATCTCAACAAGGTTACCTTGGAACCTGGGAGACCTTGTTTGGCTAAGGCATAAGAAAGGAATAATTGGTCCGACTTCCTTATTTCCTTAGTTCTGTGCAGGTAAAAACACAATTGTCTATCGACGTCCAATTGGTGTAGTTTGTACTCTGCCTTGTTGGTATAATTAGGGAATAACACAGGAAGATCTATAGATTGGTTTAAATTATTTTCTGAGCAGACTTTAGGAAGAAACAAAGGAAACGCCAGAAGTCTAAACCTCAAGATGCACGCACTCGAAACTCTCCTTAGCATGGAGAACATCGATATCTGTGCAGTAACAGAAACCTAGTTCGAGGCTCCCGAGAGCACCCCGGCACTACCAGGTTATACCTCATACCATGTTTTTCGGCCCCAAAACTTGGACCGAACCACAAAAGGAGGGGGGTATCAATATTCATCAAAGATACCCACACCTCCAGGTTGGTGGCACAGCACGAAGCATAAGAGACTATCCATGTGCAACTAACAGTGAGTAAAACTGCCTTCCAGTTTATAGCCTGCTACAGACCATCCTCCCAAACCCAGGAACCCCACTTGGCCTTCCTGAGAACACTGGAAAATATGAAGGTCTCTCCAAACACCATTATATTGGGCGACTTCAACTACCTCAACATAAACTGGGAGCATTACTCTAGCTCCAACGCACTAGCCCAAAGGTTCCTAGAATTTATAAACTCAAACGCTATGGAACAACTTGTTGCCACTCCCACAAGAGCGGAAAACATACTGGACCTCATCATCACCAACATGGGGACTCTATGCTCCAGACCAGAAGTGTATCCCTCACTGGTAAGATCAGACCATAAATTAATCTCACAAGATATTCACATCCTGACCCAAGTTCCTGGCCAGAAAACCACAGTGAAAAACTTCTCTAAAGCAAATTTCACACTCCTCAAAACCGAGGTGGAATCCTTCAAAGCCCTCGGGCCTGTGGAAAATACGGCCCAGACCGCAGAATCCTTTATAAACGCATTCTATGAACACCTTCAGGAATACATGGATCATGCAATCCCAAATAAAACCAAGACCCAATCCTCCAAAGTTAGGCGTCCTGTCTGGTGGACCCCAGCCATAAACAAACTATACAATAGGAGGAAGCTACTACATGATAGAGCAAAATCCCAAAAAGGGAAGGCATCTCTAATCAGTATTAGAAAAAAACTACGGGCACTCATAAAATCATCTAAGGCCAGCTTCGAGAAAAAAATTGCACAGGACACTAAAAATAATCACAAGGCTTTCTTTAGTTATGTTAGGAACCTGGGTGGGAATTCCTAGATATGCTCAGAATTAGTCCAAAATGACAAAAAATACACCGAACCCACAGACATTGCCAACATCCTAGCCGACAGGTTCAGCGCAAACTTCACTCCCCCTTCCCCACCAAAAGGGCAAATATATATCCCAGCAGAGTGCTGCCCCCCTGACATCTCAGATGCTCAGGTAAGAGCCGCCCTCTCCAAAGCAAAAAACACAGCATCAATGAGACCAGACTGTTTCCCGGGGTGCATCCTACATGAACTCCAAGGAGAACTAAACCCAAACATAAAACTACTGTACAATCTCAGCCTTACTACAGAATATGTACCCAAAGAGTGGCTTACAGCAACAGAGGTCCCTCTCCACAAAGGTGGTGCCTCAACGGATCCTGGAAACTATCGCCCCATAAGCCTGACTAGCCTGGTCTGCAAAGCTATGGAAAGGATCATCATGGACCTCATAAATAAAGATATTGGGGACCTACAGACACTGGATCCTACCCAGTTCGGCTTTGTTAAGGGCAGATACTGCCTCTTAAACCTGGTCGATTTCTTTGAAACAGTCACCAAGGCCAGTGACGAGGGGAAGGTGGTCCACACAGCCTACCTGGACCTTGCAAAAGCCTTCGATACAATACCCCAACTCTGGCATTATAGATAAGCTCACCAGCTTAAATATAAACCCCTATGTCACTTGATGGGTTGCAAACTGGCTCAAGGACAGAACCCACATGGTTAGAATTGCTGGAGACATGTCAGACTCCAAACCAGTTACAAGTGGCGTCCCACAAGGCTCAGTCCTGGGACCTCTCTTGTTCGGTATATATTTCTCGGAGGTACAGGCTAAAACGGAAGGACTGTGGCTGACCAAGTTCGCAGATGACTGCAAACTGGGCGCCATAATCGACTCTCCAGCCGATACAAGCATCCTACAAAAGGGCCTCATAGAAACAGACAACTGGTGCCAGAGCCATGGCCTCAAGCTAAACGCCAAAAAGTGTATATTCATCCCCTTTGGCAAAAACAAAGTGCCCACAAATTACCACATAGGTGAAAATCCATTAAGTACGGAAGAAGTAATTAGGGACCCCTGGGGACCCAAGTTGATAGCCATCTCTCATTTGACAACCACGTGGCCAAAGTGGTTAGAAAAACATTTTATATAGCCCACCTAATCATGAAGGGATTCACATCTAGATCTGGGGAGTTCATCGTGCCTCTTTACTCATCCCTCATCAGGCCCATAATTGAGTACAATGCCCCTTTTGGGATGTACCTTACCAGACACCTGCAGCAACTGGAAAGACCCCAAAAGTACCTCACCAAGAGGATCAAAGGGCTCAAACAGATGCCATATGCTGCCCGGTTAAAGCTCTACTCAGTGGCATACCGCCTGCTCAGAGGCGCTCTGTGCCCGACGTATAAAGCCATGTCCAACCCAGAATTAAAGGACATGCTGCACCTCAGAAAATTTAAATCCCATCGAGCTACATGCTCGAGAGACTTGAACCTGAGCACTGAAATAAATAGGACATACTGGAGGGACAGATTCATAACCCAGAGGATCCCTTCACTCTGGAATAAAATCCCAGTCCAGGTTAGGCAGAGTCCCTCATTGACTCTCTTCAAGAGGAATCTTGATGAGTGGATGGGAGATGGTAGGTTTACCCAGGGTATCACTTCTGTGTCACTCTTAGACAGAGGCACAGTATACTAACCTCGAAAAAGGGCATAGCAAAATTCATTTAAAATGGGTGGCGAAAGCCAAACACATTCTGGCTAGGCTTATAAATGCCCTAGGGCAGATAGCCTAGTATGAACCTATTAATCCCTCAGAGCAACTCTGTCCTTATGAAAACCCAAGTAGAGAGGATGTACACATAGTGCCTGAAGTTTGGAGATGCCTCTGGCTGAAGTAATAGCTACCAGAAACAGCGTCTTCCAAGATAGAAACTTGATGGAGCAAGACGCTGCTGGTTCAAAAGGGGGCAGAATTAAGGAAGTTAGGACTAAATTAAGGTCCCAAGGAGGAGGGGGATCTCTCACTGGAGGCCTAAGAAGAGCGGTCCCTCTCAAAAAAGCTTTACAGAGCTTATGAATTAAGCACTCTATTCTCATTCTAAAGCCCTGCACTTGCTCGTATAAGTAATCTCATAGGTAAACACAAACTAAATCACTACATCCTCTTATACTCCTTCAAAGCACTTGCTCCCTATTGGTTCTTTCTGATCAGTCAATAAGTAGTTCCCTATATTATTCAGGCATGTCCAAAGGTCAGTTTCGAGTTTACTCTCCAGTCCAGCTGGTGAATCTGGGAATCTTGAGGCAATGTTACAACTGCCTTATGTATACAGACAACCCCCTCCTCCTCCCAACAAGCTCAAATATATGTGAGAGATGCAACTATACAGCCAAACTGGAGGCCAAGCTCTCTCAACCCAGTACTGGCACAGCCTGTCAGGTGGAGAAGGTAACCACACACACCACAAATCCAGTCTCACATAGACCTATTGTATCAGCAAACCAAACACATAAACACACAAAAACATACTCGGTGGCTCTAAATAAAAATCTGCCTAAGCAGCAGAGACCTCCAAAGCAGACATCCAAGCAACACCTACCACGAAACAATATCCACGTAGCACATAGCTCACAAAGTCAGTGTGCCACACAGTCACAGCCCGTAAGGCTAAACAACACACCTAATACACTTGTAATAGGTGACTCTCTTGTCAGACACACTGACGTCCCACTCACCAGGCTGAACAAGGAGAAGGTCACTGTAAGCTGCCTATTGGGTGCCAGGATCTGCCACTTAACACAAGCACTCGGGTCACTCCAAAGCAAGTACAAGTATGACTCCATCATTGCCCATGCTTGTGTGAATGACCTGAGATGTACCTCCCTGGACTACATGAAAAAAGACGTACAGGAGCTCTTTGATCATGTAGCCCAGGCCAGTATGACCCTGACCTTGAGTAGCATCTTACCCTCACCAAGAATGATGCCACAGTATAAAGACAAAATGATCAATTTTAACAATTGGCTAAAGTATTGGTGTCATTCAAAGGGGATCTAGTGTCTCTCAGCCTGTGATGACATGCTCGACAAGCCACATTGCTTCGCTAGGGACGGCTTGCACCCGTCACCCCTAGGTTTTCGAATACTGGCTAAGGCTCTTGCCTCCCCCATAGTGTCTTTTTTAGGCAAGGCTCAAAAGACAAACCCACCCCCATAGACAACACAAAGAAAAAAAAAACTAAAGGTAATGCTGCTCAACGCCAAAAGTCTAAACCTCAAGATGCACGCACTCGAGACTCTCCTCAGTATGGAGAATATAGATATCTGTGCAGTAACACAAACCTGGTTCAAGGCTCCCGAGAGCACTCCAGCACTATCAGGCTATACTTCATACCATGCTTTGTGGCCCCAAAACTCAGACCGAACCACAAAAGGAGGGGGGAGTACCCATATTTATCAAAGATACCCACACCTTCAGGCTAGTGGCACTGCACGAAGCTTCGGAGACCAGCCATGTGCAACTAACAGTGCGCAAAACTGCCTTTCAGTTTGTAGCCTGCTACAGACCACCCTCCCAAACACAGGAACCTCACTCCACTTTCCTGAGAACACTGAAGAATATGAAGGTCGCTCCAAACACTATTATATTGGGTGACTTCAACTACCCAAACATTGACTGGGAAAACTACAAGCCCAAACACCCTAGCCCAATGGTTCCTAGAATTTATAAACGCAAATGCTATGGAACAACAGGTCACCACTCCCACAAGAGGGGAAAACATACTGGATATGGCCATCAAAAACATGGGGTCTCTATGTTCCACACCAAAGATATAGCCCCTCATTGGTAAGATCAGACCATAAACAAATCTTACTGGACATCCATATTCCATCCCCACCCCTAGCCAAGGAAACCACGGTGAAGAACTTCTCAAAACCAAACTTCACACCTCTCAAAACTGAGGTGGAATCCTTCAAAGCCCCAGGGCCAGTGAACAATACGGGCCAAAATGTAGAATCCTTTACAAAAGCATTCTATGGACACCAAATGCATGGAGCATGCTATCCCAAATAAAACCAAGACTCACTCCCTCCAAAGGCAGGCGACCTGCCTGGTGGACCCCGGCCATAAATAAGCTATACAACAGAAGGAGAAAGCTACTACATGACAGAGAAAAATCCCATAAAGGGAAGGCGTCACTGATCAGTACTAGCAAGAAACTAAGATCCCTCATAAAATATTCTAAGGCCAGCTTTGAAAGAAAAATTGCACAAGACACTAAAGATAATCACAAGGCCTTCTTTAGTTATGTCAGAAACCTGGGAGGCAACTCCCAGATATGCTCTGAGTTAGTGCAAAATGACAAAAAATTCACTGAACCCACAAACATTGCCAACATCCTGGCAGAAAGGTTCAGTGCAAACTCCTCCCCCCTTCCCCCCTAAAAGAGCAAATGTTTATCCCAACAGAGTGTAGCCTTCCTGAGATCACAGATGCACAGGTGAGAGCTGCCCTCTCCAAAGCTAAAAACACAGCAGCAATGGGACCAGACGGTGTCCCGGGCTGTGTCTTACACGAGCTCCAAGAAGAACTAAACTCTCATATAAAGTCACTGTTCAGTCTCAGCCTTACTACAGGATATGTTCCCAAGGAATGGCATACAGCAACAGTGGTCCCACTCCACAAAAGTGGTGCCACAACAGACCCCGGAAACTATCGCCCTATAAGCCTGACTAGCCTGGTCTGCAAATCTATGGAACGTATCATCATGGAAATCATAAACAAAGACATTGGGAACCTCCAGACACTGGATCCTACTCAATTCGGCCTCATTAAGGGCAGATCTTTCCTCCTGAACCTGGTCGACTTCTTTGAAACAGTTACCAAAGCCATAGATGAAGGGAAGGTAGTCCACACAGCCTACCTGGACCTCGCAAAGGTCTTTGACACAATACCCCACTTGGGCATCATAAATAAGTTCACCAGCTTAAATATCAACCCCTATGTCACAAGATGGGTTGCAAACTGGCTCAAGGATAGAACCCACATGGTCAGAATAGCAGGTGCCATGTCAGACTCTAAACCAGTTACAAGTGGTGTCCCACAAGGCTCAGTCCTGGGACCTCTCTTGTTCAGTATATATTTCTCCGAGGTACAGGCTAACACGGGTGGACTATGGCTGACCAAGTTCGCAGCTGAATGCAAATTGGGTGCTATAATCGACTCTCCAACTGACACAAGCATCCTCCAATAGGGTCTCACAGAGACGGATAACTGGTGCCAGAGCCATGGCCTAAAGCTAAATGCCAAAAAGTGCATAGTCATCCCCTTTGGAAAAAACAAAGTGCCCACAAATTACCACATAGGTGGTAATCCATTAAGTATGGAAGAAGTAATTAGGGACTTGAGGACCCAAGTAGATAGCAATCTCTCCTTTGACAATCACGTTTCCAAAGTGGTTAGAAAGACCTTCTATATAGCCCACCTTATCATGAAAGGGTTCGCATCTAGATCAAGAGAGGTCATTGTGCCCCTCCACTCATCATTTATCAAGCCCGTAATTGAGTACAATGCCCCGTTTGGGATTTACCTTACCCGACACCTTCAGCAACTGGAAAGACCTCAAAAGTATCCCACCAAGAGGATCAAGGGGCTCAAACAGATGCCTTATGCAGTTCGGCTAAAGAAACTCCAGCTCTACTCAGTTGCGTACTGCCTACTCAGAGGCGATCTGTGTCTGACGTATAAAGCCATGTCCAACTCAGAATTAATGGACATGCTTCACCTCAAGAAATCTAAATCCCTTAGAGCTACATGCTCAAGGGACCTGAACCTCAGCACAGAAATAAATAGGACATGCTGGAGGGACAGATTCATATCCCAGAGGCTCCTCTCACACTGGAACAAAATCCCAATCCATGTCAGGCGGAGCCCCTCACTGACCCTTCTTCAAGAGAAATCTTGACGAATGGATGGGAGATCGTAAGTTTACCCCTGAGATCTCTTCTGTGTCGCTGCTTGACAGAGGTACAGTAAACAAACCTTAAAAGGGCTACCTTCTGTGACCTACAATACAGAGGCACAGTCAACTAATCTAAAAGGGTGGCGAAAGCAAAACATATTCTGGCTAGGCTTGTAAATGCCCTAGGGCAGATAGCCTAGTATCAACCCATGAACCTATGAAACATAATGTTAGAATTTGACAAGTCAACATGAAAGTTAGAAATAGCCACTAATCGTACCCTGATCGTAGTGGAAGCGGACCTGGAGTGAAACAGATGTGCTAGGAATTCCAGAATTTCGTGGACTAGGGCTGAAAAGGGGATCCACATTCCTAGCCTCTGCCCAACAAGAGAAACATTTCCATTTGCTAGCATAAATTTTCCACATTGTAGACTTATGAGAGGAGACTATAACTTCACGGACTGCTGGGGAAATACCAGGAAGCCTGGCTAAGGTTGGAAGTGGAGCAACCAAGCTGTGAGCTGGAGAGTTTGGAGGGATTGATGCAACCCGCCTGATTGATGAACCAGGAGGTCTGGAATTGGGACCAGAGTCCAGGGCTGATCGAGAAGGTAACGGTGCAGGAACGGGAACCATATCTGTCGAGGCCAGTAGGGGGCAATGAGGATAATTTTGCAACCCAACAGTATTGCTTTCTGTATAAGTTTGGGTATCAAGGGAAAAGGAGAAAAGGCATAAAGAAGTCCCTGGGGCCAATCGTGGACTAGAGCATCTCTGGGTATGTGACCCGAAAGCGCAAGAAGGGAAAAGTAGTTGCTGCATTTGATGTTGAAGGGGGTGGCAAAGAGATCGCAGCAAGGCTGTCCCCATTTGCAGAAAATAAGATTTGCAGCTTCCTGATTCAGAGAACACTCGTGAGGCATGAGGATAGCTCTGCTGAGCCTGTCCACTATGACGTTGGATCTCCCAGGGATGTGCATCGCAATCAGAAAATGTTGGGAGGAAATCGGCCACTGCCAAAGTCCGAGTGCTTCTAGACACAGAGGGAAGGATCTGGTTCCGCCCTGCTTGTTGATGCACCACACCACTGACGTCTGTTTGAATAGCAATGGCCCCAGAAGGAAGAGAGTCTTGAAGGGCTTGCAACGCCAGGAGCAGGGCTCTCATCCCCAGGACATTTATGTGCAGATGGTACTCGTGAGGTTGCCAAATGACTTGGACTGTCCTGCCCAGATAATGCCCCCCCACCCTATCAGGGAGGCGTCTGTCGTCACTGTGGCTACCGGAGGGGGTTGTATGAAAGGTCTGCCCTGAGTAACTAGTGGGGAGACCATCCACCAAGAAAGATGTCTTTTGCATGCATCTGTGATCAGGATCATGTGAGTCATGGGTAGCTCTTGGAAAGACCACTGCGTGAACAGAAGCCACTGAAGAATTCTCATATGCAAGCGCGCTAGTGACATTAGAAGAATGAATGCTGCCATGGAACCCAGAGTTTGAAGGAAGTGCCTGATTTGGATCCTTTTGCTCTGCATTAGAACAGTACTTGCTGAGAAATTGCGGACACCCTTTCTAGTGGTAGCCTTGCAAACATATTCCTTGTGTCCAAGTCTGCTCCTATGTAAGTTATAGATTGACAGGGCAACAAGGCAGATTTTACAAAATTTATTGCAATGCCTAGCTGGGTACAGATTGTGATTGTGTAGTCCCGCGCTTGTAGGAGTCGACTTCCGGTGGTAGCAGTGAGGAGCCAGACGTCTAGATATGGAAACACATGGAATCCTTGACATCTCAGATGAGCCGTGACAACTGCCACACATTTGGTGAACACCGTGGGGCCTGTTGTGAGACCAAAGGGCAGAGCTCTGAACTGATAATGACTGGCCCCCTGCCAGAAACGAAGATATCTCCTGGAGCGCCTGTCCATCTTGATATGGTAGTACGCATCCTGAAGATCTATCGAGCACATCCAATTGTCCTGACCCAGAAAGGGCAGAATGGACTGTAGCGTGACCATCTGAAACTTTGTTCTTTGTGGAGACCTGTTTAGTCTGCTGAGATCCAGAATCGGTCTCCAGTCCCCTGTCTTTTTTGGTACTAAAAAGAGCCTTGAGTAAGTTCCGGATCCATGCTGGTCTGCCAGGACTTCCTGGATGGCTCTTTCTTCTAGCAGTTTTGAAACTTCTATTACTGCTTGCTCCTTCAGATTGGGTGGAACATCTGGAAAGGTCTTCCTTGACTTTAAGGGGGGTTGATGGAAGGGAATTTTGTAACCTCCGGATATAATGGACCGCATCACATTAAGACGTTATCTGGTTCGATTCTCAGCTAGAGCGTCTTCTGCGTGGAGACATGCGTGAATGGGCGTACCTTAGTTGAACGTTGTGTCAGGCCTGGCAAGCCAGTACGTAAAAATCAACTGCCAATCATTAGCGGACCGGAGTTCCGCTGTGGCGACCCCCAACCGGGAAAAGCCGAAAGACACAAACAAACCCATCTATCTTGCGTTAAACTTTGCTAAGCGTTTGGGGACAGTGAAAGTTTTCCCCTGACTGCCTCCAGAGGTGAGCAGCCGGGCAACCCTTCAGGGATGCTGGAAGGGCTTATCAGAGAAAGATTCTCTGTTGCCCTGGTTCTGTGGGCCACCTCTGCCACGAGGGCGGCGTCTATTATTACTGTTTCCCCCTCTGCCTCTGGAGGAAAAATCACAACGTGCGTCAGGCAAGGCTCCCTAAGATTTACGGAACCACATCTTCCCACTCTTCTGACCCTTGGGGTAAGGTCTAGAGGGAGTGGAAAAACAGACTCCAATGGCAGAGAGAGTCTTGCCTTCTTGCTTACACCTAGTCAAAGTGTCTTTCACCTGTGGTCCAAAAAGAAAGGAACCATCAAAGGGGGTGTTGGTGAAGGACGCTCGAAAGGGTACCTTAAAGTTACACAGCCGCATCCACACATGGCTCCTAATGGCCACACCCGTACCTGCGGCTCTACTCGCCCCATCGGCTGCATAGGAAATGAGGCTCATGGAGGAGTTAACAACAGAATTAAGCATCGCTAGCTGGGAAGCTACTTTGGCTTGTCCTCCCTCAGCTGTTGGAGCTTGAAGGGACCTCCGAGCTCTTTAAGGAGATCCCTTCGAAGTCGGGTAAAATGACATAGGTAGTTCAGTGACCTCATGGGGAAGGTTGCTGAAGCGTACATTCGCATCCCGTATCTGTCCATCATCCTAGACCCCTTGTTATGGGGACGGACAAATGAAGAGGTCTCCGCTAACTATTTTTTGGTGGCTGCTGCTACCACCATGGCATCAACAGGAACACCTTTAGAAAGGAATTGCTTATCCTGGGGTGCTTTAATGAATTTACCAGGTCTCATCGGAGTTGGTGCCACTGTATCTGGAGCTGACCAAGCCTTTCGAGCCACCACTACCATAAGTGGATCGAAAAGGCAGAGAAACCCAGGAGGTGGAAGGTCGGGAACCAAAAGCATCCAGAAATACAGACTCATCCTCGGTAGGGGCTAGGGGATTCCAGTTCCCCCTCTGCCCAAGCATTTTCAGGATGTCTGAGAAGGAAACATCTTCAGAGGGGGACCTCGGGGACCCCTCCGAATCATCTAAGTCTGTATCAGAAGTGACAGACTCAGGGAGTTAATGTGCTTCCTCTTACACTTCTTCATCCGAGGGGGCTCCTCTGAGTGATCAGGAGAGGCCTCTAAAGAGGAGGAAACACCCATTGGGGTGTCCTGGAGCATCGGTTCCATAGGCTTAGGGTCTGGAGGAGGAGCAGAGGTTAGCACAGGCACTACGGGGGACGGAGCCGGTGGGGCTGAAAGTGGAGCTAACTCAGAGGACAGCACACTCCGCATGACCTCAAAGGTGTCCCTACCACAAGGAAGAGAAAGCTCAGATTCAGAAGAAATAGGAATCTTTCTCCACACCGAGGGGGAATGGCTCTGAGGCCGATGTTTGGGCCGAGCTCACCTGCCCCGATGCTCCAAGGGAGAGAACGGGGTCGGACAAGGGTCCGATGCCACTCGCCCCCTCGGAGCCGAGGGAGCCACGGTGCCCAGATCCCTCAATGGAAGGTGCCACCGAGGGAATCGGAGCCGATGTCGGAACTGAAGGCGAATGAGTTATCGGAGCCGACTGTTCCACTACTCGAACCCCAACGAACCCTGGCTCCGAACGCATTGGAGTCGGAGAAGGAACATCAAGAGAAGTGGACGGAGCCGATACCTGTTGAATAGGGCTGGACAACAATTTAGCTAGTGCCTGTGACTTTAGCAACCTACTGACTACTGTCTCCACATCATGATCTGACAGCCTAGAGGATCGAGAGGAGTGAGAGGATCGGTGGCTACGCTCGCTTTGAACTAAAGGAGACCGAGGAGCCGAATGCACCGACTCTAAGGAAGGGGACCTCAGCCTTTTCTGGCTCCGCGATGGCTCCAAAGCCTCCGATGGAGATGACGGGGAGATTGTCTTGTCAGGGCCAGCCGGAACCGATGTTGAAGGAAAATCCTGTACCGAAGTCGACTCTGAAGTTGGAGCCGACGGCTTAGAGGATTTAGGGGATTGCACTGGCTGTGAACTCTTGGCCGGTGAATCCTGGGGTTTTAACAGACCACTAAGAATAGTACAGTTTTGTACCTACCATAAATGTAGATGTCCCATACGTATGCAACTGCAGTCCTCACATATGGGTTGTCCTGCCTCAGGCAGCCCTTCGGTCGGCCGGATTCCAAAGTCTGGGTCCGGCGTCGGCTGATGTCGCCCTTTCCCCGACGTCAGAGCGCCTGGGGTATAAAAGCGTCAGCAGACGCCATCTTCTTCAGTGTTTCTTGCCCCAGATGCCAGGTGTCCTCTAAGGAAGGCTAAATTTTGAAAATAGAGAAAAAATTCCAGACAAGCACAACATAAAAACAAATACACCATAAAAGATTACCCCAGGTAGCTAAAATGAGGGGTAGAAACCACCCAAAAGAATACCACAGAGGGGTAGGTGGGAGGTAAAACCTGACTGCAGTTGCATACCTATCAGACATCTACATTTATGGTAGGTACAAAACTGTACTATGTCCTTCAAGGATGCAACTGCAGTCTTCACATATGGGTTGAATACCATAGCCAACCTGGGGGTGGTAGGCACTAAGACAAAGATGGTGTAGCTAAAATGCCCTGCAGGACTGCAGAAGCAAACCCTGCTCTGGATCTGGAATATAAAGGCAGGTTGTAATGTTTGGAAAATGTATGCACGGAGCTCCATGTAGCAGCTTCTAAAATGTCCTTTGTTGCCACTCCTCTTAAAAAGGCTGTGGAGGTGGCTGTAGCTCTGGTGGAATGTGGCCTGATGTCAGCTGGCACAGTTTTTCCATGAAAAGAGTAGCAGAATCGAATGCAATTTCCAATCCATTTAGAAATTGTCTGTTTGGAAATTGCTTTTCCCTGCAATCCAGCAGCGCAAGCTACAAAAAGCTGGTCAGATTTTCTGAAAGACTTTGTTCTGTCCAAGTAGTAGCGCAACTGTCTATGTATGTCCAAGGTGTGCAGAAGTCTCTCTCCTTTATTTTGAGGATTGGGGAAGAAGGGAGGCAGGTGAACAGCTTGATTCAGGGACACCCTGGATACCACCTTTGGCATGAATGACGGATTGGTTCTCAAAGAAACTATGTCCTGATGAAAAATGAGAAATGGTTGTATTGCCATAAGGGCCTGTAGCTCAGAGACTCTTCTTGCTGAGGTAACTGCCAGAAGGAAAGCTGTTTTCCAAGACAGAAATTTCAACTCTGAAGATGCTGCTGGTTCAAAGGGAGGAAGAGTTAATTTTTCCAACATGAAGTTGAGGTCCCATGCAGGCACTGGTGGTTTCCTTGGAGGGTTGATGTTCTTTATACCTCTTAGAAACTGTCTTAGCAATGGGTGAGAAAATACAGGTGGATCAGTGTTAAATTTGGCAGATATTGCTGAAGCATGTATTTTTATGGAAGAATATGAAAGACCACTGTGGAGCATTTCAGCCAAATATTCTAGGATCTGTGGAATGCTCATCACTGATGGGTCTTGACCCTTTTTGCTGTTCCAGATAAGAAATCTCTTCCATTTTGCTGAGTATGTTTTTCTAGTGGAAGGTCTGCGTGCCTCCAGGATATCTTTTACCCTTTTGGAAAGTGTTTCCTGAGGAATAGTCATGGAATCTTCCAAGCTGTCAGCTTCAATGTTTTCAAGCTGGGGTGTAGTGTCCTGTAATTGTGCTGTGTCAGAAGAAGTGGCCTTTGAGGAAGGAGCCACGGATTGGTGTGTGTCAAGCTCCGTAGCAGTGGGTACCAGTGTTGTCTTGGCCAGTCTGGAGCTATCAGTATGACTTTCGGTTGCTCTGTTTTGATCTTTAGTAACACCTTGGTCATCAAAGGAAGAGGTGGGAAGGCATATAGTGTTAGAGAGTTCCAACTGAAGGAGAGAGCATCCACCTTCCATGCTTGAGGATGGTATGTCCTTGTGCAAAACTTTTTCAGATGGTGATTGAGGTGGGAGGCAAAAAGATCTATGTCCGGCCTTCCCCATGCTTGAGTTATTTGTAATAAAATGTCTGGATGCAACATCCATTCGTGTGGATCCATGATGTTGGGATGGTACGAGACTTGATTTCTGAATATTGACTGTGTATCCCAAGGCCTGCAGTAGGTGAATGACATAGTCCAAGTTTTTTAACAAGGCTTGTTGGCTGTCCGCTTGTATAAGGCAGTCGTCCAGGTAAGGGTATATTTGTATCCCCTGAAGTCTGCAATGTGCAATTACTGATGCCAGGCATTTCGTGAACACACTGAGCGCAGTAGATAAGCCAAAGGGCATTGCTGAAAATTGATAATGCTCTGAGCCTGCAAGAAATCTGAGGTATCTTCTGCAACTTTGTCTGATTGGGACATGCAGGTATGCCTCCTTGAGGTCCAGAGTTACCAGCCAAGACCCCTTGCCCAACATGGGAAGGAGTTGCTGTAAAGTCAGCATTTTGAATTTTGTCACAATAAGGTAAGTATTCAGTGCGGACAAGTCCAGAATGGGTCTCCATTGGTTTTCTTTTCTTGGAACAAGGAACAGTCTTGAATAAAATCCTTGGCCTTGTTCTGCAGAAGGAACCTTCTCTATCTGAAGTAGGTTTGCTATTTGTTTGAGTGCCTCTGCCCTTTGATTTGGTGGCAGGTTTGGCCTGCATGTCTTGTTGGCAGTGTATGAAAATGGAATCTGTATCCTTTGTCTATTATGTCCAGTATCCATTTGTCCTTTGTAAGATTGTGCCAATTTTTTGAGAATAAAAATAATTTTCCGCCCAAAGGTGCTTCTAATTGAGCCCTGGAGGGTGGAGTCAAAGTCACGTCACTGGGATTGTCCCTGTGGAGCAGTGGAAGGTCCTGCACCACCTCTCTGGTTCGTAGGCTGCCACTGACGTCCTCTGTAGGAGCCTCGAGTTTGCCCTCTACCTCTGCCACGTCTGTTTTTGCCTCTTTGAAATTTGTCTGTGTCTGGAAAGGACCAATGCTTAGAAGGCCAATTCCTGCTGAATCTTGGAGGCTGTACCTGGAGGAAATCTTTGACTGTTTGCACTGATTTTGCCTTTTCCTCTATTTTCTTTAAAACCTCTTGTGCAGTAGCACCAAATAGCTTATGTTTCTCTAGTGGTGCGTCCAAAAGCTTAATTTTCACATGGTCTGGCAATGTTTGTTCCTTTAACCAAGCATGTCTGCGTATGACCGCACCTGTCATTGCTGCTCTACATGAAGCTTCCAATCCATCATATCCACACTGAAGGAAATGGTTGCTAACCTGCTGAGTATTATGAACCAATTCCTGTAACACCTTTCTATCTAATGGTTCAGGGGAAGCCAATTTCTTTTGCAAGTCATCCAACATGTATTCCTGATACTGAATCATATGAAATTGACAATTTAATGCTCGCATAGAAAGGGTGGAAGATGTATATACTTTCTTGCCCCACCTTTCTAAAGCCCTAGAATCTCTTTCCGAAGGAAGTGGATTCTTAGCAGTAGTGGAGGAAACCCCTTTAGGCCCCTGAGAAATGGTTTCTGGGTCAGCAGTATGGCCCTTGTACAGAAACTGATGTGTGTCTGCGACCCTGTAGTACCTGTCTGGCTTGACAGGAGCAGGGGGGAAGAGAGTCAGGGGAAACACTAGATTCTAAGTACACATCATCTAAAACATTTAAAACTGGAGAAATAGCTAAGGGTCTATGCTGAGGTAGCTTTAAAAATTCCCTTAACCTTTTCCTAGAATCTGAGTATTCTTGACCTTGCCATTTGAAGTGTTCCCTCATGGAATGAAGCGTTTCCCCAAAGGAAAACTCCTCAGGAGGAGAAGCAGAGGGAATGGATTCCTCCGCATCAGAATCCTCGTAGGCCGGGAAGGCCTCCTCCTGGTAGTCTGAATGTGCAGAATCACCTGAGGCCTCATCGGAGGACTGGGGATCTACCTGCTCTACCCTAGGCCTCTTGACAGAAGGTGGCTGAGAGTCTCTATCTGGATGTGGCTGAGAACCCCTAATTAAAGAAATAAGGTCCTCAGCTAAACTTAAAATTGAGAACCAGAAGTGGATCCCAGAGAAACAGATCTTGGAAGGAGAGACTTAACCTGTTTGGCAGCCTTGGCATGTGTGTAGGCCTTAATGGACATAGACACTGGAGGACTGGCAGCCCCACGTGCTGGAGTAGTCTTATCCACTGAAATGGTGTCAGAAATATCCTGGGCTACGGTCTCAGAGGTGAGAACAGAAACCGGCACCGAGTTGGCCTCTGGTACTGAAGCAGCTGGTGGGGCGGTGTCGTCTGTCTGTAGCGGTTGTGAAACCGGCTCAGAAGAGACCGAGACACTCACGGTAGGCCTAAGCGTGGTGTCGACCGAGACCGCGGACCGCGAGTGTCGGTCCTTATCCTTCTTTTTTTAGGTAAATGTGCTGCCGGAAGCTCCGACGGCATGATATAACAAAAATCTTCCCCAAAATAATCCTGTGCAAACTCTGACCGATGCCTAAGAGTGCGTCTACTGAAAGAAGCACAAGCTGCACAGGCCGAGACGTTGTGTTCTGGGCCTAGGCAGGGTAAGCAGTAAGAGTGGAAATCCTTATGAGGTATTTGTTTCCCACAAGTTAAACAATTATTAACTTTTTCAGTTTTATCTGACATCGGCTGAGGCAAGAAAAGGTCCCCAACGGGGTACTTAGCTTTTTTGAAGACTTCAGTAGCTGAAAACACAGGAGCTGGCCGACTGGCACTTGCGAACTGCTTCTGCTTCGGGCGCCGCGCGGCAAGAAAGACTGAAGAAGATGGCTTCGGCTGACGCTTTTATACCCCAGGCGCTCTGATGTCGGGGAAAGGGCGACATCAGCCGACGCCGGATCCAGACTTTGGAATCCAGCCGACCGAAGGGCTGCCTGAGGCAGGACAACCCATATGTGAGGACTGCAGTTGCATCCTTGAAGGACATCAACTTATTCTTCCTCTCCTGCAGGACTCTTGGACTAAAGGCATGGCAAATAGAACAAGAGTCCTGCGGGTGCACAGTGCCTAAATAATAGACACAAGAAGTGTGCCCATCTGTCAGAGACATTTTCTGACAGCATGAGTCACACTTCTTAAACCCAGAAACCTTAGCTTCCTTGGACATGCTGTACTGGAAAAAGGAAATGAACCAATTTAACACTGACAATAACAACAACAATATTCAGTTCTACAAAAAAGGCACACAAGTACTATCTAGAAGGATATAGATAAAGTTTTTTTTTTTTTTTTTTTTTGTAAAGGTAATAGGATAGCCTCTAATTTAAACGGCTAACCTAGAAGAAAAACAATAGGAAAGCCTCTAAGTTAAACGGCTAACCAGGGGGAGGGGTGGGGAGAACTCTCTAAGTTAAACGAGTTCTACAAAAAAAGGGACACTATAGAAAAAAAGTACAGTTTTGTACCTACCATAAATGTAGATGTTCGAGGATCCCCATTGCTGCAGTCCTTACTATTGGGTATAGTCCGCGTCCAGTCGGCCCGAATACCAGAGTATAAGGCTGACGTCGGTCAGGGCGCATTAGACTGACGTCAGTACGTCAGGGTACTAATGCGCATGACCGACGTCATATCCTCAGTCTTTTCTTGCCCCAGATGTCAGAAGACCCTAAAAAGACAAGGCCCAAAATACCTGCACCAAAAATATGTACAATATATACAAGAATATATACAAAAACATAAGCATGTAACCTCACCTACACAACCACCCCTAAACACAGAGGGGAAGGAGGGAGGGAAAATTGGACTGCAGCAATGGGGATCCTCGAACATCTACATTTATGGTAGGTACAAAACTGTACTATGTTCTTCGTTCCCCATTGCTGCAGTCCTTACTATTGGGTAGAATCCCAAAGCAGAGGTAAGGGAGGCTGGCAAATCATAAAGAAGCAGGAGCTGACAACATGCCTTGCAAAACAGCTGTGGCAAAACCAGCCCTAGACTTAGAGTAGATAGGAAGGTGATAATGCTTAGAGAAAGTATGCACTGAACTCCAAGTAGCTGCTTCCAAAATATCCTTAGTTGCCACCCCCTTAGAAATGCTGTTGAAGTGGCAGTAGCCCTAGTGGAATGAGGCCTAATCCCAGCTGGAATCTCCTTGCCATGATGGGAATAACAAAATGCAATGCAAAAGCCAATCCACCTAGAAATAGTTTGTTTTGACACAGGCTTGCCCTGTGAACTCAAAGCAAAAGAAACAAACAACTGCTGAGACTGCCTGAAATCCTTAGTCCTGCTTAAATAATAACGCAATTGCCTGTGTACATCTAAAGTGTGCAAAATCTTTTCCCCTTTATTTTGGGGGTCTGCATAAAAGTAGGCAAATGAATAGTTTGGTTTAAAGCCACACTAGAAACCACCTTAGGCATAAAGGAAGGATTAGTACGTAATGATACCCTGTCCTTATGGAAAATCACAATGGCTCTACTGCCATAAGGGCCTGCAACTCAGACACCCTTCTTGCAGAAGTAATAGCCAACAGAAAAGCAGTCTTCCATGACAAGTATTTCAATTCAGCAGTAGCCGCAGGCTCAAAAGGTTGTAGAGTAAGTTTTTCCAACACAAAATTGAGATCCCAAGCAGGAGTAGGAGCTCTACGTGGGGGTCTTATATTCTTTGCCCCTCTAAGAAACTGCTTGAACAAAGGATGCGAAACAATGGTGGGTCACAATCATAGTGAGCTGAAATTGCTGCAGCATGAATCTTAATGGAAGAGAAGGACAAACCTTTGTCCAATAACTCAGTAAGATATTGAAGAGCCACACTCAAATCAGGCTCAGAAACCTGCAAATTCTTTGCTGTACTCCAAAATAAAAATCTCTTCCATTTTTCTGCGTACACTTTCCTTGTACTAGGTCTTCTAGCTTCCATAAGCACATTTAAAACTTGTTGAGGAAGTTGAGACCTGCTGTGTTTCAACACAGAATATGCCAGGCTGTTAGATGAAGAGAGTGAAGCTTGACATTGAGCAGATGACCATCCTTCTGAGATAACAGATGAGGAATCAGAGGTAACGGCCATGGAGGCTTCCTTACCAGACTCCGTAGTAGTGGGTACCAATGTTGCCGAGGCCAATCTGGAGCTATCAAAATCATCCTTGGCCTGTCTTGTCTGACCTTTAATAGTACCTTTGGAAGAAGAGGCAGAGGAGGAAAGGCATACACATGAAGGTTTTTCCAACTGAAAGACAGAGCATCCACTTTCCAAGCTGTGTGATGAAACCCCTTTGTGCAATACTGTGGCAGCTGGTGGTTCAGTGGAGAAGCGAACAGATCTATGTCTGGAGTTCCCCATGACACTGTCAATTTTTGAAATACATGAAGATCCAGTTTCCACTCGTGGGGATCCATGATTTGTCTGCTTAACACATCTGCTAAGGAGTTCTGTGCTCCCGGCAGAAACCTTGCCTGAAGAGATAGTTGTAAGCTTAGCGCAGTCTCCCATAAAATCATTGCTTGCCTGCATAGAGGATAAGAATGTGTTCCCCCTTGCTTGTTGATGTACCACATGACAGTTGTGTTGTCTGTTAGAATCAACACCTGCCCTGGAAGAAGTAACTCCTTGAAAGCCATTAATGCAAACTGAACTGCTAACATCTCCTTCATGTTGATATGTAGATGCTGTAGTCTGGCAGGCCACTTGTCTTGTATCCACTTTCCATTTAGATGAGCTCCCCAAGCAATGTCCGAGGCATCTGTCGTTAAAATCTGACTCGCCTCTGGCCGGGTCACAGAGAGTCCCTTGTTTAGGTGACATTCCTGAGCCCACCACAAAAATTCTTTTTGAAGGCAAGGTATTATTTGAATGACAGTGTCCAAATCCTGGCAGTGCTGTGTCCATACATTTTTGAGATACCATTGTAGCTTCCTCATATGCAGTTTGGCACTGGGAAGCACCAGAATACAAGATGCCATGAACCCTAATGCTTGAAGGACTGTCCTTGCAGTCAGCACGGACTGATGAGATAGTTGATGGAAGTAAAGTGATAGACTCTTTTGTTTGTCCGGGGTTAAAAAGGCCATCTGGGCTGCTGTATTCAGTCTCACACCCAGAAAGCACATGTCTTGAGAGGGTACTAGACTGGACTTTATTTCGCTCACAGAATACCCTAGGCATCTTAGCACTGCTATAACATATTCCAGATGCTGTAGAAGGTCTTCCTTTTCTTGAGCCAGAATCAGGCAGTCGCCCAAGTAAGGATAGATTTGAATTCCTTGAAGCCTGAAGTAAGCTATCACTGGAGCCAGAACCTTTGTGAATACTCTGGGCAGTAGATAAGCCAAAGGGCAATGCAGAGAACTGATAATGAGAATTTCCAGCTCGAAACCGCAGATACTTCCTGCAACTTAGCCTTATAGGCACATGAAGGTAAGCTTCCTTGAGATCTAAAGTTACCATCCAGTGATCTTTGCCCAGCAGAGGTAAAAGCTGTTGCAACGTCAACATCTTGAACTTGGGAATGTCCAGAAAAGTGTTGAGGAGAGATAAATCCAAAATTGGTCTCCACGTGTTCCCCTTCTTTGGTACTAGGAACAGGCGAGAATAAAATCCTAGGCCCCTTTCTGATACAGGGACTGGCTGAATGGCCCCCATCTGGAGTAACTGAGAAACTTGCTTGTGAGCCTCTTTTCTTTGTGGAGGAGGAACGTCTGGCATGCCTTTGAAAGGGGGCATTGTATGGAAATAAAATCTGTAACCGTGGTGAATAATATCCAACACCCATTTGTCTTGAGTAATTAAATCCCAATTTTCTTTGAAAAGAGACAGTCTTTCTCCCAAAGGAGCTGCCAGACGAGAATCTACTGGCAGCTGAAAAGACAGGTCATTGAGTCTGTTTACGAAAGGACTGACCCCTGCCCTCACCAGAAGTATGAGCAGGTGAACTCCCTGTTCTAGGCCTAAAAGAACCTTGAGCCCTGCCCCTACCACGTCTAGACCTACCCCTAGACTGGGAATCATAAGCAGGATATGTCCACCCCTTAGCAGGCCAATTTCTACTAAACTTCGGTGGCTGCACCTGCAAAAAATCTTTAACAGTTTGCATAGACTTAGCTTTGTCCTCCATTTTCTTTAAAACTGCTTCCACAGGCGATCCAAACAACACATCAGACTGTAAAGGAGCATCCAAAATCCTTGTCTTAACATGCTCAGCTAAATTCTGATCCTTCAACCAGGCATGCCTGCGAAGAACATAACTAGTAGCAGCCACCCTCGAGGAGGCCTGCACAGCATCAAAACCACATTGCAAAGAATGCTTACCCACTTGTTCAGACACATGAACCAAATCCAGCAACTCTTTACACTCAATACCTTCCGCCAAAGCATCCACCTTAGATTTTAATTGTGAAAGGAGATAATTCTGATATTTTAGCATGTGAAACTGACAATTCAACGCCTCATGGCTAGAGTGGAAGAAGTATACACTTTCTTTCCCCACCTATCCAAAGCCCTTGCCTCTTTATCAGTGGGAACAGGATTTTTAACCACAGAAGCTTTAACACCTTTAGGCCCTTGAGAAATAGTTTCTGGGTCCCCTAGGACTCTTAAACAAATACTTATGAGCTTCGGGCACCCTATAATACCTATCAGGCTTAACAGGAGCAGGAGGCAAAGAGTCAGGGTTCAGGGAAGCCTCTGCTAAAACATCTTCCACCACATTCAACACAGGAGGAATAGCTAAGGGCCTATGCTGGGGTAAAAACAAGAATTCCCTAAGCCTTTTCCTGTAATCAGAGTAATCCTGGCCTTCCCATTTAAAGTGCTCCCTCATGGAATGCAGAGTCTCTGAAAATGAGAAATCCTCAGGAGGAGAAGCTGTAGGAGTGGAATCATCCACATCAGAATCAGAATAAGTAAGATACTCCTGCAAGTCTTCCGCAGAAGACTCTGAAGCCTCTGAACACTGTTCAAAACTATCAAACTCCGGTTCCACCCTAGGCCTCTTATCAGGCGGGGGCATAGAACCTCTAATCATAGTAATCAAATCTTCTGCCATTTTAAGCATATGTTTCTTAGGTACAGAACCCGAAATGCTAGGAGAAGCCCCCACTGAAACTGAACCAGGCCTACCTCTCAAAGAAGTTTTGGCAACAGAAGGAGAGGCTCTAACTACCTTGGGAAGAGAGGGAAGAACAGTGACCTGAGAAGCCCCCTCAGCCTGGCCTACCTCCTGAGAAGGCACATCCTGTAACAGTAAAGTTTCTGCCTGAGACTCCATGGAAACTCCTGGCAAAACCTCTGGCTCCACTGAGCCTTCTAAAGAACCGGCGTCCGGGACTGGCGGTTCATCAACCCTAGGCTTCGCTGTTTTGTCCTTGCGCTTCTTGGACGAAGCGGGCGTCGGAGCATCCGACGGCATTTTATAATTGCAACGCTTCCCAAACACTAACCTGGCACAGTCTAACCTCCTCTTAATAGTGCGTTTGTTAAACCTAGCACAAGAGCGGCAACCAACAACGTCGTGCTCAGGCCCTAAACAAGGAATACACAAGGTATGGTAATCCCTATGAGGTATCTGTTTCCCACAAGAAATACAGTTATTCACTTTTTCTGACATCCGGTTAAATACTGAGGCAAGAAAAAACCAAAATGTTCCCCAACGGGGTACTTAGCCAACTCTGTTTCGGTCTGAAACTCCGGTTTCGGAAATATTTCAGAACGCCAACCTGCACTCGCAAAACTGCTTCTGCATCGGACCATGCGGCAAAAAAGACTGAGGATATGACGTCGGTCATGCGCATTAGTACCCTGACGTACTGACGTCAGTCTAATGCGCCCTGACCGACGTCAGCCTTATACTCTGGTATTCGGGCCGACTGGACGCGGACTATACCCAATAGTAAGGACTGCAGCAATGGGGAACGAAGAACATCAGTTAACTACAACAGTAAAAACACTATCACTAACAAAACAGTAAAATAGTAGAAGAGTTAAATTCTAGAGAAAATTTATACAAAATATTAAATATACAAGCCTGAGCCAGAAAAACGACACCCTCGCAGCTGAAGCGGAAAATGAAATCTGGGTAGCTATCGCATTATGGGATAAGGGGTAGCTTCGAGCCAGTAAACAGCTATCGAGTAAGCGAGTATTAGTTTAAGGGTGTGTACATACAAGAAAGTATTAGTTTAAGAGCGTGCATACTTATGCAATCAGTGTATTGTACTTTAAATATATTTTTTCCCCTAACAGATTTGTTTGTTTTTCAATTGAATTGTACAGGTTATAGGTCACATTAAAGGTGGGAAAAGTTTGGAAATGATTTATTGTGATCTCATTTTTTTATATCACAAAAACTTGGCATTTTAACAGGGGTGTGTAAACGTTTTATATCCACTGTACATACATAGGGAGAGGTTGCAGCCTCACTCAAGAATATCTTCACGATACAGAGCCTGAAGCTGCAGATTTAGAAGAGGCCTCCACCGCATCATAACTGCACTTAATGGAGTGCCTTGTCACCCGTGAGGCAGTGTAGGGAAGGGTGTGTACTTGGGCCTTAGTAGGCAAGTCTGGTACATCAGGCAAGAGGACTGCAGCCTTAGAAAGGGTGTCTAGAACAAACCTGGCCATGTGGGTTTGACAATTTAGGGCTCTGATGGCAAGAGTTGGAAGTAGTATAAACTTTCTTCCCTAGCCTATCCATTAACTTGCTGTCCTTGTCAGTAGGGAATAAAGAGGTAGCTGGCAGCTGCCTAGAGGATTTGTCAGCTGAAACTCCTATGTCTGCGGGGGGGGGGGGGTTCTTAAACAGGTACTGGACATCCTGAGGAACTTTACAGAACCTGTCAGGGCACTTAGAAGCTGGAGGCTGGGAATCAGGGGCATGTGGAGCAACCAAAAAGGCATCTTGAAAAGCTGGAAGCAAGGGTGGGACTGCAGATGGTGAAGATTGATCCATCTGAAGTAATTCAAAATACCTCTATTTGGTTTCTGAGATATCAGAGGCCTGCCTTTTGAAATGTTCTCTCATGAGAGAGATGGCATTTCCAAAAGAAAATTCTTCCCCTGGAGATTCAGGACTGATAAGAGTCCTCTTCCTCAGGGGTATTGAAGTTCTTGGGGGATTCAATTTGAGAGCAGTAGGTACAGGAGTCTTCAGAGGAGGAGTACTCTTCCTCAGACTCTAAGGCCTGCACAGGAGTAGGAACAGGTGACTGTACCTGTGATTGCAGGGCCTGGAATGCCCTGAAAAGATTTTGGGAGAAAAGTTCCCATCCAGGGGCAGATAGCAGTTTTATATGCTTTCATTTTAGTTTTCCCTTTAGGGGAATTGAAAGATGGGTGGATTTAGAAGCCGACATTTGGGAGGATTGCAGAGCAGGAGTAGACCCCTCCGACCCCACAAGCCGTGCCCCCCCCCCCCTCGCCATCAGGGACTGATGGCTGATCAACCTCAGCAGATGTGCTCAGAGTTTCCATCGGGCTGCTTCCATTATGGTTCCGTGTTCCAATTGAGAAACAGGCGTCTGATGGGACCCTGGGCTAACATCTGCCTTGAGTGTCTCACGGGACTCCAGAGGTGTAACATAGGTGTCGGGCTTAACTTTTTTGGCCTTCTTCCTAGGCGGCTCGTCAGAAGCACCTACCCCCGCCCTCCATACCCAAAGCTAGACGTCAGAGCCTCCGGTTCTCTACAGAGTTTGAGAGCAACCAGATGACTGCGAAGAGGTTTAGGCACAAACAATTTACAAATGTCGCAAGACATATGGTCGTGGGCCTCCCCTAGACAAAACAAGCACTTACCATGTGTTTCCTTGTGTGGACTTTTTCTTCCACAAGCACACTTCCCCTTTCTAGCTGACATGTACATCTGGAAAGCTAAAGAAAAGACAAAAGAAAGCCAAAGGGTACTTATCTGAAGCGGACCGCCTTCAAACGAGTGAACTGCTTCCCGAAGCTGGCGACCAGAAGTCCGAAGATCAATGTGGCAGAAAAGTTAAGAAGAGAGTACATGTAGACGTCACCTTTATAGCTGTTGGTTTATGACTCTGACATCAAATATCACACGTACCCCTGCTCCTAAGACTTTGGCATACTGGTCGGATGTCCGGTGCTGCAGGCAGCAACCTCCCTACAGTAATGAATACTGCAACATGAGAATAGAAGGACATCAGGTGAATGCCAAGAGTCTGACAGTGAGCCACTACCGGAACAAGGCATTTGTTAAACACTGGAGGTGCCATGGACAACTCAAAGGACAATGCACAAAACTATGGACCCAACACAACAAATCTCAGATATCACCTGATGTAATTAACAAGGAGTAAATTCGGATATCCATCCTTCAAGTTCAAGGTCACCATGAAGCAGTGGATCAGCAGGAGAGGAAGCACACGCTGGATAGTTTGCATCCTGAACTCCAGAAACATGACAAATTATTTAGACAGGATAGGTCTTAACCTGATCTCCATGACACCTGTCATTTGGGAACCAGCAAGATTCTTGAATAAAAAAACATTTATTCTCTCCACAGGAGGAATTAGTTCTATGACTCCTGAATCCAGCATTTGCATGAGTATAGGCAGAAATAATAAATTCTGGCCTGATATCGGGGAACTTCCTAAGATGAGGACAGATGTCTCCTCCATCTCTATCCGTTGTCAATGAGGTAGAGCATTCAGCCATTAGAAACCACTGATGGTAAGGCAGTTTATTGAAAGCTTGCTGTAGAGTTGGAGTACCCTGAGGTGAACTTGAAAATGATGGGTGCTGAGCCTCAGCAAAGTAATAAGATGGAAAGAGGGTTATTCTTTTAGGGAAAGGAACTCCCTTTCCTTAGATTTGGTGGAAATTTTCTCCTGCCATTTCCTCCAAGTACCTCAGCTTTTGTCCCTTTCATCAGTTTTTCACTGCTCTATCAAACATGGAATCAAAATTAAATGAAGTATTAAACATTTCATTTTTTAAATTCATCAGAAAGGTTGTGGCCGACTAACCAATCATACCTCCCTATCACAACTGATGTCACTGTATTTCTAGAAAACAGTGCTGGCCCCCTCCAAGGTGCTTAATTCATACATAGACATTTAAATATATCGAACATTCTTTAACACAAATTTTTTGCTTAACAGCTAACTCTTCAGCAAACTCTTCTAAATACCTCAACATAAACTTACACAAATATACTGGTACTTAACAATTTAGATACTACCCTGCTGACCTAGAATTTCTGAAAGGACTGGGTTTGGAGATGCACATCTTTATTAGGACAGAGTCATTCAGCATAAGAGAATTGCAAGCTTACTTAAAAATATTCTCCAAAGCACTGATCAATGGAGGGAAGGTGGCCACTTCCTCAAAAAGATCATACAATCTGTGGATGTTGGGGGCAGCCAATGATTGATCCCAAAAAATATATTATTAAAGTTAAAGCTTAAGGGAAAAAGAAAATGTCTGTTTGGGTTACTCAACCTGTGTGTCTACAGGGGAAACAGACTGATCAGACTCTGACAATTCTGAAACATCAAATTCCATATCCCCCACAAAATGAGGACTCTGGCTGAAATGTGGGCGAGAGAGACGGCAATGATCAAAACCTGTTTCCTTACCTCATAATAAACGGCCTGAATAATGGATCTAATCACAGCCACCACCAAAGGTGAAACAGTTGGAGACTGATGCCCTGCAACATGGTCAGTCATCTGTCTCTTTTATGCATCTACTACACCAGTGGGAGAATCCGCAAGGGAAGACACAAACACTAGCAAAGGATTCTGTACCCAACATCTACTGCACCTAAACGGTTTTGTTTCTCAATCACTTCAAATAATAATACCCCCGAAAACAATGCAATATCAGCAACTTTTCCTAACAAAACTTCCAACTAAAACCCTTATAGGTTCATAGGTAGGTACTGGGCTATCGGCCCAAAGGCCTACGTCGTAAGCATAGCCAGCAAGGTTCCATGGCTTACGCCACCCAAGAAAGTTATTTTCCTGTGCCACTGTCAAGCAGAGACACAGAAGTGATCCCCGGGGTGTTAGTTCCCATTTCCCATCCACTCATCAAGATTTTTATTGAAGAGTGCTAATGAAGAACTTTGCTTGACATAGATGGGTAGCTTGTTCCAGAGTATAGGAAGTCTCTGGGATAGGACTCTATCCCTCCAGCGTGTCCTGTTTATTGTGGTGACATGGTTTAGGTCCCTAGAGCATGCATCTCGGATGGATTGGGATTTATTTAGGTGCAGCATGTCCAACAGCTCTGGGTTTGACATACCTTTATATGTTAGGCAGAGATCACCTCGGAGTAGGCGATATGCTACTGAGTAAAGCTGGAGTTTTTTGAGGTGGTCAGTGTAGGGCATTTGTTTGCGCCAGTAATCCTCTTTGTGAGGTACTTCTGTGGCCTTTCCAGCTGCTGCAGATGTCTTGTGAGCTACATTCCAAAAGGGGCATTGTACTCTATAATGGGTCTAATGATTGACGAGTAGATGGGGAACAATGACCTCTTTTTTCCTGGATGAGAACCATTTTATGATGAGGTGTGCCACTTAGGACTTCCTGACTACTGTGGCGATGTGACTATCAAAGGAGAGACTACTGTCCACCTGGGTCCCAAGGTTTCTTATCACGCATTCAGTGTTAAGTAGATTGTTGCCTATGTGGTAGTTCATGGGTACAGAGTTTTTACCAAAGGGGATCACACTGCACTTTTTGGCATTGAGCTTGAGGCCATGGCTCTGACACCAGGCATCTGTCTCAGTGAGGCCCTTCTGTAGGATGTCCACATCATTTGGGGACTTGACTATGGCTCCTAGTTTGCAGTCATCTGCAAACTTCGCTAGCCAGAGGCCTTCTGTGTTAGCCTGTACTTCAGAGAAGTAGATATCAAACAGGAGAGGTCCCAGGACGGAACCCTGTGGTACTCCACTTGTCACTGCTTTGAGGTCAGATTTGGAGTCTGCAACTTTTACAGTGTGGGTTCTGTCAGTGAGCCAGTTGGCAACCCATCTTGTGACGTAGGGATTTATACCTAGTTTAGTGAGTTTAGCTATAATTCCAGAATGGGGGATGGTGTCGAAAGCCTTTGCGAGGTCATGATAGGCTGTGTGAACCACCTTACCCTCATCCACGGCTTTGGTGACTGCCTCAAAGAAGTCGATCAGGTTCAGGAGGCATGATCTGCCCTTCACAAACCCGAACTGGGTGGGATCCAGAGTTTGGAGGTTACCAATGTCTTTGTTTATGAGTTCCATGATGATAGGTTTCCTCCCACATCCCAAAGACATGCTGTAGGTGGATTGGACACTCTAAATTGGCCCTAGGAGTGAGTGTGTGCGTTTGTGTGCCTTCTGTGGAAGGCTGGGCGCCGGGCTGGCAACTCGACACCGTAAATCTCCACTGCCAATCATGAGCGGACAGGTGATCTGCTGTGGTGACCCCTAACCGGGAAAAGCCGAAAGAAGAAGAAGAATGTTCCATGGCCTTGCAGACCAGGCTCGTCAGGCTAATAGGTCGATAGTTCCCAGGATCAGTGGTGGCTCCCCCTTTGTGAAGTGGGATAACTGTTGTTGTGCACCACTGAGTGGGCACAAAGCCTGATGCGAGGCTATTATTGAACATGGTGCTTAAGTGGGGAGCCAGTTCGTTCTGAAGTTCATGTAAAATGCAGCCTGGGATGTTGTCCGGTCCCATGGATGCTGTGTTTTTGGCTTTAGAGAATGCAGCTTTTACCTGCGTAGTTGTGATTACAGGGACTCTGCATTCTTCCTGTATAGCTATGGGCCCCTTAGGGGGTGAGAGGGGGGGGGGTAAAGTTAGCCCTGAACCTATCTGTCAGGATGTTGGCAATATCAGTTGGTTCTGCAATTTTCATGCCTTTGTGCTGTAACTCAGAGCAGATGTGGATGTTGCCATCTAGATTCTTGACATAGCTATAGAATGTTTTGTGGTTGTCCTTGGATTTAGTGGCAATTTTGTTTTGCTAGCTTTGGAGGATCTTATAAGGGATCTCAGCTTCTTACTGAGGATGACCAGGGAGCTCCTCCACTCATGGGATTTTATTCTCTTTTGCAAAAGTGTCTTCCTTCTGTTGTACAGTTTGTTTATGGCAGGGGACCACCAGATTGGCTTCCTTTTTTTGGAGGATAGTGTCTTGGTTCTGTTTGGGATAGCACAATCCATGCATTCATGTAAGTGCTTATAGAGTGCATTTGTGTAGGATTCAGCAGTTGTAACTGTATTGTCCATTTGCATGGGTGTCATGAAGTTCACCACTTCTGTCTTAAGAAGCATGAAATTGGCTTTGGAGAAATGTTTTTACTGTGGTTTCCTTAATGGGGGGTGGGATGTGGATATCAAGGGTGATAAGCTTATGGGTAATATGGGAAAATAATTATTGGTTGCAAGTATTACAACTGCATTCTATTTAGGAACCCAAGTAAATGCTTCTCAACACCAGGCTTCTTGCGAGTATCATCTTCATCAACCAGTCTTGTAATGATAATCAACATAAAGACACAAGGACATACATTTCTAGTAAGAAAAAAACATTTTTAAAAAAACAATCAAATCAGCAGAATACACTACTCAGGCACCGACAGAAAAGGCAGGGAAAGAAAACAAAAATAAACAGGGTTTCTTACCTGAGCTCAGCAGCTGAGAAGTCCAGAGTCAGCAGCACCCTTCTCAAAGATACTTCTCTTAACATAGAAAAACTAGTAAACTGGATGGGTTCGCTCTGAGGGTATGAAAGGCAGTTGGTCCATCACATCCGTAGACAGGCAGGGGAAGATCTGAGCTTTGACATACTATCAAAGATACATTAGCAGAGCACTACTACCCATACGCCAAAGTAAGGTAGTGTGTTGGCTGAGCATCTGCCTTATGAAGGCTTGACCTGTGAGCCCTGAAAAGAACAGCTCTGCTGAACCCTGCTCATTAAGAATCACCAAGCCATGTTAGACTTGCTGGTCTGGGAAAATAATTCTTGGTTGCAAGTATTACAGCTACATTCTATTCAGGGAACCCAAGAAAATGCTTCTCAACACCAGGCTTCTTGTGAGCATGCTCTGGTCATTCAAATAGAAAATACATGGCACCTATACCCCTAGAAATACCTCTAAGGTTGCTGCTGTTGAGTGCAAGTCGCATGGGCCTTATATACCCCACTAAACTAAAACACAGGCAAGTACTAATGCCCTCTCCAGTAAAGCACGAGAACAAAAAAACACTGACAATAAGCTGTCTCAAGAATGGACATGCCTCCAAGGAAATTGTTATTAATGTCTACCCTTTGCTTTCTTCAGCTGGCCATGATACTAGTGCATGCAATTGGTGCTGCACAAGGGATGCACACACTAGCCCTGAAGCTTGGCAGTTTCAACCACTGCCATCTTTTCAGAAGCAAGGTACGCTAAACTTTCTGCCTCATGTATCTGAGTGGCAGGACTTATGTGCTGGCACATATGGCAGGCAGTGGTTTTCAACAGGCTGTTTTCCCAAGCAGTCAAAAATACCCATGAGGGTCTTGGCACACAATTTGGTGGCCAAACTCTTTGATAGCTTAAGTGGTCTAGGCGTTGAATGCAGTAATCTTTTCATAGTGAAGAATTAAAAGAGTTAAAACAGAGTATCAAACTGTGTAAGCAGCAGAGATGGAGTGTCAGGCTAAGGGGTTAAGCATGCTCTACTGCTAGCATGTGCCAGGAAAGGGTACAAGCAAACATGATCAGGAGACTCTCAGAAAAAAAATAACTAAATTGAGAAGGATATCTGAAATTAGACAAAGAGAGGGAAAGAGACCAGTCTCCAACCTGAGATCAATTTAATATTCACCACTCTATAAAACAGGCAATTAAATGTAGTGTCCACTGGTGGGGAAGGGGAAAATTCTTAACATACAGTTAGGGGTAAAGAAGTGGAAGAGTTCTCTGAAAATGGAGATAAAAATGGCAAAGCTACCCTCTTCCTATATTCTTTAAGGTACAGGCCTTTGCTCCTCTGCAGATTTGAAATATTATGAATGGTATTACTATTCTCAATAGCATGAGATGAGAAAAAGACTCAAGCGCAGGAAACTTTATGAAGACCCAAGAGGTTTTGAAAGCAGTCAATGGATGCTTCTTCAGAGATAAATCACATTACTTAAGGCAGCAATGAAGAAGCAGAGGACAGCTTCACATGCAAGAATGATCTCCAATGAAGGGTGAAATCCCTTAATCCAAGTACACAACAGTAGCATGCTAGCATTTTTATTGGCATTCACTCACTAAGGTGGACCTAAAGGTTTTAACAGGACAAACGCCTAACAGTCAATGGGCCAAAAGACGCCACATTTATTTACTTGAGGTCTTAATGGTCAGTGAATTTAAAACATGGTTCACTGATAATGGAAAGACATCAAGACATGATGTCCAGAAGAAAAAAACATGGCTTCATTTCTCCCCCTAATGAATGGAAAACAATTAATATTTTCTTTTTTATCTAAAGTAGTCTCAGATGGCTTTCTGACTACAGAGAAACAGAGAATCATCAAAATGGATTTCTTACAGGCCAAATGACTTCATTTAGACAGCAGCCTTATCGGTAAATTTAGCTTGTGCGTTTGTGGAAACAGAGTTCGCCTCTTTTACAAAATGGTGAAGACAAAAAATACAAATATACATTTCAATTACACATTTCAGGCAGAAGCGTCTCAAATGAAAAAGGGCCACTTACTAAAAATTAGAAGTTGTAACAGCCAATTCTTAAGATGGATGAACCGTCTGAAACACAGCCAAGAAAGAAGAAAAGAAAGGACCTAGCCACCCCTACCTTAATGGGAATGCCTTTAACAGTATTACTGACTAGAAAACAATCCATAGCAGGGCTCCAAACACAGTGCCATGTGGGCGCTACACTACTGTGTAGTAGAGATACAAAATGAAATGAGACTGTCCCAGAAAAAAAATAAAAGATGCAACATGCTACTCTTTCTATGTAAATATACACAAAAATGCCATTTAGAGTGAATTTTAAATTTGCATGTGAAAAGTATAACCAAGTATAATACATCACAATGTAATTGACAATCTCAAAAAAAAAAAAAACAACTTACAACTGGCATTCTGTGCAAGTCAAGTAATTCCCGCACATGACCTCGTAGCATATTCTGGCACTTCCACATTTCATTCAAAGCTCTGATAAGAAGAAATAAAGTTAAGTCAGTAATGACTTACAGAAAGTGAGACTAAGGAAGAAAAGCAGAGTTATATTAACAATTTATTTGTAATTATAGATGCTCAGGTTTACTCACTACTGTAGTCCTCACTTCAGGAATGTTTGCTGCAGGTGGACTCCTGCATCTTCTCAGAGTTTCAGAGCTCATCCCCTTTCCCCTATATCAACTGTATGTCTCCCACCTGCTGGATGACTCCATGTCATACCAAAACGGAAGATATATGATCAGCCTGTTACCTTCTTCCCTCCCACCTATGGATCCTCCAGACTGAGAGGTAGGATGCTTGCTTGTCAGAAAAGGAAGGAAAATGATAGGCATAGTACTTCCTGTTGGTAGGCCTCTCCACCTCTGTATTCTGCTGCAGGCAGGGGGGTTTATTATTAGCAGAAAAAGGGAAGAAGGCACTAAAACCAAATTGAAGCAAGGGCAAGAAGGGGGGGGGGGGTCAAGTGGCTAGACTAGTGCAATACACCAATGCATGCCACTGAAGAGGGGAAGAAAAGAAGGAAAGCTGGACTGCAGCACTAACTATCCTATCCAATTATGATAAACTGGCAACTCTACTGGACTGTGTTCCTCATACAAATCACTGCTGCAATCATAACTTCAGAGACAGCTCTCAGTTTTCCTCTACTGTTTCTGGGTGGTTGGTGGAAGGGTGGATAACAGCAGCATGGCCTTTTAGGACTACCAAAGCAAACTCTGCTCCAGCTAGACACAATCACCACCTTGCAGAGCATGCAGAATGTGTGGACCAAAGACTAACTAGCTGCTTCCACAACGTCACAAGTGGAGACTCCTTTCAGGAAGGCTGCCATGGTAACTGTGGCCCTACTGCAGGAAGAGACATCTTACATTTCCTGGCAACTGCTTACAATTGAACTTCTCGCAGAAAACAGAATAGTTGTGTAAGAACTTACCATAACACATGCCCTCCTATGTTGAAGTATTCTTTACACGAGGGAGTTGCCTGCCCAGGTGACCCAATATCGGCCAGTATACCAAAGTCTTTTACTACTGAAAGGTACGTGATACTTCTTACGTAGGCAGGTATTGGACGTAGGCCATAAAAGTGATGTACAAGCGCACCATCCTCAGAACTGAAGCCCCAGGAGGAGAGAGAGTGCAAGGAATTGGAAATCAAGACATCCAAGAATCATGAGAAGTGGGAAAGGGAGGTGGGACAGAATATTACAACAAAGAAGAGGACATGTATCGTTATGGTAAGTTCTTACACAGCTATTCTATGTCCTTGTAATCATCTGTTGCAGTATTCTTTACAAAAGGGAGAGTACCAAAGCTCATGAAGAGACAGAGGTGGTGTTAGCCGATCAATTTTCCAGAAAGCCATGCAGAATGGCTCTGGCAAACCCAGCCTTAGATCTGGAGATGGAATCCAGCTTACATTGTTTGGTAAAGGTGTGGACAGAGGTCTAGGTAGCGGCCTCTAGGAAAGAACTGGTGTCTAGGCCCTTGAGAAAGGCACCAGAGGAGGCCACTGCCCTGGTGGAGTGAGCTTTGACCAACCAGGGTTTTCCCTTGACAGGCATAGTAGAAGGTAATGTCTTTTGAAATCCAGTTAGAAATGGTTTGTTTGGACAGAGGGAGCCCTGGAATGGAAAGAGGCAAACAGCTGGTCTGATTTCCTAATAGATTTAGTTTTGTGAAGGTTAAACCTGAGTTGTCTGTGCACATCAAGTGTGTGCAAAATCTACTCACTAGAGTTATGGGGAGAAGGGAAAAAGGTTGGTAGTTGGACAGCCTGGTTTAAAGACAACTCATTAACCACTTTGGGCATAAATGTGGGGTTGGTGTGACGGGAGACCCTGTCTTTGCGGAAAATCAGGAAGGGGGAGATGCCATCAGGACCTGGAGCTCAGAAACCATTCTGGCAGTGATTAGGGCTAACAGTAAGACTGTTTTCCAGGTGCAGTGTTTTAAGGAGGTAGAGGAGGTTGACTCAAAGAGTGCGAGGGTCAGCTTCTTTAGCACAAAGTTTAGGCCCCATGGAGGAGGCACAGGCCTTCTGGGAGGCCTAATGTGAAGAATGCCTTTGAGGAACTGTTTGGCCTCAAATCTAGAAGCTAAAGGAGGTGAAAGAGGCAGACGTGCAGAAATGACTGACAAATGTGCTTTTACATATCAATAAGCTAAGCCAGTATTGAACAACTCACACAGGATGTGCCCCCAGTTTGGAAGGAAGAAAATGAGCTAAAAAAAGAATTGTTTGATTTAATAGACATGGACAGATATATCAAGATCAATGAAGGAAATAGACTGCAGAAGGTTAATAAAACCCAAAAAGTCAGACGTCTGATAAAACAAATGAACACAGTAATTAGGACTGTTCATAGAGATCCATGCGATATAACAGAAGTAAACAGGATATATTACTGTGCAGCTAAATTAATAACTGAAAAAGTTCTGCCACAAAAACACAGGGTAGTGAGGGGAAAGAAAGGGGAGAACTCTAATACCATCATGGCAATACTGAATATAAAAAATTATAAAGCAATTAAGACAAGAAATGTCACTGTTAAAAGACTACAGAAAAGGGAATAGATCAACAAAAATACTAAAAAAGATGTAATAAAAGCAATGCGCAATATTAGAATAGATCAGGATCTATCATGCACTATCGCAAATAAACTAAAATTTTCAGCACAGGCAGAAAAACTTAGAAGATACCAAGATAAATATAAAAGAAAAGTGCAAAATAAGCAATTTATTGATAACCCAAAAAGGGTTTACAGAGAAATGGCTAATAAGGTAAAAGGAATTGAAAGACTGCCAAAAAAAGATGAAATACATACATTTTGGAGAAGTACCTATGAAGACCCTGTGGAACATAACAAAGATGCTAAATAGATAGAAAAAGTAAAATAAAGAATAAGAAGCTTAAAGGCACATAATATGAAATGGGATGAAGTGACAGCTAGAGAGATTGAAACAAAGTTAAGAAAGGCCTCTAACTGGAAAACCCCAAGCCCAGATTCAGTACCTAACTTCTGGTTAAAAGTATTAACATCTTTGCAAGAAGACTTAGCCATGAGTAAGAATTATTTATATGCGTACCCAGGAACAGACACCAACCTGGCCAACAGGAAAAACAAAGCTCCTACTTAAGAGTGAACCTGCAGGCTACCCTACAAATTATAGACCCACAACTTGCCTTCTGACGACGTACAAACTATACACGGGAATTGATGCTGACAGAGTATACAGTCACTTAGAAGAAAACTCAATTATGGCAGTAGAATAAAAGAAAGTCATATCGAACAAGGGGATCATTGGTTGTTAAAGTTACAGTGAAGAACTGTAAAAAGGGGAAGAATCAAGTACGGCATGGACTGACTACAAAAAAGCATTTGATAGTATCGCATATTCATGGATAAAGAGTACTTAAAAATGTATAAAATACGCCCCATACTGATCGACTACATTACAGTGACCATGAAACACTGACAGACAACGTTGCAATTAAGTCATGATAAAGGACAAACTGTTATCCTAGGCATAACAATTCAAAGGGGTATTCCAGGGTGACTCTCTTGTCACCGTTACTAATCTGCCTTGCCCTAGATCCATTAAGCTGTTTACTCAACAGCTTAGGCCATGTCTATAATCTGGCTCCTAGAAAACAACCAAGTGTAAAGACTTCTCACCTACTCTTTGTCGATGATTTAAACTGTATAGCTCAACAGATGAGGAACTGAAAGCATAACTGCAAGTTGTCAAAACTTTTTCAGATAATATAAGAATGTCATTTGGTCATGATAAATGTGCAAAAGCAACCTTTAAAGCAGGAAAACTGCAACACCAGGAGAACAACAGTTTGGGACAAGAATGGAATATAAAAGAACTTGAGCAAGGAGTGTATAAATATTTGGGAACTGATGAAGGATCAGCAATAAAACACGAACAAATGTGAATAAAACTTAGTAAGGAATACTTCAAAAGAGTTAAATTAATCCTGAAAACAGCACTGACATCTTGGAACAAAAATCCAAGGTATACACCAATTTGCTCTTTGTCCTAACTTACAGTTTTGGAGTGAATGACTGGCTCCAAAACATTATGGATAGATTTGATAATATAACAAGAAGGATGCTTCATGCTCAGCAAATGATTTATAAAAATCAGTGCATACCAAGATTATGTATTCCCCGTTCTGAAGGAAGGATGGGCCTCCTTGAAATTGATTACATGTATAGATCTGCAATTGTGGGACTCCACACACATTTGCTGACCTCACAAGACCAAAAAGTAGTAAACGTTTTGAAACATGAGGAGAATAAATCTAAGATGACTTCTCTGCTTAATCTAGCAGAAGCTTATCGCGTCAAGCAGGAATGGAAATCAAACCAGAAGTAGATAAAAATCAGGCAGCAACTGAATGTGCAAAAAAAAAACAAAAGAAAGAATATAAGGTGAAGGGTCAGATGAGAAGGCAAGGAATGTGGAAAAAGTATAAATAAAGTTGCAAGTATAGAAAAAGTACAGTTTTGTACCTACCATAAATGTAGATGTCCGATAGGTATGCATCTGCAGTCATCACATATGGGTTGTCCTGCCTCAGGCAGCCCTTCGGTCGGCCGGATTCCAAAGTCCAGGTCCGGCGTCGGCTGATGTCGCACATTCCCCGACGTCAGAGCGCCTGGGGTATAAAAGTATCAGCCGACGCCATCTTCCTCAGTTTTTCCTGCCCCAGATGCCAGGTGCCCTCTAAGGAAGGCTAAATTTGGAGAGATGCATTTTAAAAAATCCAAACATGCACAGTAATATAAAAACAAATACACCATAATAGATCCCCCCCCAGCTAGCTATAAGAGGGGTAAGTACCCAAGAATACCACAGAGGGGAAAGGAGGGAGGGTAAACCTGACTGCAGATGCATACCTATCGGACATCTACATTTATGGTAGGTACAAAACTGTACTATGTCCTTCAAGGATGCATCTGCAGTCATCACATATGGGTAGAGTACCATAGCCAATCTGGGGGTGGAGGAACTAAGTAAAGGATGGTGTAGCTAAAATACCCTGCAGGACTGCCGTAGCAAAGCCTGCTCTGGATCTGGAATATAAAGGTAAATTGTAATGCTTGGCAAATGTATGCACGGAGCTCCATGTGGCAGCTTCTAAAATGTCCTTGGTAGCCACCCCTCTTAAGAAGGCTGTGGAGGTGGCTGTGGCTCTCGTGGAATGAGGTCTAATGTTAGCTGGCACAGTTTTTCCATGAAAGGAGTAACAAAAATGAATGCAATTCCCTATCCATTTTGAAATTGTCTGTTTGGAAATTGCTTTTCCTTGTGCACCAGCAGCATATGCTACCAACAGCTGGTCAGATTTTTTGTAACTTTTAGTTCTGTCCAAGTAGTAGCGCAACTGCCTGTGTATGTCCAGGGTGTGCAGAAATGTCTCCCCTTTGTTTTGTGGATTTGGAAAGAAGGTAGGCAAGTGAATAGCTTGGTTTAATGAAACCCTGGATACCACCTTTGGCATAAATGTAGGATTGGTTCTCAATGAAACTCTGTCCTGATGAAAAATAAGGAATGGCTGTACTGCCATCAGGGCCTGTAACTCAGATACTCTTCTTGCTGAGGTTATGGCCAGAAGGAAGGCAGTCTTCCATGACAGGTACTGTAGATCTGCAGATGCTGCTGGTTCAAAGGGAGGCAGCGTTAGTTTTTCCAACATGAAGTTAAGGTCCCAAGCAGGTAGAGGTGGTTTCCTTGGGGGTTTGATGTTTTTGATTCCTCTTAGAAACTGTCTTAGGAGAGGATGAGAGAAGACAGGTGGATCAGTATTGTACTCTGCTGAAATTGCTGAAGCATGAATTTTAATGGAAAAATAAGACAGACCATTGTGGAACATTTCTGCCAAATATTCCAGGATATGTGCCATGCTCATCACTGTCGCATCTAGGCCCTTTGTGGTGTTCCAAATGAGAAATCTTTTCCATTTTGCTGAATATGCCTTTCTTGTGGAAGGCCGGCGAGCTTCCATAATAATATCCTTCACTCTCTGGGATAGCTTATCCTGAGGAGGAGGCAAGGTATTTTCCAGGCTGTTAGATGCAATGTTTTTAGGTTGGAATGCAGAGTTTTGTAATTTAGCTGTGTCAGTAGTAGTGGCCATAGAGGAAGAGGCCATGGTTTTGTACGTGACATGCTCTTTAGCAGTGGGTACCAGTGCTGTCTTGGCCAGTCCGGAGCTATGAGAATCACTTTTGGCTGCTCGGTCCTGATCTTCAGTAACACCTTGGTCACTAATGGAAGAGGTGGAAATGCATACACTGTTAAAATTCTCCAGCTGAAAGAGAGGGCGTCCACTTTACACGCTTGTGAGTGGTATGTCCTTGAGCAGAACTTCTTCAGTTGATGATTGTGGGAGGAGGCAAATAGATCTATGTCCGGCCTTCCCCATGATTGTGTTGTCTGTAGAAAAATGTCTGGGTGCAGCATCCATTTGTGTGCATTCATGATATTTCTGCTTAAGCTGTCCGCCAGTATATTGTCTTTCCCTGGCACAAACTGGGATCGCAGCTGTATATTGAGTTTCAAGGAAAGATCCCATAAATTCATTTCCAGTCTGCAAAGAGGGTAGGAATGGGTGCCTCCTTGCTTGTTTATGTACCACATAACTGTGGTGTTGTCTGTCCTTATTAGTAGGTGGCCTTGATGCAGAAAGAGTTTGAAGGCCTCGATAGCATGTATCACTGCTAGCATTTCTTTTTGATTTATGTGCATGTGTAGCTCCTTTTGTGAACCCTGTCCTTGAATACATCTGCCCTCCATGTGTGCTCCCCAACCTTGGTCTTTAGTGTCCGTTGTAATAGTTTGGGTGGCTTTTGGCTTTGTGAAGGGCAGCCCCCTGTTGGACTGGCTGGCCTGAGCCCACCACAGAAATTCCTTTTGGAGGCACGGAATGAGTGGGATCAAAGTTTCTAAGCTGTGACTGTGCCGAGTCCACAAACTCCTTAGGTACCACTGTAGTTTTCTCATATGCAGCCTTGCTTGTGGGATCAAAAGAATGCAGGATGCCATGTAACCCAGGGCCTGCAGGATTTTCCTTGCAGTCAGCTGAGTTTGTCTTGTCAGATTCTTGAAGTAATCCGGTAGTTGTCTTTGTTTTTCTTCTGTGAGAAAGGCCATTTGGGTGATTGTGTCCAGATCCGCACCCAGAAAAGTTATTCTTTGGGATGGAACAAGTCTTGATTTGTGCATGTTGACTGTATATCCCAAGGCCTGCAGAAGGTGGATGGCATAATTTAAGTCCTTTACCAAAGTTTGTTGGCTGTCCGCTTGTATAAAGCAGTCGTCCAGATATGGGTATATTTGAATCCCCTGAAGTCTGCAGTGTGCAATTACTGATGCCAGGCATTTCGTGAATACTCTGGGCGCAGTAGATAAGCCAAAGGACAATGCTGAGAATTGATAATGCTCTGACCCTGCAAGAAATCTGAGGTGTCTTCTGCAACTTTTTCTGATAGGGACATGCAGGTATGCCTCCTTGAGGTCTAGAGTCACCAGCAAAGACCCCTTGCCCAGCATGGGAAGGAGTTGCTGTAGAGTCAGCATTTTGAATTTTGGCACAATGAGATAAGTATTCAGTGCAGACAAGTCAAGAATAGGTCTCCATTGATTTTCTTTTCTTGGAACAAGGAATAGTCTGGAATAAAATCCTTGGCCTTCTTCTGAAAGAGGAACTTTTTCTATAGCTTTAATTTGTATTAAGTTGGAGATTTGTTTCAAAGCCTCTGCCCTTTGATTTGGTGGCAGGTCTGGCATGCCTTTTCTTTTTGGCAATGTGTGGAAATGGAATCTGTATCCGTTGTCTATTATTTGCAGTGTCCATTTGTCCCTTGTAATGCTGTGCCAATTTTTTGAGAATAAAGAAAGCTTTCCGCCCAAAGGTGCTTCTAATTGAGCCCTGGTTGGCGGAGTCAAAGCAAAGTCATTGAGTCTGTCCTTGTGCAGCAGTTGTAGGTCCTGCACTACCTCTCTGGTTTGGAGGCTGCCATTGACGGCCTCTGTAGGAGCCCCTAGCTTGCCCTCTACCTCTGGCACGCCTGTTCCTGCCTCTCTGAAATCTTTCTGTGTCCGGAAAGGACCAATTCTTGGTAGGCCAATTTCTGCTGAATCTTGGTGGTTGGACTTGAAGAAAATCCTTAACTGTTTGTACAGATTTCGCCTTTTCCTCAAATTTCTTTAAGACCTCTTGAGCAGTAGAACCAAATAATTTTTGCTTTTCCAGTGGAGCATCCAGAAGCTTAGTTTTAACATGGTCTGGCAGAGATTGTTCCTTCAGCCAAGCATGCCTACATATGACTGCACCTGTCATTGCTGACCTACATGAAGCTTCCAATGCATCATAACCACACTGCAAGAAATGGTTGCTAACCTGCTGGGAGTTATGTACCAGATCCTGTAGGGATTTGCGATCAAGGGGTTCAGAAGAAGACAGTTTCTTATGCAATTCATCTAACAAATACTCTTGGTACTGTATCGTATGAAATTGACAATTTAATGCCCTCATGGAAAGTATACACTTTTTTACCCCATCTCTCTAAAGCCCTGGACTCCTTTTCAGAGGGGAGTGGGTTTTTAGTAGTGGCAGCTGCAACCCCCTTAGGGCCCTGGGAAATAGTTTCTGGATCAGCAGAGTGGGCCTTGTAAAGAAAATTATGTGAGTCCGGGACCCTGTAATACCTATCGGGCTTAACAGGGGCCAGAGGCAGAGTGTCAGGGGTTATACTAGACTCAGAGTACACATCATCAATGACATTCAAAACAGGATGAACAGCCAAAGGTCTATGCTGAGGTAAATGTAGAAAGGTTCTTAATCTTTTCCTGGAATCGGAAAATCCCTGGCCCTGCCATTTGAAATGCTCTCTCATAGAGTGAAGGGTCTCCCCAAAGGATAGCTCTTCAGGAGGGGAGGCTGAGGGGATAGAATACTCTGCATTCGAATCCTCGTAGGCCGAAAAGGCCTCCTCCTGGTAGTCCAAGTGAACAGAGCCATCAGAGGCCTCCTCTGAGGAGTGGGGATCAGAGGGCTCAACCCTGGGCCTTTTGTCTAGAGGGGGTTGAGAGCCCCTGTCCGGATGGGGCTGAGAGCCCCTGATTAAAGAGAAGGTCCTCTGCCAAGGTTAGGATCTGTGAACTAGAAGTGGGTCCCTGAGGAATAACCCTGGGAGGCATAGTTGTTGTGTGTTTAGCAGCTTTAGCCCTGGTGAATGCCTTAATAGACATGGATGCAGGAGGCCTGGCTGCACCACGTGCTGGTGTAGCTTTGTCTACAGGAATGGTGTCGGAAGCTTCCAAGACACCAGTTTCTGAAGGAAATTCAATAACAGACTCGGCAGGGGCTTCCGGGGCCGAGGTTGTCGGTTGAGCGGTTTCCGGGTTCGGAAGTACCAAGGACTCTGTATCAGCAGAGACCGAGACACTCGCGGTAGGCCTAGCAGCGGTTTCAGCCGAAACCGCGGCCCGCGTGTGTCGGTCCTTGTCTTTCCGTTTCTTAGTTAAATGTGAAGTCGGGGTCTCCGATGGCATTTTATATGAAAAACTAGCCCCAAAAAACTCCTCTGCGAACTCCGACCGACGTCTAAGAGTGCGTCGGTTGAAGGAAGCACAGGCTGAACAGGCCGAGACATTGTGGTCTGGGCCTAAGCAGGGGAGGCAGTAAGAGTGGAAATCCTTATGAGGTATTTGTTTCCCACAAGTTAAACAATTATTAACTTTATCTGACATCGGCTGAGGCAAGAAAGAGTCCCCAACGGGGTACTTAGCTTTTGAAGTCTTCGGTTTAGCTGAATCACAGGAGCTGGCCGACCGGCACTTGCGAACTGCTTCTGCTTCGGGCACCACGCGGCAAAAAAGACTGAGGAAGATAGCGTCGGCTGATACTTTTATACCCCAGGTGCTCTGACGTCGGGGAATGTGCGACATCAGCCGACGCCGGACCCAGACTTTGGAATCCGGCCGACCGAAGGGCTGCCTGAGGCAGGACAACCCATATGTGATGACTGCAGATGCATCCTTGAAGGACATCTTCTGGAAAAACCTCAAGTTGATCAGGAACGAACACAGGCGTGGTTAAGGAGAGGCAAATTCAAACCAAGAGATGAAAGGTTAATACTGGTGGTTCAAGATAGTGGGCTGCGTACAAGCTGTTTTATAAAGTCCACTGAACATGTGGGAGAAACAGACAAATGTAGATTTTGTAAAACCGAATTTGAAACAGTAGCACACCTCATTGCTGGCTGTGACATACTAATGGCAGAAGGACTGTATACTGAAAGGCATAATAATGTGGCGAGACTGTTGCACTAGGGATTGTGCAAACATTATGGTATTGAAGTGGCTGAAAAACACTGGAAACATGAGCCACAAAACATCATAGAAAATGAAGAAGTCTACATCACTTGGGATCATCCATTACAAACAGATCAAAAGATAGATGCTAAAAAAACTGGATATAGTGGTCCAAGAAAAGAAATCAGCAGCAGCATTGATCATTGAAATCACCACACCCAGTGACTACAGTGTCTTGCGTACAGAGAGATACAAAGTCATAAAATATCAGGATCTACAGGCAGAAACAAGAGCAATGTGGAAGAAAGATACCCAGACAGTTCCAATAGTAGTAGGAGCAACAGGTCTTATTAAAAAAAAAAAATCTACAGTCATATTTAGATATGTTACCAACACGTGTAACTCCTTATGAGCTGCAGAAGATGTCATTACTGGGCACATTGCGGGTGCTGGAAAGAAAACTAGTGGCTGACATCAAAGATTGAAATAATACTAATTTCACGAACTTTAATCATACTTTGACTTAGGAATGGGGTCCATTCCCATAATGGTATTAGAAACCCAAAAGACTTGGAGAAATTAAAAGTATGAAAGAATCAAAGGAGATCCACAGCTAGTGGGTCCAGATTACAAGAAAAGGACACCACAGTGAAAATATTTTCCATTTGGAGAGGTAAGATTTCCTACTACTTTCCCATCCTCCTGCCGGACTTGAAACACATCCTCTGAGAAAAGGTATCTAAAAGGTATGAAGACCATCACCCACAGACTCCGCTGTAGATCTGCAAAGTATGGGTTGGTGAGAGAGACGTTGTGAGTATCCATTCTGTGAGGGAACTTGTGATGACTGTCCTTGGTTAGGTGCAGGAGAAGGGGGAACCAATGCTGTGTTGCCCAAATAGTGTGTCACCAGCAAGATTTCTGGCTTGTTCTGCTGAATCTTCAGCAAGACTTTCGGAATGAGCGGAAGGGGAGGGAATGCATAAAGAAACTGCCCCTTCCAGGATATTGACAGCGTGTCCACTTTCCATGTCAGGGGGTGAGGTTCCCTGGCACAAAATTTTGAAAGCTGTCTGTTCATAGGGGGGAGCAAACAAGTCAATCTGAGGAATACCCCACTGGTGGACTATGTCCAGAAACACATCCCTGAGAAGCATCCCTTTCATGGGTCTGTGTTGTGGATCTGCTCAAGGTGTCTGCCACAGAGTTCTGTTTGGAGGGGATATAAACTGCCTGCAGAGAAATCTGAAGTTGGAGGGCTAGTTTCCAAACCTGTAAAGCTAGTCTGCACAGCAGGTATGACTTGGTCCCCCATGGTTCTTCACATACCAGAGAAGTCATGTTGTCTGTGTAGATCCTCAACTGACCTGGGTTGAAAAGTGTTTGAAAGGACTGAAGGTGTAGAATAAATGCCTTCATTTCTTTTACATTTATGTGATCTTTTACCTGAGAGGGAGACCACTGCCCTGGTACAGTATGGGGACCCAACACAGCCCTCCACCCTGTAGCCGAAGCATCTGTGTAGATGTCTTGAGTTGGGGCCAGGGGGGTGGATGGGAAGTCCTGAATTGAGGGACATTTGCTGGATCAACCACAGCAGCTCCTTCAAGTAAAGTAGGAGTGGAACTTGGAATTCCAGAGGGTGGGCGTACTGTGTCCAAATAGACTTCAGGAACCAATGAAACTTCCTCACGTGAAGCCTTGCCGGAGGCAGCGCAGGAATGGTGGAATCCATCATCCAAGGATTCTGATAAATTGTTTTGCTGACAAAAAGTGCATGGGAAGGAGGTTTGAGAAGGTCTGGCAGAGCTCCTGGGCCTTCTGAGATGGAAGAAACACCATCATTCTGTCTATTTGGAATCTGCACCCCAAAAAGACATGGCCTTGAGAAGGGGTGACAGCAGATTTTTTTTTTAATTCGATTGTGAATCCTAACTGTTGCAGGATGCTAATGACTGGGGGGACGTTCCTGTGCAGATCCTCTGGGTTGTTTGCCTGAAGCAGGAGGTCGGTACAGGTAAGGAGTAATTTGAATGGCTTGGAGTCTGCAGTACGCAACTACTGGGGCTAAGCATTTTGTGAAAACTCTTGAGGCTGTAGAAAGACAAAGGGCAAGGGCGAGAAAGAACATCTGAAAATGCCAGGATGCCACACAGAAACAAAGAAATTTCCTGAATTTGGGATGAATGGGAATGTGCAGGTAGGCGTCCTTGATGTCTATGGATACCAGACAGGCCTGTGAGAGGATTAGAGGAAACCATATCTGAAGGGTTAGCATTTTGAAGCAGGGCACCTTTAGTAAAGTGGTGAGGAAGGAGAGACTTGGGATGTGGGTACTAGGAACATGCGGGAGTAGAAGCTTGTTCCTTTTTGGTGTGTAGGCACTGGTTGACTAGTTCCCTGTTCCATCAGGTCTGCCAGTATCTGTGAAAACAAGGGGGACCTGTTCTGCAGGTAGCTGTGGGATACCCCCTGAAGGGAGGAACCATGTGCCATGTGTTTTATGGTATACAAGACCCATGCATCTTGTGTGATGGCTTCGCAGGCTGGAAAAGATAGGGAGAGATGCAGGAAAAGAGGAGTGGAGCAGGGAAGTCCTGAGAAGTCAGGAAGAACCTACTCTGTCAGGAAAAGGCTGCTTGGGCAGCTGGGTAGAGGAGGGAGCTGAGTCGTAATGAACTTTCTTACTCCCCTTGAAGGGCTTACATTGGGAGGGGCAGGTTTGCCTGTGGACAAACACCTGCTTGGAGTGGTATATCCTGCGGAACTTTGGGACAGGTGAGACTAGGATGTGTTTGAGATCTTTTAATTCTTTAGTCTTTTCTTGCAGAGATTTGAAAGATTAGCTGAGGCCTGACCAAATAATGGGTAATTGTGAGGAGGATCATCCACCTTGATGTCCTCAGGGAGAGGTTGAAGCCTTAACCATGCAAACCTTTCTCAACATTGAGAGGCAGCTGTCCTTGAGGTTACCTCCACAGTATCACAGCTGCATTTAACTGAGTGATGGGCCACCTGTGAGGATGCAGCAATCAGGGAAGAGGCCAACACCTTATTTTCTGAATCCAGCATGTCCGAGACAATTTTAGATAGTTATGACCTATGTTCCAGGGAATACTTGGTCATACTGAGTTTGATAATTCCAAGCCCTAATGACTAGGGTAGCCTAAGTGTGCACTTTTTCCCCAACTTCTCTAGCTGCCTGCTGTCTTTGTCTAAGGGAAGGAGAAAAGTGGAAGGAAGGGACCTCAAAGCTTTGTCTGGGGCCACAGAAATGACTGAAGGGTCAGCAACAGGGGGGCTTAGAGGAAGTTGCAGTCTTCAGGAACTTTAAAGTATCTGTCCAGCTTCTTAGGAGCCGGAGGCTGGGAGTCTGGATGTTGGGACTTGCAGGCAAAGGATCCAAAAAGGCAGGGATAACCTCAGAAGGGCTGGGGGTTCCATCTGGAGTAGGTTGTAGTACTTGTTCTGAACATCACACATTTGAGAGCTGTACCGCATAAAGTTGTCACTCAATTTTATCAAGGTTTCTCCAAAAGAAATTTCCTCCAAAGGAAAGTCTTTTCCATTAGATTCTTCCTCAAGGGAGGCACAGTCTAATGGTGAGGGAATCTGAGAGAAGTAGGCCAAGGAGCCACTGTCATCTTCATAAGAAAGTTAATCCTCTGAGTTAGGTTGTTGTTTGATCCTTTTTTGGGGAGAGGTAGCCAGGACAAGGAAGAAGCAGGGGGATCCAGTAGTAGGCCTCAAGGACATGAAAGCCTTGAATAATCCTTGGGCAAAATTTTGCTACTCCTTCTGGGGACTCGAAGAGGGGCGACATGCTTAGTTTTTTGTTTTTTCTTAGCAGGCACGTCCACCCAATCTAATGTTGAGGGTTCGGACATAGGCCTGCATTCAAGTAGGTCCAAATCGACTTCTTCGCTCACAAGGATTTGAGTGATTTCCCCTAGGACCTTCCAACAGAAAAAGCCTTGGTTCCTCCTGGATATCTGTACAAGATGCCTGTGTGGCCTCTCTGGATGTGCTGTCTGGGTCAAAGGCAGCCTGCAAAACTGGTTTGGCCAGAGGATTCTCAAGTTTCCAGGCTACTATGCGCCTTGGGAGAGACGTCCGCAGGGAGAGACACAGCTGAAGCTTCAGGCCAGGGCCTTTTGGCCTTCGGGAAGAACCATGCATCTTATTTGTCAAGGATATTTAGGCGTTGCTTTGCTAAATAAATTGCGTGGAGGAAAGCCTGTTCCGAAGAGTCTCGGGGAATGAATGACTGGCAGATAGAACAGTTCTTATGGTCATGGTTGGGGCCAAGACAAAAAAGACACAGAGTGACCATCTCTGTGGGGAATCTGTCTTACAGAATCATATTTCTCTTTCCTGGATGACATTAACTTAAGGGAGAAGGCATTCAGCAGCAAAAGGTTCTCCAAAAGAGCACTTAACTTTTAGGATAAACATGATTTGGGCAGAGGAGAGACATCCTGGACTGGCAATGCGACTAGTGGCAAAGACGTTCTGAGCATGGTGCATGCATACGTCACTTTTATGACCTATGTCCGATAGCTGCCTACGTGAGATGTGCCATACACCTTTCAGTAGTAAAAGACCTTGGTATACTGGCAGACTTCAGGTTGCCTGAGTGGCCAATACTGCAACAAATGAACAGAAGAACATCAAGAATTCTCTTCCAAGATGGCTTACTTTGAGATGGCCAACCCTGTCTTGTTTTCTGAGGAGGCCACAAAGATCTAATCTTTCTTTCAGTAGTCCTTTGTCCTATCCACACAGTACCTTAATTGTGAACGTTTGGGGAAAAAAGAATACAGGATCCTTTCCCATTTGTTCTGTGGTATTGGAAAGAATAATGTAATGTGGAAGGTATGACTCTGACCACTTCTACCATTACCTTTGTCATAAAGGTAGACTGGTGTCCAAGGTAACACTGTCTGAAAGGAAGACTAAAATTGACTCAATGCACCAGAAGGCTTGAAATTCAGATACACTCCTGGCAGAAGTGACCATCAACAAGAAAACTGCCTTCCATGACAGAAATTTAATGTGTGTGAACCTACTGGTTCAAGTGAAGAAAAGGTCAACTTTTCTAGCATAAAGTTCAGGTCCCATGGCAGTACAACTCAACTATACAGCACCCCTTTCAGAAACCTTTTTACTACTCTTCTAGGAGGTAAGATCATACACAGCTAGGTATGCCACTACGGCAGATGGAAGTATATGGTAAGCCTACATGAAACAGTTCTGTCAAGCATCCTAAGACCTTTAGTACCTTTGCTTCAGCAAGTATAACCTCCCTCCTTAGGCATAAATAGACCCCTTTTTCATTTTTGACAGATATGATTTTCTAGGGGTGGCCTCCCTCATTACAGAGCATATATCCTCAGTCAGATAGTGACCAAACAATAATAATATTAAATCTTCCAGGCTGCTAGATTTGAGGATCTTGATCACCAAGTGAATTAAGATGACTGTACTGTACTAATAGGTACACTCAAATGGGCAGAATCAATAGGTCTTCCCTGGTCATAAACCTGAAATGAGCGAACCAGAGCTGCCTAGGCTGAAGAAGTACTACATGGATTATCTCTGGTTGCTCCTCCTGTATTTCTTGGAAAGCTTTGGAATTGTTCATAGGTGGAAAGGAGTACAGAAACTTGCCCTTCCATCAAATGCAGAATGCATCTACTTCCCCAAGCTTTTGGCTGTGGAATTCTGAAAAAAAAATCTGATTCAAAAGTTCTCATGAAAGACAAAAATATCTATCTCTAGCATTCCACATATCTGTGCCATATACAAGACTACCAGCCTGTGCACTGAACTGCGAATGCTGTATAATTGACCAACAATCCCCGAAAACACAAAATGTCGAAAACACCGATCAGCGATTTTTTCCCCCAGGGCTAAAAAATCACTGATCAGTTAAAAAATAAAAATGAAAACAAAATCACTAGGGAAAAAAATGGCTGTTCCGTGCTTTCGGTATTTTGCCACTTTGTGTAATGACATCTGACTAAACACCCTTCCCAATTCATTGTGTTCACTAACATGATAGAGAGGCGTTGAGGACTATGGGCAACTCCCATGTGAAGGCCAACCTGCACAGCGAATAAATGTGTTTCTCCATGTTTGCTGATGTACCACAAGGTCATGGTGTTGTCAATCAAAATCTGCAGTTTTTTTTTGAATCCTTACAGGCATAAATACTCAGAGCATAATGAACTGCTAGCATCACTTTCATGTTTATATGAGGCTTGACCTTTGAAACAGTCCAATCAAGGGTGACGGAACCATAGGGCAAGGAGCAGCAAGCCTCCCCCAAAACGCACACACCTTAAATAAAATCATAAGCTGTGCCCCCAGCTCCTGGCTCAGATTAAATAAAAAAAACAAAAAACAAAAAAAAAACACAAAGAAATGCTATGCCTGCCCCTTCACAAAAGGGACACCAGACTTTCTTCTTCTGAGAAAGAAAAAGAGAGTGTGTGTGCGTGCGTGTGTGTGCGTGTGTGTGTGTGTGTTTTCTGCGAGTTTTCACCAGTGTGTGTAAGGTAAAGTGCGTGTGTGTGCATGCAAGTCTGCATGTGTGTATACCACTGTGCGAGTACATTTGTGCAAGTGTACTAGACTATGACTGTGTATGCATGAGTGCGCATCAGGTTCAGACTCCTACATAAGGGAGGTAGTTCCAGAGAGTATAATTTTTTAAAAATTTTTGAAGAATGTTTCAGAGGTATATTTCTCAACCTCTTAGCATAAAAAATCTGGAGAATGCCTAAACTAATGTGGGGACAAATGACCAAAAATAGGGACAGGCTAAATACTGCTCATATAAACTTAAAAAGTTGGAAGAATAACAGGATTTGTGTTAGCATGTACTTTATGAAGGATAGGACGTCTGAAACTCAAATGTATGTCTTTAGTGACTTCGATCCTCAGTGAAGTGCCATAAAACCAGAAATTTTATAAGGAACGTACCAAAAATATGAGGCAAAAATCTGGACATTCTGTGAAACTCTGGACAGTTGAGAGGTATAATGCCAAGGTAATATGTTAGAATGAAGAAAATTCTCTCTCTACATGCAATTTTATTGTACCTGTGCTGCAAAATCAGCAGCAGTTTAACTTCTCTGAAAAACAGCATGCAGACAGATACCTTTCATCATTCTAACATACAACCTTCAGAGCTATTCAGGGAAAATATTAAGGGTCCGAATGGAGAGAAGTCAGCAAGCAAAGGAGAGTGCATTGCTGAAATTGAATTCATCCTCAAGTATTAGTGAGTACCTTCAGGAGGTGGACCCTGATTTTCACAAAATCTCAAGATGACACTGATAAATAGACTGTATTTTATATAGCATATATCATGGACAGAAGTATATCAAAAATTAAAAAAAAAAAAAAAAAAAAAAAAAAAAAAAGGGCTGGGTGCACAAGACCCAGGATAAAAAAGTGCCCAATCCCAGTAAGTGCAGTGGTGCCGGGACTGGAAAAAAATGAGTGTAGAATCCGCAAATACAGAAACATTCTTACAATGGAGATAGGCTAGGCCCAAGGGGAGGGTGGCCCCATTGCAGAAGGAAGTAGAAGTCCACAAAATAACAAAAACTGAAAGGCCAAAGAAAAGCCATAAAGGATAATAGAGTGGACTACTGAGAATAATAAAGAATAATGTATTGTTATTAAGCAAAAAGCTCCGAATTTCCAGATACAAGATATTCAAATAGATTAAGATAGAAATTAAAGTAATGAAAAATACTTCGACAAGAAAAACGGTTAGAAGCCTCAAATAAAAATTTAGGCTCCTTAATACAACAGATTTGTGAAAAACATTCTATTAGACCAAGAAACTTTGATCTGTTGGAAAAAGAAGCATATGAGGAAGTGCAAAAATATAAACAAAACCTAGAGATTTTTGAAAAGTATAAAAAAAAGTACGGACATGGGAAAGAAAGAGATTTGATATGGTGCAATAATTGCTCAAAGTTGAAAGCCAAATTAGTCAATACAAAAAAGGCAGCCCCAAAGATATTCTACAAGAAATATAGGCAATGGCATCCAGATATGGAAAATTTCACAATAAAGAAATTAGTATAACAAATAGGGAATATAAAAAAAGACTAGTACAGTAGAAGTTAAAAAAACAGAAGCTGAAGTTAAGGAATGCCTCCAAAGTGAAGGATTTGGTGTAGAAGGTCTAACACAGGTTACATCACAGCATGATGGAATGAGTCCACAAAGTAAGGAGAAACAGGAAGATCAGGAGACATCTGAAGAAGAAATATGGATATGGGAAAGAAAAACAGATTTAATATGGTGTAATATTTATGCAAAGGAGAAAGCAAAACTATTCAATACAATAATAAAAATAGACTGCCAATCATTTGCGGACCGAAGTTCCGCTGTGGTGACCCCTAACCGGGAAAAGCTGAAAAGACAAACAATAAGGGCAGCACCAAAGATATTTGAAGAGAAATAGAGGCAAAGGAATATGGACATGGAAAACTTCACAATACAAAAACAAGAAGACAAATGGGAAAAGTAGAAAAGATTAGTAATGGAGATGTTACAGAAATAGAAATTGAGGTTACAGAGTACCTGCAAAGTGAAGGATTCAGTGTACAAAATCTAACTCAAAAGACCACAGCAGGATAGAGCATTACACATCCAGATTAAGGAGAAACCAGTAGAATGGGAAGCAACCGGTCAGCTGCCATATGAAGATATTTTGGAGCCATTTATTGACTGGGAAAGTCCGACTAGGACAGAGCTATTTTTCAGCAGAGGCCCGGGGAGGAACGCTCCGGACGCATGTCTTTGGATTGTGGGAGGAAACCCACGCAAATGCAGGAAGAGCATGCAAACTCCACACAGAAGGCGCCCCCAGCCAAGAATCGAACCGGAGAACCTCTTGCTGTAAAGAGAGAACATTAACCGCTGCACCATTGCGCTGCTCCCTACAAGATGCTACAAAACTTTCAACAGAATACCTGCAGAAAATGGAGAACAAAAAAAATGTGCCCTCAGTTTAGAAGAAAATGAGCTAAGAGAAGGGATGCTTGATTTAAAAGAGATAGCTATACTAAGATCAAAGAAAGAAGTAGACTGAAGGTGGTCAATAAAACCCAAAAAGTCAGAAGTTTGATAAAACAAATGAACACAGTAATTAGGACTGTCCACAAAGATCCATGCAATATAACAGAAGTAAACATGATAAATTACTGTGCAGCTAAATTAATAACAGAAAATTCTACCACAAGAACATAGGGTAGTAAGGAAAAGGAAGGGGAGAAATCAAACACCATCATGGAAATATCAAATAGAGAAAACTATAAAACAGTTCAGATAAGAAGTGTCACTGTTAGAGGAGTACAGAAGAGGGAACAGATCAACAAAAATACTCAGAAAGATAGAGGTGATGAAAGCAATGTGCAATATTATAACGGAACAGGATCTATCATGCACTACTGCAAACAAACTAAAAATATCAGCACAGCCAGATAAACTCAGAAGATACAGATCAATATAAACAAAAAGTACAAAATAAGCAATTTACTGATGACCCCAAAAAGTTTTGCAAAGAATTGGGAAACAAGGTAAAAGGAATTAAAAGATCACCCAAAAATGAAATAAATAAATTTTGGAGAAGTATTTATGAAGATCCTGTGGAACATAAAGATGCTAAATGCATAGAAGCAAAAGAAAGCATAAGAAGTTCCAAGGTACAGGATAGCGAACTGGATGAAGTAACAGCCAGAAAGATTGAAACAAAGTTAAGAAAATCCACTAACTGGAAAACACCAGGCCAAGACGCAGTACCAAACTTCTGGTTAAAAGTATTAACATCTTTACTCGAAAATTTAGCCACGAGTAAGAACTATTTACGTGTGCACCCTGCACAGACACCAACCTGGCTAACAAGAAAAATAATATTCCGACTTAACATTGCACCTGCAAGCTACCCTAAAAATTACAGACCAATAACTTGCCTTTCAACTACATATAAACTAGACACCGGAATTGATGCTGGCAGTTTATAGTCATTTATAAGAAAACTCAATTACGGCAATAGAATAAAAGGAAAATAAAAGAAAATCATATGGAACAAAGGATCATCTGTTGCTAAATAAAGTCATAATGGAGAACTATAAAAAGGGGAAGAATCTAAATATGGCAAGGACTAACTACAAAAAAGCATTTGATAGTATCCTACATTCATGGATAAAATAGTACTTAAAAATGTAAAAGATACATCCCTATACTGATCAACTAAATTACAGTGACCATGAAAGAGTGACACACCACTACGCAATTAAGCCGTGATGAAGGGCAAATTATTATTCCAGGGATAAAAATCTAAAGGGGGATATTCAGGGTGGCTCCCTGTCACCTCTGCTATTCTTTCTTGTCTTTAACCCATTAAACTCTCTACTTAACAGATTAGGCCATGGCTATAACTTGGGTCCAAGAAAAAACAAAGTGTAAACACGTCTCAACTTCTCTTTGTTGATGATTTAAAATGGTATAGTTCATCAGATGAGGAAATGAAAGCACAAAGTACAGTTGTGTACACTTACCATAAATGTAGATGTTCAAGTGTATTCACTGTTGCAGTCATCACATTTTTGTTATTCCTGCCAGAGTAGCCCCTCAGTCGGCCAGAATACCAGAGGCTTGGTATTTCTGCGTGGGTTGCTGTCACTCCAGAACTGGCGTCAGGTCATCAGTAGTACAACAAAAGGCAGCCGACGCCATTATTTTTCTTGCCCTGTCAGGAGCCCCGAATAGGGAGCTAGGTTATGGTGGAAGACCACCACCAGTAGAAAGTAAATACCAAAAATTCCTCGTAAGAAGACAGAAAGAGAGATAGAGTGACAGACAAGGGGGATGGAGGGCGGGAAACCAGGACTGCAACAGCGAATATACTCGGACATCTACATTTATAGTAAGTGTACACAATTGTACTATCTTCTTCATTTTTCACTGTTGCAGTCATCACACTTGGGTTGATTCCCAAAGCTGAAGGAAAGGGTGGAGGCAGTCAAGAAGACTGGGGCTGGCTAGGATGCCATGCAAGACTGTAGAGGCAAAGCCTGCCCTGGATTTGTAGAAGATTGGCAGGTGGTAATGCTTGGTGAAAGTATGAACAGAAGTCCATGTTGCAGCCTCCAGAATGTCCCTGGAGGGAACTCCTCTGAGGAAAGCTGCAGAAAGTACAGTTTTGTACCTACCATAAATGTAGATGTCCGAGTACTAATACAGCTGCAGTAATCACAGATGGGTTCTCTGCCGTCAGGCGGGTCCTCGGTCGGCCGAATTCCAAAGTCTTGGTCCGGCGTCGGTTGTCGTCGCTCTCTTCCCTGACGTCAGTGCGACAGGGGTATATAAGACACAGCCGACGCCATATTCTTCAGTCTTTTCTTGCCCCAGATGTCAGGTGCCCCCAGAAGGAAGGCAATACATAAATTATATATATTTATATATATATATATATATATATATATATATATATATATATTCAAGCAATGCAACGTAATGAAAAAACAGTAGTTGCAAGCAAATACATCATAGAAGGATAACCCCAAATTAGGTTGCAAGAGAAGGTGTTAGCCACTAGTCCTTTACCAAGAGGGGAAGGAGGGAGGGAAACCTGTACTGCAGCCGTATTAGCACTCGAACATCTACATTTATGGTAGGTACAAAACTGTACTATGTTCATCGTGCATACAGCTGCAGTAATCACAGATGGGTAGAATCCCAAAGCTACGCACAGGGTGGTAGGCACTAGGTGGAACTGGGATGAGCCAGAATGCCCTGCAACACTGCAGTGGCAAAGCCTGCTCTAGTTTTGGAATATAAAGGCAGATGGTAGTGTTTTGTGAAGGTATGCACAGAACTCCAAGTGGCTGCCTCCAAAATATCTTTGGTAGGAACTCCTCTGAGGAAGGCTGTAGAGGTAGCTGTGGCCCTGGTGGAGTGTGATCTGATGCCTGTGGGGACAGATTTTCCATGATAGGAGTAACAAAACCGTATGCAGTGGCCTATCCATTTTGAAATTGTCTGTTTGGTAACTGGCTTTCCTGGAGCTCCTACAGCATAAGACTCAAAAAGTTGTTCTGATTTTCTGAAAGGCTTTGTTCTGTCCAAATAGTAGCGTAGCTGTCTATGGATGTCTAAGGAGTGTAGCAGCCTTTCCCCTTTGTTTTGAGGATTAGGGTAAAAGGTAGGTAAGTGTATGGCTTGATTTAAAGCTACCCTGGATACTACTTTAGGCATAAATGATGGGTTGGTTCGAAGGGAAACCCTGTCCTGATGGAAGATGAGAAAGGGCTGCACAGCCATGAGGGCTTGTAGTTCCGAAACCCTATGAGCTGAGGTTATGGCAAGAAGGAAAGCTGTTTTCCAGGACAAATATTGCAACTCTGTTGAGGCAGCTGGTTCAAAAGGAGGCAATGTTAATTTTTCTAAAATGTAATTAAGATCCCAGGCTGGCACAGGTTGCTTCCTTGGTGGTCTTATATTTTTTGCCCTTCTGAGGAACTGTCTTAAGAGTAGGTGAGAGAATAAGAATGGATCCGTGTTGAATTCTGCAGAAATGGCTGAGGCGTGGATTTTTATGGAGGAAAATGAAAGTCCACTGTTCAGCAACTCAGCTAGATACTGTAGTACCTGAGGCAAATTCAGTTTTCTAGGGTCCTGGCCTTTTTTCTTATTCCAAGAGCAAAACCGTTTCAATTTTGCGGAGTAAGCCTTTCTAGTAGATGGCCTTCTGGCCTCCAAAATGATGTCCTGCACCTCTTTGGGGAGTAGTGTCTGATGAGGTGTTAAGGAATTTTCCATGCAGCTATATTGAGTGTTTTCAGCTGGCTGTGAAGAGTTTTGTAGCTGTGCTGAGTCAACAGAAGAGGCATTAGAGGCAGGGGCCAGGGAGGAGTATGTGTTAGGCTCTTCAGGAGTGGATACCAGTGTTGCCTTGGCCAGTCTGGAGCAATCAATATCATCTTCGGTCTGTCTGTTCTGGCTTTCAAGAGCACCTTGGGCAGAAGAGGCAGAGGTGGAAAAGCGTAAACTGTCCATGCTGTCCAACTGAATGAAAGGGCGTCCACTCTCCAGGCCTTTGGATGAAAGGTCCTTGAACAAAACTTTTCCAATTGATGATTCCTGTGGGAGGCGAAGAGATCTATGTCTGGCCTCCCCCACGCTTGGATTATTTTTGTAAACACTTGAGGATGCAACTTCCATTCGTGTGGATCTGTCATATTTCTGCTTAGATTGTCTGCCAGTGTGTTTTCCAAACCTGGCAAGTACTGTGCTTGAAGTTCGATTTGCCATTCCAGAGCCAAGTTCCAAAGTGTCATGGCTAGTCTGCACAGGGGGTATGAATGTGTTCCTCCTTGTTTGTTTATGTACCACATTACTGTGGTGTTGTCTTTTCTTATCAATAATTGTCCTGGATGCAGGAGGTCCTTGAATGCTGTAATTGCATTTATCACTGCTAGCATTTCTTTTTGATTGATGTGAAGGTGCTTTTCTTTTTGGGACCATTTGCCCTGAATGCACCTGTCTGTCATGTGCGCCCCCCAGGCGTAATCTGAGGCGTCTGTTGTGATGACTTGATTTGCTTGAGGCTTGCAGAATGGGAGACCTGTGTTTGACATGCTTGGGCCCACCATAGGAATTCCTTTTGCAAACATGGAATTATTGGTATTGTTGTTTCTAAACTGTGGCTGTGTTGAGACCATAAGTTTTTTAGGTACCACTGAAGTTTCCTCATATGCAACTTTGCACATGGGATTAAAAGAATGCAAGATGCCATGAAGCCCAGAGCCTGCAGGATTTTCCTTGCAGTAAGCCTGGTACAATTTGCTAGCATTTTGAAGTACTGAGTTAGTTGCCCCTGTTTTTCTGGCGTAAGATAGGCCATCTGGGTGTTTGTGTCCAAGTGGGCACCCAGGAAAATTATTTTGTGAGATAGTGTTAGTCTGGATTTCTCTTTGTTGATTGTGTATCCCAGAGATTTCAGTAACCGTGTTGCATAAGCCAGATGATCCAGAAGTATGTGCTTGCTGTCCGCTTGGATCAGGCAGTCGTCCAAATAAAGGTAAATTTGTACCCCTTGAAGTCTGCAGTAGGCAATTACCGATGCCAGGCATTTCGTGAATACTCTGAGCGCAGTAGATAAGCCAAAGGGCAATGCAGAGAATTGATAGTGGATTGAACCTGCAAGAAATCTGAGGTATCTTCTGCAACTTTGTCTGATTGGGACATGCAGGTATATCTCCTTGAGATCCAATGTTACCAGCCAAAACTCCTTGCCCAGCATGGGAAGAAGCTGCTGTAATGTGAGCATCTTGAATTTTGGTACGAATAAGAATGTAAGAAAGGATGGATAAGTCCAAAATGGGTCTCCAGTCGTTTCCTTTCCTTGGTACCAGAAATAGCCTGGAATAAAAACCTTGGCCTTTTTCGTGAGTAGGTACCTCTTGAATAGCTTTCATGTCTATGAGCTTTGAAATTTGTAGTTGTGCCTCTGCCCTTTGATTGTGTGGCAGGTTTGGCATGCCTCTCATTTTTGGTAGAGCGTGAAAATGAAATCTGTAGCCTCTGTCTATAACATCCAGGATCCATTTGTCTGTTGTGACAATATGCCAATTTCTTGTAAATAATGCCAGCTTTCCTCCCAAAGGTGCTGCCAGCTGAGACTTGCTTGGCGTGGAAAGGAGGAAGTCATTGGGTTTGTTTCCTATATTGTTGTGCACTGTCTTCGCCACCTCTTGGTGCTGGAGTTTGCCATTGCCTGCCTCTATATGATCCTTGTGATCGTCATCTGCCCCTTAAGCGCCTGTATCTACCTCTTTGGGGTTTGTCCGTGGCTGGAAAGGACCAGTTTTTAGAAGGCCAATTTCTGCTAAAACGTGGTGGTTGAACCTGCAGAAAAGCTTTGACAGACTGCATAGATTTGGCTTTTTCTTCCATTTTCCGTAGTATCTCCTCAGCATTAGTACCAAATAGCACATCCTTTTGTAAAGGAGTATCTAATAGTTTAGCTTTCACATGATCAGGCAAGATTTTTCCCTAAGCCATGCATGTCTACGAATAACTGATCCTGTAACAGCAGCTCTACTTGAGGCCTCTAGGGCATCATAGCCACATTGTAAGGTGTGTTTACCCACTTGTTCTGCAATATGCATCATATCCTGCAACTCCTTCAAATCTGGTTGTTCAGGTTGAGACATTTTATTTCTTAATTGTGATAACAGAAACAGCTGATACTTAAGCATATGAAAGTGACAATTTAAGGCCCTCATGGCTAGGGTGGCCGAGGTATACACCTTTTTTCCCCACCTTTCTAAGGATCTGGACTCTCTTTCGGAAGGTAGTGGATTCTTAGCAGTAGAGGCCTTCATTCCCTTGGGGCCTTGAGAAATGGTTTCAGGGTCAGCCAGCATTATGGCTTTTGTTCAGAAATTGGTGAGAGTTAGGAACTCTGCAGTACGTATCAGGCTTGACTGGGGCAGTAGGCAGGGAATCCGGACTAAGGCAAGCCTCCGAATAAACATCATCCAGTACGTCCAAAACAGGAGGAATAGCCAGAGGTCTGTGTTGAGGTAACAAAAGAAATTCCCTAAGTCTTTTCTTGGAATCAGAAAAGTCTTGGCCTTCCCAATGGAAGTGTTCCCTCAAGGTGTGCAAGGTTTCCCCAAAAGAAAAATCCTCAAGAGGAGATACAGAGGGAATGGACTGCTCCGCATCAGAATCTTCAAAAGGGGAGAAAGAGTGTTCCTCTACATCAGAATGATCTGAAAAAATGGAGCCCTGATCTGAAGAGGGAGAATCTTCCTCCACTCTGGGTCTCTTGTCTGGAGGGGGTTGGGAACCCCGGATAAGAGTAATTAAATCCTCAGCCATTTTAAGCATCTGCTTTTTAGGCATGGGGCCTGGAAATGGGCCCTGTGCAACAGGCCTCTTGGGATGCCTGGCTGATTTAGACTTAGTAAAGTCCTTAATTGAAAAGGAAGATGAGGGTTTAAAGACACCATGGGTGGAAGTGGACCTGTCCACATTAGGAGGCTCAACGCTTACAGTGGTTGTAGTCTGGGTATGGGCCGAGGTACCTGCGGTCTCGGTTACAGAAGACCCCGCCAAAGAAGTGTCGTCGGTAGTCAGGGACTGCATAGACGTCTCGCTGAGAACCAGACCACGTGTAGCCGGTTTTGGCGTGGTGTCGCATGTCAGTCTTTGTCCTTGCGTTTTTTGGACAAAACGGTAGTCGGAGTCGCCGACGACATTTTATAATCAAAGGCTTTACCGAAAAAGTGTTGGGTGAACACCGCCCGACGCTTAATAGTGCGCTTATTGAAAGTAGTGCAAAAGCGACAGCCCGAGATGTCGTGGTCTGGGCCTAAACAAGGTATGCAGAGGGAATGGAAATCCTTATACGGTATTTGCTTCCCACAAGAAATACAATTGTTAACTTTTTCTGACATCGGTCTGAGGCAAGAAAAATTTCCCCAACGGGGTACTTAGCTTTAATGAAGACTTTGGTTTCCAATTTTTTGTAAATTCAGGAGCTGGCCGACCGGCACTTGCGAACTGCTTCAGCTTAGGGCACCGCGTGGCAAAAAAGACTGAAGAATATGGCGTCGGCTGTGTCTTATATACCCCTGTCGCACTGACGTCAGGGAAGAGAGCGACGACAACCGACGCCGGACCAAGACTTTGGAATTCGGCCGACCGAGGACCCGCCTGACGGCAGAGAACCCATCTGTGATTACTGCAGCTGTACGCACGATGAACATGTGGATACTGCTCTGGTGGAATGTGTCCTGAACCCCTTGGGAGGAGGTTTTCCGTGCTGTTTGTAGCAGAAATGGATGCAATGCACTATCCATTTAGAAATTATTTGTTTGGATATGGCCTTACCCTCTGCTCCTGCAGCAAAGTTGACTAGCAATTGATCAGTTTTTCTAAAAGATTTAGTCCTTTCTGCATAGATTCTGAGCTGTCTGTGCACATCTAGAGAGTGCAGAATCCTTTCCCCCTTGTTTTGTGGGTTAGGGAAAAAGGTGGGCAAATGAATGGATTGGCTGAGAGCCACACTGGACACCACTTTTGGCATGAAGGATTGGTTAGTCCTGAGGGAGACCCAGTCAGTATAAAAAATGATGAATGGCTCTACAGAAGTGATGGCCAGAAGCAAGGCTGTCTTCCAAGAAAGAAATGTTAAGTCTGCTGAAGCTGCAGGTTCAAAGGGGGCGTAGGGTGAGCTTTTCCAACACAAAGTTTAGATCCCAAGCTGGGATAGAAGCTCTTCTGGGAGGCCTCAAGTTGTTAGCACCTCTTAAGAACTGTTTGATGAGATGGTGCGAGAAAAGAGGTGGCTCTGCGCTGAAATTAATTTTAATATAAGAGAAAGACAGACCCTTGTGTAGTAGGTCTGCCAGGTAATCCACAATGAGAGGTAGGGTGGGCTGTGCCGTTCCGGATCCCTTAGCCTGGATCCAAGTGCAAAACCTTTCCACTTGTCAGCATAAGACTTTCTAGAGCTGGGGCGTCTGGCCTCACGTATAAAGTACAGTTCTGTACACTTACCATAAATGTAGATGTTCGAGTGTATTCACTGCTGCAGTCATTACATTTGGGTAATCTGCTGGCAGGTTGCCCTCAGTCGGCCTGATTAACAAAGTCTTGGGTCCTGCTTCGGTTGCTGTCCCTTCTTCCATGACGTCAGGGATATAAAACATGCAGCAGACATTACATCAGTTTTTCTTGCCTAGGATGTCAGGTGCCCCCCAAATGGGGAGCAAAATATATAAATAATTAAAAACACAAAAATATACCTCCAACCAAAAGCAAATACACCAAAAAGGCTTTTAAGTATAGTAAAAGAAAGTAAAGGCATAGTAAGAGAAAAACAGGGGGCTGGAGGGAGGGTAACCAGGACTGCAACAGTGAACACACTCGAACATCTACATTTATGGTAAGTGTACACAACTGTACTATGTTCTTCGTGTTTCACTGTTGCAGTCATTACATATGGGTAGATTCCCAAAGCTATGGTTGGGAGGATGGATTTATACAGCACTAGGACTGGCTATAGGGCCCTGCAAAACAGCAGTGGCAAAGCCAACTCTGGATTTAGAGAAAATTTGTAAGTGATGATGCTTGGTGAAAGTATGAACTGAACTCCAGGTAGCAGCTTCTAGAATATCCCTGGTAGGAACACCTCTGAGAAAGGCTGTAGAAGTAGATGCAGCCCTGGTGGAATGGGATCTGATCCCCTGGGGGATAGACTTTCCATGGTGCTTATAGCAGAAATGAATACAATGGCTTATCCATTTAGAAATGGTTTGCTTTGAAATAGCCTTTCCCTCTGCCCCTGCAGCAAATGGTACCAACAGTTGTTCAGAACTTCTTTGAGATTTAGTCCTGTCCAAGTAAAATCTAAGTTGTGTACATCCAATGAATGCAGAATTCCCCTTGTTCTGTGGATTGGGAAAGAAAGTTGGTAAATGAATGGACTGTAAGAGCCACACTGGATACCACCTTGTGCATGAAAGATGGATTGGTCCTGAGTGACATCCTGTCCACATGAAAGATGATGAAAGGCTCCACTGCCATAAGGGCCTGTAATTCAGAAATCCTTCTAACTGAAGTGATTGCTAAAAGGAAAGCTGTTTTCCAGGAAAGAAATGTTAAGTCTGCAGTAGCAGATGGCTCGAAAGGAGGTAGAGTGAGTTTCTCCAATACAAAGTTAAGGTCCCAGGCAGGGGTTGGAGCTCTCCTAGAAGGTCTCACGTTTTTGGTCCCTCTGAGATACTGCTTTAGCAGAGGATGACAGAAGAGAGGGGGTTCTGTGTTGTAATGAGCTGAAATGGCTGAGGCATGGATTTTTATGGAAGAAAAAGACAGACCCTTGTGAAGCATCTCAGTTAAGTATTGCAAATCTAAGGTAAATTGGGCACTACTGTGCTCAATCCTTGAGATTGATTCCAGGCAAAGAATCTTTTCCATTTGTCAGCATAAGATTTTCTAGTGCTAGGTCTTCTCACCTCCAAAATAACATCCATCACAGGTTTGGTGAGGGATGCTAAGGGGGAATTTAAATGATTAGCCAAGCTGCAAGATTCAATGTTTGGAGCTGAAGATGCAGAATTTAGTTCTGCTGAGACAATAAGGAAGGTGCCTAAGGCAGGTGTCACGGGGAAATTTGTGACAGACTGCGTAGGAGTGGGTAACAGTGTTGGCAAGGCCAGTCTGGAGCAATCAAAATCATTTTTGGTTTGTCCTGTTTGACTTTTAGTAGAACTATGGAGAGCAGAGGCAAAGGGGGGAAAAGCATAGACTGATAGTTTTTTTCCAGCTGAAGGACAGAGCATCCACTTTCCAGGCTTTTTTTTGTGAGGAGTTCTTGTGCAAAATTTGTCCAACTGGCAGTTCCGGGGTGAAGCAAAAAGATCTATGTCTGGGCTCCCCCATTTGCATGTCAACGTGTTGAAAATCCGTGGTTCCAGTTTCAATTCGTGTGGGTCCATGAGATTTCTGCTTAGTTTGTCTGCCAGAATATTCAGTTTTCCTGGCAGGAATTCAGCTTGCAGTTGTACTTGATAGCTCAAGACCGTGTTCCACAATGCCATGGCTAGTCTGCAGAGGGGGTAAGAATGTGCACCCCTCTGCTTGTTTATGTACCACATAACCGTAGTGTTGTCCGTCTTTAGCATTAGCTATCCTGGATGAAGGTAGTCCTTGAAGGCTGTCAGTGCATTCTGTACAGCTAGCATTTCTTTTTGACTGATATGAAGGTGCATTTGATTTGGGCTCCATTTGCCCTGAATGCACTTCCCTGCCAGGTGAGTCCCCCATGCATAATCTGATGCATCTGTAGTTAGGGTTTGGGCGGCAGGGGGTGGTGTGAATGGCAGTCCCTTGTTTTGGTGGCAGGCCACTGCCCACCACAGGAACTCTAGTTGCAGGCAAGATACGATAGGAATCACTGTTTCCAAGTTGTGACAATGTTGACTCCATAAGCTTTTTAAGTACCACTGAAGTTTCCTCATATGCAGTCTTGCATATGGAATTAGAAGAATGCAGGAGGCCATGAACCCCAAGGCTTGCAGTATTTGTCTTGCAGATAGCAGGGTTTTTGTGGTCACCTGTTTGAAGTAAGTCACCAAATGAATTTGCTTTTCTGGCGTAAGGAAAGCCATCTGGGCAGTTGGATTCAAGCTTGCACCCAGGAATGTAAACTTTTGACGGGGTACCAGTTGTGATTTTTTTTTTTCATTTATGGTGTACCCTAGACAAGTTAGAACCCTTTTTACAAACGCCAAATGTTTTACAAGAATGGCCTTATTTTCTGCCTGAATTAGACAATCGTCCAGGTATGCATATATCTGAATATTTCTTTGCCTACAAAATGCAATTACTGGAGCGAGGCACTTTGTAAATACCCTGGGCGCAGTAGATAAACCAAAGGGCAGTGCAGAGAAGTGATAATGCAAGTAGCCTGCTTTGAAGCTTGGGTATCTTCTGCAAGAATCCCTGATTGGGATATGCAGGTAAGCCTCTTTTAAATCTAGAGTTGCCAACCAGGCATCTTTGTCTAAACATGGTGAAGAGTCAGCATCTTGAATCTTGGAATGTCCATAAAGGTGTTTAGACTAGACAGGTCCAGAATTGGGCACCATGATTTGTCTTTTCTGGGTATCAGGAAAAGTCCTGAATAGAAACCTTGCCCCTTTTCCTCTTCTGGTACTAGCTGAATAGCCCCCATGTTTAAGAGAGAAAGTACTTGTTTCTGAGCCTCTGCCCACTGATATGGGGGAAGGTCTGGCCATCCGTTTGGAGGTGGCAATGTGTGGAAATGAAACCTGTATCCCTGGGACACTATATTTAAAACCCATTTGTCCTGGGTTATAAGTTGCCAGTTTTTTGCATGAAGAGCCAGTTTTCCACCCCAAACGGGCGGCTAAAGAGTTAAGTGCTTGGTAATTTTAAAGGAAAGTCATTGAGACTGTTTACCATAGGGAGGTGTCTTGTTATTTCCAGATTTGGAAGCAGAGGCACCCCATTGCTTAGTTCTGAAAGTCCCTTGGGACTGAAACCAGGTGCTTTTGGAATGTCTGGGTTTGGCTTGACTGGCTCTGGAAGGAACTGGAAAGGACCAGTTCATAGTATGCCAGTGCCTACTAAATCTTGGAGGTTGCACTTGTAAGAAATCTTTCACAGTTTGCATAGATTTAGCTTTATCTTCCATCTTTTTTAGAACTTCTTCAGCCTTATTGCCAAACAGACGGTCCTGCTCCAAAGGAGTATCCAACAGTTTTGCTTTAACGTGATCAGGCAGAGATTGCTCCTTAAGCCAAGTATGCCTTCTAAACACAGACCCAGTAACAGCAGCCCTGCAAGAGGCCTCCAAAGAATCAAAACCACATTGCAAAGTATGTTTTCCAACTTGTTCAGCTGAATGCAATAAATCCTGTAAATCCTTATTTTCCACACAGTCAGAAATCAACATAATTTTCTGTTTAAGCAGTCCCATGACATGCTGTTGATATTTTAGCATACGGAATTGACAGTTTAAAGCCCCGATTGCCAAGGCTGCAGATGTATAAACCTTTTTACCCCATCTATCCAGCGCCCTGGAGTCTCTATCAGAAAGGGTAGAATTTTTAGCAGTAGAAGCCTTAATGCCCTTGGATCCCTGAGAAATTGTTTCAGGGTCCGCAACAGGGAATTTGTGGGAGTCAGGAACCCTGTAGTATCTTGTCTGGTTTACATGGGGCCGGAGGCAGGGAATCAGGGGCCACACTGGATTCTGAAAACACATCAACAACGTCTAATAGAGGAGGTATAGCCAAAGGCTTATGCTGAGGAAGAAGGAGGAAATCCCTAAGCCTCTTTTTAGATTCAGAAAAATCATGACTTTCCCAGTGGAAATGCCCCCTTAAGGTATGTAAAGTTTCCCCAAAAGAAAAATCCTCAGGGGGAGAAGCAGAAGTAATGGAATCCTCTGCATCAGAGTCCTCATAAGTAAGTATGGACAAATCCTGTTCATTAGAAGGGTCAGAAGAAACAGTTCTGTTCAGAAGATTCATAGTCAAGCTCAGCCCTAGGCCTCTTAGAAGGGGGGGGGGTGACTACCCCTGATTAGAGTAATTAAATCATCAGCCATTTTGATCATTTGTTTTTTTAGGCATAAAGGCCTGAACATGTGGCCTGGACATCGGTTTTTTAGACATAGATCGAGATTTTGGACTTAATATTGAAGGTGGTGTCGGTTTAATATGCAAGTCTGTAGGCCTGAATACACCCTCAGAAGCCGGTGCCTGCACAGCGGCTCCGGACCCATCCAAGGGAGAGACATCCGCGGGTTCCATAGGTGAAGCATCTCGCGGCATACCGGACTCCGAATGGGTCTCAGTAGAGGTCTGCGAATCAGAAGTAGCAGGTATCAGGGGCTGCGAAAGAGCATCACTGAGTACCGGTGAATTGGCAACTGGCTTAGGAAAAGCGTAGTCGGCAGTTTTGGACCTCAACGGCCTGTCTTTTCTTTGCATTTTTTCGGTATTCTGGTAGTCAGATGGCTAACCAATGTCATTTCTGGATAATTAAACTGAGAACCGAAATATTTAGAAGCAAAAATTTACCAACGACGGATAGTGTGCTGATTAAATAAAGCACAAAACCGACATCAAGGTATGTCGTGGTCAGGGCCTAGGCAAAGAATACAGTACAAATGAAAATCCTTATGAGGTATTTGCTTCGTACAGGTAATACAATTATTAACTTTTACTGACATTGGTAAGGAAGCTTGTGGTGGTGGTGGTGCTGCGGTAGCGTTGTTGCCTCATAGCAAGACGTCCTGTTCGATTCTCAGCTAGAGCGTTTTCTGTGTGGAGGCATACATGAAAGGGGCGTGCCTTCGTTAAAGGTTGTGCATCAGGGGTGGTATCCTGGTACGTAAAAATCCACTACCAATCATTAGTGGACCGGTGTTCCGCTGTGGTGACCCCTAACCGGGAAAAGCCGAAAGACACAAACAAACAAACTGACATCGGTAAAGAGCAAGAAAAAGTTTCCCCAACAGGGTCCTTAGCTTTTAGTTGAAGACTTCGGATCTGAAACTCGAAAACAAAAATTTCAGGAGTCGGATGACCGGCACTTGCTAACTACTTCTGCTTCGGGCACCGCGCGGCAAGAAAGACTGATGTAATGGCTTCGGCTGCACGTTTTATACCCCTGACGTCATGGAAGAAGGGACAGCAACTGATGTAGGACCCAAGACTTTGCTAATCAGGCCGACTGAGGGCAACCTGCCAACAAATTACCCAAATGTAATGACTGTACAGTGAAACACGAAGAAAGTACAGTTTTGTACCTACCATAAATGTAGATGTCCGAACAGGATAGCATCTGCAGTCATAACAAATGGGTTGTCCTGTCGTCAGGCAGCCCTTCGGTCGGCCGGATTCCAAAGTCTGGGTCCGGCTTCGGCTGATGTCGCACTTCACCCGACGTCATCTCTGTTGGTCTTCGGGTATAAAGGCATCAGCCGACGCCATTTTCCTCAGTGTTTCTTGCCCCAGATGCCAGTTGCCCTCTTGGTAAGCTAAATTTTGGATAAATGCCAATGTTTCCAAAAAAGTAGAAGGCAAACACAAAAATAACAATGTATGTACATATATACAAACAAATACACCATAAGAGACTCCCCAGCTAGCTATTAGGAGGGTAAATACCTAGGAGTACCACAGAGGGAAGGAGGGTGGGTAATCCTGACTGCAGATGCTATCCTGTTCGGACATCTACATTTATGGTAGGTACAAAACTGTACTATGTCCTTCAAGGATGCATCTGCAGTCATAACAAATGGGTAGAATACCATAGCCAACTAGGGAGGAGGAAGAAGAATTATGGTGTAGTTAGGATCCCTTGCAGTACAGCAGTGGCAAACCCTGCTCGGGATCTAGAGTATAGAGGTAAATTATAATGCTTGGCAAATGTATGCACGGAGGTCCAAGTAGCCGCCTCAATAATGTCCTTGGTTGCCACTCCTCGTAAGAAAGCTGTGGTAGTGGCTGTAGCCCTTGTAGAATGAGGTCTTATGTTCTGTGGAATTGGTTTTCCGTGGTAGGAGTAACAGAATCTTATGCAATTTCCTATCCATTTGGAGATTGTCTGTTTGGAAATTGCTTTTCCTTCCCTTCCTGTTGCATAGGCTACTAAAAGCTGGTCAGTTTTTCTGTCACCTTTGGTTCTGTCCAGGTAGTAGCGTAACTGTCTATGTACATCCAAGGTATGCAGCAGTCTTTCCCCCCTGATCTGTGGATTGGGAAAGAAGGTAGGTAGGTGGATTGCCTGGTTTAAAGACACTCTGGATACCACCTTAGGCATAAATGTAGGATTAGTTCTCATGGACACCCTATCTTGATGGAAGATTAGGAAGGGTTGTACTGCCATTAAGGCCTGTAGTTCCGAAACCCTCCTTGCTGAAGTAATTGCCAGTAGGAAAGCAGTTTTCCATGATAGGTGTTGAAGATCTGCTGTTGCTGCTGGTTCAAATGGAGGGAGTGTCAATTTTTCTAGCACAAAGTTCAAGTCCCATGCTGGTAGTGGTGGTTTCCTAGGAGGTTTTACATTCTTGATCCCTCTGAGGAACTGCCTGAGTAGAGGATGCGAAGACAGGTGGATCGAAGCTGTATTCTGCTGAAATAGCTGATGCATGTATCTTGATGGAGGAATAGGACAGGCCTGTATGTAGAAGCTCTGCCAAGTACTCCAGGATGTTAGCAATATCTATGTTCGACACATCTTTTCCTCTTTCAGTACTCCAAATGACAAATCTTTTCCATTTTCCTGCATAGTTCCTTCTGGTTGAAGGTCTGCGGGCTTCAAGGATAATGTCTTTAACCCTTTGGGATAGGTCTGGGTTAGTTGCTGCTATGTGATGTTCCAGGCAGTCAGTTGCAAGGTTTTTAGGTTTGGGTGCATGATGTTGTAGTTGTTCTGAGTTAACATCAAAGGCATCAGGGGTATTGACCACATTCTCCCCTGAGACATGCTCCTCAGCAATGGATACCAGTGTTGTCTTGGCCAATTCGGAGCTATCAGGATTATCCTTGGGCGTTCCTCTTTGATTTTCAGTAGTACCTTGTGCATCAAAGAAAGAGGTGGAAATGCATATGCTGTCACAGGCCTTTCCAACTGAAGGATAGAGAGTCCACCTTCCATGCAAGTGGGTGGTATGTCTTTGTGCAGAATTTTTTGAGCTGGTGATTGAGTGGGGATGCGAATAGGTCTATTTGTGGCATTCCCCATTTCTTTGTGATGGCCTTGAAGATGTCCGGGTGTAGCATCCATTCGTGAGCATCCGAGGTGGTTCTGCTTAACATGTCTGCTAGGGTGTTTTCTTTTCCCGGCACAAATATTGCCTGTAACTGGATGTTGTAGCTCAGAGCCATATTCCAAAGGTCCAGAGTCATTCTGCATAGGGGTATGAATGAGTACCTCCCTGTTTGTTGATGTACCACATGACTGTGGTGTTGTCTGTCCTTATCATTAAATGGCCTTCTTTGAGGAATGGTCTGAATTTCTGGATTGCTAGTTTTACTGCCAGCATTTCTTTTTGGTTTATGTGCAGGTGCAGCTGGTCTGGAGTCCACAATCCTTGTATGCATTTGTCCAACATGTGCGCCCCCCAGCCTAGGTCTGAGGCGTCCGTTGTGATGGTTTGGCCTGCTTGAGAGTTGTGGAAGGGCAAGCCTGGGTTTGACTGGCATGCTTGAGCCCACCACAGGAACTCCTGTTTCAGGCATGGGATTAGTGGGATTTCGGTTTCTAAGCTGTGCCTGTGTTGAGACCATAAATTCTTTAGGTACCACTGTAGCTTTCTCATATGCAGTCTGGCATGTGGGACCAAGATTATGCATGATGCCATGTAGCCCAAGGCCTGCAGTACTTTTCTTGCTGTTAGTTTGTTCTGCTTTGTTAATGCCAAGAAGTAAAGAGGGAGTTGTTTTTGTTTTTCTGCAGTTAGGAATGCCATTTGTTTTGCTGTGTCCAATTCCGCACCCAAGAATGTTCTTGTTTGGGATGGTATCAGTCTTGACTTTTGTAAATTGACTGTGTATCCCAGGGCTTGTAGTAAGCAAATGACTCTTTGTAAATCTGCTGTCAGCTTGCTTTTGTTGTCCGCTTGTAACAGGCAGTCGTCCAGGTATGGATAAATTTGGATTCCCTGTAGCCTGCAGTGAGCGATTACTGATGCCAGGCATTTTGTGAATACTCTGGGCGCAGTAGATAAGCCAAAGGACAATGCTGGGAATTGATAATGCTCTGATCCTGCAAGAAATCTGAGGTATCTTCTGCAATTTGGTCGTATGGGGACGTGCAGGTATGCCTCCTTGAGATCTAGAGTTACCAGCCAACACTCCTTGCCCAGCATGGGAAGAAGTTGCTGTAGGGTCAGCATTTTGAATTTTGGGACAATGATGTATGTGTTTAAGACGGACAGGTCAAGAATAGGTCTCCAACTTTTCTCTTTTCTTGGTACTAGGAAGAGTCTGGAGTAGAATCCTTTGCCCTGTTCTGTTATTGGTACTCTTTCCACAGCTCTTATCTTTGTTAATTGCGCTATCTGCTTTAGAGCTTCTGTTTTTTGATTTGGAGGTAGGTTTGGCATTCCTCTTTTTACTGGTAAGGTGTGGAAGTGGAACCTGTAGCCTTGGTCTATGGTTTGCAAAATCCACTTGTCTTTTGTGATATAGTGCCAATTTTTCGAAAATAAGGCTAACTTTCCGCCTAAAGGTGCTGTTATTTGCTCCCTGGTAGGCGGTGTCAGAGCCAAGTCACTGTGACTGTCCTGTTGCAGTGGCAGTGGTTGTGTCTGTGCCTCGGTTATTGCCTTGCCACTGTCGTCCTCTATAGGCACCTCCTCTGGATTGATTTCTGCCTCTAGAGCGTCTATTCCTGCCTCTTTGAGATTTTGAGGAGTCTGGAAATGACCTATTTTTGGCAGGCCAGTTCCTGCTAAACCTTGGGGGCTGAACCTGTAAGAAATCCTTAACTGTTTGTACAGATTTTGCCTTCTCTTCCATTTTCTTCATTACTTGCTGAGCAGGTGTACCAAATAGACTGGCCTTATCCATAGGAGCATCTAACAGCTTTGCTTTAACATGATCCGGCAAGACCTGTTCTTTCAACCATGCATGCCTTCTTATCACTGTGCCAGTCATGGCTGATCTAAATGAAGCCTCCAGTGCATCATAGCCACATTTTAAAGAATGGTTACTAACCTGCTGAATGTTATTCACCATTTCTAAAACATATTTCTTATCTAAGGAGTCATCAGTGGACAGCTTCTTAGTTAACTGATCAAGCATAAACTCTTGGTATTGGATCATATGAAACTGACAGTTTAAAGCTCTAGCTGAGAGAGTAGCAGAGGTGTAAACTTTTTCCCCATCTCTAAGGACCTGGATTCCCTTTCAGAAGGAATAGGGTTTTTGCTGAGGTCGAGGCTACTGCCTTAGGCCCCTGGGATATAGTCTCAGGATCTGCAAGTGGGGCCTTGTATAGGTGGTGATGAGTGTCTGGCACCCTGTAAAATCTATCTGGTTTGGCAGGGGCTGGAGGTAAAGTATCAGGAGCAGTGCAAACATCATTAAATGCATCATCCACAACAGGCAGTACTGGAGGTATAGCTAAGGGCCTATGTTGTGGTAGGTGCAGAAATGTCCTAAGCCTTTTCTGGAATCTGAGAAATCTTGTCCCTGCCATTGGAATTGTTCTCTCATGGCATGTAAGGTTTCCCCAAAGGAAAATTCCTCTGGTGGAGAGGCGGATGGAATGGATTCCTCAGCATCGGAATCTTCATAAGTAGAAAAAGGAGCCTCTGGCTGGTCTGTAATGTCTGAGTCATCCGAAGAATCATCAGAGGACACTGGCTCGGGGGGCTCTGCTCTAGGTCTCTTTTCTGGGGCTGAGAGGCCCTGTCTGGGTGAGATTGGGATCCCCTAATTAAGGATATTAAATCCTCTGCCAGAGTAAGCATTTGTGAACTAGAAGTGGGCCTGTGTGAGGGGGGCTTAACAGGCACTGATTTGACAGTTTTGGCTGCTTTAGCCCTGGCAAAGGCCTTAATAGACATGGCTGCAGGAGGCCTAGCAGCACCATGTGCTGGGGTAGAGACATCCAAAGGAATGGTGTCTGATAAATCACTAGGAACCACAGTAGTAGGCAAAACTTCTGAGGCCGATTCAACTAAGGTAGCAGGAGCCTCAGTAGTAGTCATGGATTCGGCTGAAGATTGACCGGTTTTCTCGGTTTCGGCCGAAACAGAGACACTCGCGGCTTGCTTAACCGTGGTTTTGGCCGAAACCGCGGACCGCGAGTGTCGGTCTTTTTCTTTGCGTTTTTAACAATTTGGGTAGTCGGAGGATCCGTCGGCATAATGTACGCAAAATCTGAGCCGAAAAACTGTTCAGCAAACTCCGACCGTCGCCTAAGCGTTCGTCGGTTGAAGGAAGCACAGGCCGAACAGGCTGCTACGTCGTGGTCTGGGCCTAAGCAAGGCAGGCAGTAAGAGTGGAAATCTTTATGAGGTATTTGTTTCCCACAAGTTAAACAGTTATTGACTTTTTCTGACATCGGCTGAGGCAAGAGAGAGTCCCCAACGGGGTACTTAGCTTTTTAGAAGTCTTCGAAGTAGCATTCAGTAGTAGTAATCTCTGGATCTGACCGACCGGCACTTGCGAACAGCTTCTGCTTGAGCGCGGCAAGAAAGACTGAGGAAAATGGCGTCGGCTGATGCCTTTATACCCGAAGACCAACAGAGATGACGTCGGGTGAAGTGCGACATCAGCCGAAGCCGGACCCAGACTTTGGAATCCGGCCGACCGAAGGGCTGCCTGACGACAGGACAACCCATTTGTTATGACTGCAGATGCATCCTTGAAGGACATCATCATCTAGAGCTTGTTTGCTTAGACCGGCAGCTTGAGACGAGGTCAGGGAATAAGTCAGGCTGCCAGATTGACAGTCTGCAATTGGGGATGAATGAATTCTCCATTCCTCTGGGTCAGGAGTGTTGGGATCTAAGGTACGTGCCATGGTGGCATGGGTGATAGGCTGTGCTGTAGTGTGTACCAGTGCTGCCGTGTCAGTCAGTGACAATCAGGATTGTATTCAGCTTTTCCTCCCTTTTTGTGAGCAGTACCCGTGAAATGTCCCCAGTAGTTTTATCTGAACAGGAGTCTGATGAAATGACTGGTAGAGGGGGAAATGCATAGACCAAGAGGTTTATCCACTGGAAGGATAGAACATCCACTTTCCAGGCCTTGCTGTGAGGTTCCCTGATGCAGAATTTGCTGAGCTGATAATTGGAGTGGGAGGCAAAGAGGTCTACCTTCGGGGTGCCCCATTTCTGGGTTACAAGGGTGAATGTTCTTTGGTCTAGCTGCCACTCGTACGGGTCTAGCAGGTTTCTGCTCAGGTTGTCTGCCAGAGAGTTTAGACAGCCTTGCAGGAATTGTGCTAACAGGTGTAGTTGCATGGCTGCGGCTGTGTGCCAAAGGGGCATGGCGAGCCTACATGGAGGATAAGAGCAAGTCCCTCCCTGCTTGTTGATGTACCACATCACCGTGGTGTTGTCCGTTTTGATCAGCAGAGGCCCCAGGGACAGTAGGGGTCTGAAAGCTCTCACGGCATGCTGAACAGCTAACATCTCTTTTTGGCTGATGCGCAAATGTATTTGATTTGGGCTCCATTGGCCCTGAATGTACCTGCCATCCAGGTGTGCATCCCCAGGCATAGTCTGATGCATCTGTGGTGAGGGTCTGGGTGGGGTAGTGAGAAGGGAAGTCTCTTGTTGTGGTAGCATACTACTGCCCACCAAAGAAACTCTTTCCTTAGACAGGTATCAATAGTATAAGAGTGTCCAAGTCTTGAGAGTGCTGATACCAAAAGCTTTTTATGTACCACTGCAGTTTCCTTATATGCAGTCTGGCATATGGAATGAATAGAATGCAAGAAGCCATGAACCCTAGAGCTTGCAGGATTTTCCTTGCGGATAACTGGGTCCTGGTGGCTAGTTGTGAGAAGCAGGTTGTCAGGTAGGTTTGTTTTTCTGGTGTAAGGAATGCCATCTGGGATGCTGTGTACAGGCTTGCTCCTAGGAATACAATTTTTTGTGTGGGTACTAGTTTTGATTTCTTTTCGTTGACAGTATACCTCAGGGAGGTCAGTAGGTCCTTTACAAAGGTCAGGTGCTTTAGCTGCTTCTCCTGTCTGCTGAATCAAACAGTCGTCTAAGTATGGGTGCATTTGAATATTTCTTTGCCTGTAAAAAGCAATGGTGGGAGGCAGACATTTTGTGAAAACTCTGGGAGCAGTGGATAAGCCAAAGGGCAGCGCAGAGAACTGAAAGTGCAGTGATCCTGCTCTGAAACGTAAGCATTTCCTGCATGATTCCCTGATTGGTATGTGTAGGTAGGCATCTTTTAGGTCTTGGGTGGCTAACCAAGCATCCTTGGAAAGCATAGGAAGAAGTTGCTAGAGGGTGAGAATTTTGAATTTTAGTATCACCAGAAAGACCTTTAGAATGGACAGATCAAGGATGGGGTGCCATGTGCCCTTTTTTCTGGGTACCAGGAAGTGTCTAGAGTAGAAACCATGGCCTGTCTGTTCTGCAGGAACATGCTCTATTGCCATCATAGAGAGGAGGGACAGGACTTGCTTTATGGCCACTGCCCACTGGTTTGGGGGAAGACCTGGGAACCCTATTGGGATTGGCAGAGTGTGAAAATAAAATCTGTATCCCTGGGACACTATGTTGAGGACCCAGTGGTCGTTGGTAATGGCGGCCCAGTTGCTTGCGTGGAAGGAGAGTTCTCCTCCTACCGGAAAGTGCAGGTGGGCAGAGGGAGGGGGTAGAAGTGTAAAGTCATTGTGAGCTCTTACCATAAGGGGGTGGGCTATGCACTCCCTGGTTTTGAAGAGGAATTCCATTGCTTAGATCTCTGCATTCCCTGGGACTGTTGTCTGGGGTACCTGCTTCCCCTGGGTCTGGGCTGAGCTGACCGGGGGGGGGGGGCAGGAAAGGACCAGTGCTTGGAGGTACAATGCCTATTGAAACTCGGTGGCTGGACCTGTAAGAAGTCTGTCTGCATAGATTTAGCTTTTTCTTCCATCTTTTTAAGGACCTATTTTGCCTTGGTGCCAAATAACTTGTCTTTGTGCAAGGGTGCTTCCAATAATTTGGATTTGACAAGGTCTGGCAAGGTCTATTCCTTAAGCCAAGTACATCCTCTAAGTACAGAACCAGTAACTGCTGCCCTGCAAGATGTTTCTAGGGCATCAAAACCACATTGTAAGGTGTGCTTAGTTACTTGACTTGCAGAATGGATTAACTCTTGTAACGTTTTATTTTTTGCACAAGCAAGGAAAGGAGATATTTTTTGTTTGAGAAGTTCCATGGTATGTTGCCAATATTTCACCATATGGAACTGACAATTTAATGCTCTAATAGCAAGAGTAGCAGAGCTGTATACTTTTTACTCCATCTGTCTAATGCTCGGGAATCCCTATCTGAGGGGGTGGGATTCTTAGATGAAGTTGCTTTGATTCCTTTAGGTCCTTGAGAGATGACCTCGGGGTCAACAGTAGGATTTTTGAAAATAAATTTCTGAGAGTTAGGGACTCTATATACCTGTCAGGCTTCCTGGGAGCAGAATGGAGGGTGCCAGGGGTCAGACTGGATTCCATAAAAACATCATCCACAACATCCAGGACAAGAGAAATGGCCAGAAGTCTGTGCTGTGGAAGATGTAAGAATTCCCCGAGTCTGTTTTTGACTGGGAACAGTCCCGACATTCCCATTGGAAATGCTCCCTTAAAGTATGTAGGGTTTCCCCAAAGGAAAAGTCCTCAGGTGGAGAGGCTGAAGGGATGGATTCTTCTGCATCAGAATCCTCATAAACAGAGAGGGGTTGCATATCTTCATATTCAGATGCATCAGAGCCATCGGACTCCTGTTCACACAAAACTACTGGGGACAAGTCTCTCTTTCTTTTGGAAGGGGTAGCCTGGCTTAACCGTGATAAGCATTACAAGGTCTTCCGCCATTTAACCATTTGAGAGTGAGGTAAGGAGGCAGGGGCCTGAGCTTGGGTCAATGTTTTTTTTGGGTATGGTTCGTAACCTGGGCCTTAAAAACTCGGTAGTTTTCGAAACAACTGTACACACGAAAGAAGTAGTCTGTCTCCGTCGAGTGTCGGTAGTGCAAAGAACTACCTCAGAAGTCGGTGCCTGCTCAGCGGCTCCAGACCCATCCAAGGTAGAGACATCTGCAGGATCCTTAGTCGAAGAAGAGTCTCGCGGCATACTAGACTCTGAAAGGGTACTCGGTAGCGGCCTGCAATCCACAGAAGCGGGCATCAGGGGCTGTGAAAGCACCTCACTGAAAACCGGAGAAAGTACAGTTGTGTACACTTACCATAAATGTAGATGTTCGAGTGCATTCACTGTTGCAGTAATCACATTTGGGTTATCTGCTTGCAGTAGCCCTCAGTCAGCCTGATTATCTAAGTCTTGGGTCCTGCGTCGGTTACGGTCTCATCTTCCATGACGTCAGGTAGTCAGGGGTATAAAGCATGCAGCCGACGCCATTAAATCAGTTTTTCTTACCCAAGATGTCAGGTGCCCCCATAATGGGAAGCAATTATATACAATAATACACTTCCAATCAACAAAAGCAAATACACCAAAAAGCTTTAAGCATAGTAAAACAAGAATATAGGTACAGTTAAAAGAAGTCAGGGGGCTGGAGGGACGGTAAAGTACAGTTGTGTATACTTACCATAAATGTAGATGTTCGAGTGTATTCACTGTTGCAGTCATTACATTTGGGTTATCTGCTTGAATGTAGCCCTCAGTCGGCCTGATTAACAAAGTCTTGGGTCCTGCGTCGCTTGCTGTCCCTTCTTCCATGACGTCAGGTCGTCAGGGGTATAAAACATGCAGCCGACGCCATTACATCAGTTTTTCTTGCCCCAGATGTCAGGTGCCCCCCTAATGGGAAGCAATTAAATATAGAAGGACAATGATAAACCTCCAACAAAAAAGCAAATACACCAGAAAGCTTTTAAGCATAGTAAAGGAATGTAGAGGTATAACCAAAAGAAGTTAGGGGGCTGGAGGGAGGGTAACCAGGACTGCAACAAGGAATACACTCTAACATCTACATTTATGGTAAGTGTACACAACTGTATTATGTTCTTCATGTTGCACTGTTGAAGTCATTACATTTGGGTAGACTCCCAAAGCTATGGTTGGGAGGAGGAATTTAAATAGCAATAGGACCAGCTATAAGGTCCTGCAAAACTGCAGTGGCAAAGCCAACTCTGGATTTAGAAAAAGTTGGCAAGTGGTAATGCTTGGTGAAGGTATGTACAGAACTCCAGGTAGCAGCTTCTAGGATGTCTCAGGTAGGGACACCTCTGAGAAAAACTGTAGAGGTAGATGCAACCCTGGCTGAGTGCGGTCTTATCCCCTGTGGGGTAGGTTTTCCATGGTGCTTATAGCAGAAATGAATGCAATGGCCTATCCACTTAGAAATGGTTTGCTTTGAAATGGCCTTCCGCTCTGCAACTGCAGCAAATGCAACCAGCAGCTGTTCAGATTTCCTGAGAGGCTTAGTCATGTCCAAGTAAAATCTAACCTGTCTGTGCATGTCCAAGGAGTGCAGTATTCATTCCCCTTTGTACTGAGGATTAGAAAAGAAGGTTGGCAAATGAATGGACTGATTAAGGACCACACTGGATACCACCTTGGGCATGAAGGAGGGACTGGTCCTGAGGGACACCCTCTCCGCATAAAAGATGATGAAAGACTGCCATGAGGGCCTGTAATTCAGACACCCTTCTTGCTGATGTGATGGCTAGAAGGAAGGCTGTTTTCCAAGAAAGTAATTTCATCTCTGCATTTGCAGCTGGCTCAAAGGGAGGTAGAGAGAGCTTTTCCAATACAAAGTTAAGGTCCCAGGCTGGGGTAGGGGCTCTCCTGGGTGGTCTTAAGTTTTTGGCCCCTCTGAGGAGTTGCTTCAGCAGTGGATGAGAGAAGAGGGGTGGCTCTGTATTGCAATGAGCTGAAATGGCTGAGGCATGAATTTTGACAGAAGAAAAGGAAAGACCCTTATGAAGCATCTCAGTTAAGTATAGAAGGACATAAGGTAATTTGGGCGCTGCTGTGCCCATCCCCTGAGTTTGGCTCCATGAACAGAATCTTTTCCACTTTTCAGCATAGGATTTTCTTGTACTGGGCCTCCTTGCCTCCAGAATGACATCCATCACTTGCTTACTGAGGGATGGTAACAGAGAGATCAGGTAATTAGCCAGGCTGCCAGGTTCAAGGTTTGAAGCTGCGGGTGCAGAATCTGGCCCTCCTGCTGGGACAGCAGTACAGGGGTCTGAGGCAGGTACCAGCAGTGACACACTATGCAAGAGGGAGTAGACCAGTGTTAGCGTGGCCAGTCTGGTGCAATCAGTATTGGCCTTGGTTTATCCTGCTTGATCTTTAGTAGCACTTTAGAGAGGAGAGGCAGAGGGGAAAAGGCATAAAGTACAGTTTTGTACCTACCATAAATGTAGATGTCCGATAGGTATGCATCTGCAGTCCTAACATATGGGTTGTCCTGCCTCAGGCAGCCCTTCGGTCGGCCGGATTCCAAAGTCTAGGTCTGGCCTCGGCTGATGTCGCACTTCACCCGACGTCATAGCTGCTGGGGTATAAAGGCATCAGCCGACGCCATTTTCCTCAGTGTTTCTTGCCCCAGATGCCAGGTGCCCTCTAGGAAGGCTAAATTTGGATAAATGCAGATAATTCCAAACAGTAGAGAGCAAAAAATATATATATACATATATATATATATATATACATACAAACAAATACACCATAATAGATTCCCCCAGCTAGCTAAAAGAGGGGTAAGTACCCTAGGAATACCACAAAGGGGAAGGAGGGTGGGTAATCCTGACTGCAGATGCATACCTATCGGACATCTACATTTATGGTAGGTACAAAACTGTACTATGTCCTTCAAGGATGCATCTGCAGTCCTAACATATGGGTAGAATACCATAGTCAAACTGGGGGAGGAGGCAATAAGATAATGATGGTGTAGTTAAGATCCCTTGCAAAACAGCAGTTGCAAAACCTGCTCGGGATCTGGAGTATAAAGGAAGATTATAATGCTTGGCAAATGTATGCACGGAGCTCCAAGTAGCAGCTTCTAAAATATCTTTGGTAGCCACTCCTCGTAGGAAAGCTGTAGTGGTGGCTGTAGCTCTTGTGGAGTGAGGCCTGATATTTTCAGGAGTAGTCTTTCCATGAAAAGAGTAGCAGAATCTAATGCAATTTCCTATCCATTTTGAGATTGTCTGTTTTGAAATTGCTTTTCCTTGCACTCCTGTTGCATATGCTACCAGAAGCTGGTCAGTTTTTCTGCTGAGCTTAGTTCTGTCCAGATAGTAGCGCAATTGTCTGTGCACATCCAAGGTGTGTAGTAATCTTTCCCCCCTGTTCTGTGGGTTGGGGAAGAATGTAGGTAAATGAATAGCCTGGTTCAATGATACCCTGGAGACCACCTTTGGCATAAAAGTAGGATTAGTTCTCAGAGACACTCTATCCTGATGGAAGATAAAGAAAGGCTGGACTGCCATTAATGCCTGTAACTCAGATACCCTTATTGCTGAAGTGATTGCTAGGCAGGAATGCAGTTTTCCAAGATAAGTACTGTAAGTCTGCTGTTGCTGCTGGTTCAAAAGGGGGAAGTGTTGATTTTTCCAGCACAAAGTTGAGATCCCATGCGGGTAGAGGTGGTTTCCTTGGAGGCTTTACGTTTTTGATTCCTCTCAAGAACTGCCTGAGTAGAGGATGAGAGAAGACAGGAGGATCCATGTTGTACTCTGCTGAAATTGCTGATGCGTGAATCTTAATGGAGGAGTAGGACAGGCCATTGTGGAACAGTTCTGCTAAGTATTCCAGGATGTGTGCTATGTTTACCAATGAGACATTTTCTCCCTTTGCTGCACTCCAAATGAGGAATCTTTTCCATTTGGCTGAATATGTTTTCCTTGTGGAGGGTCAGCGAGCCTCGAGGATAATGTCCTTAACCCTCTGAGACAAATCTGGTTGATTTTGTTTCATGCAATATTCCAAGCAGTTAGCTGCAGTGTTTTCAAGTTTGGATGCAGGGTCTTGTAGTTGTTCTGTGTTAGAAGTAATGGGCATAGAGGTAGAGGCCATGAGCTTGCCAGAGACATGCTTCTCAGTAGCGGGTACCAATGTTGTCTTGGCCAGTCTGGAGCTATCAGGATTACCTTTGGCTGCTCCTCTCTGATCTTCAGTAGAACTTTGTACATCAAAGGAAGAGGTGGAAATGCATATGCTGTCAGGTTTTTCCAGCTGAAGGAGAGGGAGTCCACCCTCCAGGCAAGTGGGTGGTATACTCTTGAGCAGAATTTCTTCAATTGGTGACTGTGTGGGGAGGCGAACAGGTCTATCTCTGGCATTCCCCATTTCTTTGTTATGGTTTTGAAGATATCTGGATGCAGCATCCATTCGTGAGCATCCGTGGTTGTTCTGCTTAAGGTGTCTGCTAGTGAATTTTCTTTTCCTGGTACAAATCTGGCCTGCAGTTGAATGTTGAGATTCAGGGCCAAATTCCACAGTTCTATTGCCATCCGGCATAGAGGGTATGAGTGTGTACCTCCCTGTTTGTTGATGTACCACATCACTGTGGTATTGTCCGTCCTTATCAGCAGGTGGCCTTGTTGGAGGAATGGCCTGAATGCCTGGATTGCATGTTTCACTGCCAGCATCTCCTTTAGATTTATGTGTAGATTCAGCTGGGTTTTGGACCATAGGCCTTGTATACACCTGTCTTCCATGTGCGCCCCCCAGCCTAGGTCTGAGGCGTCCATGGTGATGGTCTGGCTTGGATGTGGTTTGTGGAAAGGCAATCCTCTGTTTATCTGACAGGCCTGAGCCCACCACAGGAATTCTTTTTTCAGGCATGGAATAATTGGAATCTGGGTTTCTAGACTGTGCTTGTGTTGAGACCATACATTCCTTAGGTACCATTGCAACTTCCTCATATGCAGCCTGGCATGTGGGATCAATATTATGCAGGATGCCATGTAACCCAGGGCTTGCAGGTCTTTCCTTGCAGTAAGCTGAGTTTGTGTTGTTAATGCCATGAAATAGACTGGTAGTTGCTTTTGTTTCTCCTCTGTGAGAAAAGCCATCTGAGTTGTTGTATCCAGTTCTGCACCCAAAAATGTTATCCTTTGGGATGGTACTAGCCTTGACTTTTGAATGTTGACTGTGTATCCCAAGGCTTGCAGCAGTTGTATGACATTGGCCAAATCCTTTGTTAATTTTGTCTTGTTGTCCGCTTGTATTAGGCAGTCGTCCAGGTACGGGTAAATTTGAATTCCCTGAAGCCTGCAATGAGCAATTACTGATACCAGGCATTTCGTGAATACTCTGGGCGCAGTAGATGAGGCAAAGGGCAATGCTGAGAATTGATAATGCTCTGATCCTGCAAGAAATCTGAGGTGTCTTCTGCAATATGGTCGTATAGGGACGTGCAGGTATGCCTCCTTGAGATCTAGAGTCACCAGCCAAGACTCCTTGCCCAACATGGGAAGAAGTTGCTGGAGGGTCAGCATTTTGAATTTTGGAACAATGAGGTATGTGTTCAGTGCAGACAAGTCGAGAATAGGCCTCCATTGATTTTCTTTTCTTGGTACAAGGAATAGTCTGGAGTAAAATCCTTGGCCTTGTTCCATAGATGGTACATTTTCTATTGCTCTCATCCTTAGTAAGTTGATGATTTGTTTTAGAGCCTCTGTTTTTTGGCTTGGTGGAAGGTTTGGCATTCCTCTCTTTTTTGGTAGAGTGTGGAAGTGAAACCTGTAGCCTTTGTCTATTGTTTGTAAAGTCCATTTGTCTCCTGTAATGCAATGCCAGTTGTCTGAAAATAAGGCTAGCTTTCCGCCCAAGGGTGCTTCCAGTTGTTCCCTGGTAGGCGGAATCAGAGCCAAGTCATTGTGTCTGTCCTGTGGAAGTGGTTGTAGCCGTAGCTGTGGCAGCACTTCTCTGGTTGGCAGATTGCCACTGACGACCCCTGTAGGTACCCCTAGGTTGACCTCTGCCTCTTGGGCGTCTATTTCTGCCTCTCTGCGCTCCGGAGGTGTCTGGAAAGGACCAATTCTTCGAAGGCCAATTTCTGCTAAACCTCGGTGGTTGGACCTGCAAAAAATCCTTGACTGTTTGGACAGATTTTGCTTTTTCTTCCACTTTCTTTAGAACCTCCTGTGCAGGGGAGCCAAACAAACTTTGTTTCTCCATAGGAGCATCTAGGAGTTTTGACTTAACATGGTCTGGTAATGATTGCTCTTTCAACCAGGCATGGCTTCGAATTACTGCTCCAGTCATAGCTGATCTAAAAGAAGCCTCCAGTGCATCATAGCCACATTTTAAAAAATTATTACTGACCTGCTGAGAGTTATGTACCAAATCCTGAAGGGACTTACGGTCTATAGGTTCAGGAGAGGACAGTTTTTTATTTAGCTGGTCTAACAGAAATTCCTGGTACTGAATCATGTGAAATTGACAGTTTAAAGCCCTGGCCGAAAGAGTAGCAGATGTATAAACCTTTTTACCCCATCTCTCTAATGCTCTAGATTCCCTATCAGAGGGAAGAGGGTTTTTGGCAGAGGCAGCTGCAACACCTTTAGGGCCCTGAGAAATTGTTTCTGGGTCTGCAACATGAGCCTTATACAAGTGGTAGTGAGTGTCCGGGACCCTGTAATATCTGTCAGGTTTGGCAGGGGCCGGAGGAAGAGAATCAGGGGCAGTACTGGCATCATTATATGCATCATCAACAACTGATAGTACAGGGGGTATGGCTAAAGGCCTACGTTGTGGTAAATGTAAAAAAGTCCTTAGCCTTTAAGTCTTAGAAATTTTGGCTGCTTTAGCCCTGGAAAAGGCCTTGATAGACATAGAGGCCGAGGGTCTAGCAGCCCCACGTGCAGGAGTAGAGATGTCTAAGGGAATAGTATCTGACAAATCCTGGGTGCCTGCTTCTGTAACAGTGATTTCTGTAGCCGATTCAGCCATGGCCTGTGTGGCCTCGGTTATCGGTGGTCTGCTTTCGGCTGAAGGGAGAACCGAGGACTCTGTTTCAGCCGAAACCGAGACACTCGCGGTTGGCCTAACCATGGTTTCAGCCGAAACCGTGGGCCGCGAGTGTCGGTCCTTTTCCTTGCGCTTTTTAGCTAATTGTGTAGTCGGAGTCTCCGACGGCATTTTATATGCAAAAGCGGGACCAAAAAACTATTCGGCAAACTCCGACCGACGTCTAAGTGTCCGTCGGTTGAAGGAAGCACAGGCTAGACAAGCTGATACGTCGTGGTCTGGGCCTAAGCAAGGAAGGCAGTAAGAGTGGAAATCCTTATGAGGTACTTGTTTCCCACAAGTTAAACAATTACTTACTTTGTCTGACATCGGCTGAGGCAAGAAAGAGGCCCCAACAGGGTACTTAGCTTTTTTAGAAGTCTTCGGTAGTAGAAATCTCTGGATCTGACCGACCGGCACTGGCGAACAGCTTCTGCTTCGGGCACCGCGCGGCAAGAAAGACGGAGGAAAATGGCGTCAGCTGATGCCTTTATACCCCAGCAGCTATGACGTCGGGTGAAGTGCGACATCAGCCGAGGCCAGACCCAGACTTTGGAATCCGGCCGACCGAAGGGCTGCCTGAGGGAGGACAACCCATATGTTAGGACTGCAGATGCATCCTTGAAGGACATCTGATAGGTTTTTCCAGGTGAAGGACAGGGCATCCACTTTCCAAGCTGGTTTGTGGGGAGTCCTTGTGCAGAATTTGTCCAATTGGTAGTTCTGGGAGGAGGCAAAAGTACAGTTTTGTACCTACCATAAATGTAGATGTCCGATAGGTATGCATCTGCAGTCATCACATATGGGTTGTCCTGCCTCAGGCAGCCCTTCGGTCGGCCGGATTCCAAAGTCTGGGTCCGGCGTCGGCTGATGTCGCCCTTTCCCCGACGTCACAACGCCTGGGGTATAAGAACGTCAGCCGATGCCATCTTC